>NC_086444.1:494776138-495143013 GCF_028390025.1 Pseudophryne corroboree | reverse complement strand
ACACTCACAAACGGCGGTTGTTTTTGTCTCCGGAGAAGGTAAGATAAGATGCTTCCTCTCTCGCCCACGTGTGTCAGTACACTCGGTGGTGCAAATACTAGGCCTCATGGTGTCGGCTTTTGACATGGTGGGGTACGCTCATTTTCATTCCAGCCCTCTGCAGAGGTTAATTCTCTCTGAGTGGGATGACCTGCCTCACCGGATCAGGTCTCACATGATATCCTTGACTCCGGAGGTCCGTCTGTCACAGACCTGGTGGCTGCAGGACCAACAACTGAGCAGGGGTCGTCCATTCTGGATCTCCAACTGGGTCCTTCTGATGACGGATGCCAGTCTGCGGGGTTGGGGTGCGGCATTGGAGTAACACTCTCTTCAGGGTCGGTGGACCAGGGAGGAATCTCTCCTCCCGATAAACATTCTGAAATTGCGGGCTGTGTTCAATGCGTTGACACTAGCCCTGCCTCTAGTACAGAACAGGCCTGTTAAAGTACAGTCAGACAACGCCACCACGGCGTACATAAATCATCAGGGCGGCACCCGAAGCCGCAAAGCACTGTTGGAAGATTCTTCGTTGGGTGGAACTCCATCTGCCAGCCATATCGGCAGTGTTCATTCCGGGGGTCCTAAACTGGGAAGCGGACTTCCTCAGTCGTCAGGATGTACACGCCGAAGAGTGGAGCCTGCATCTGGAGGTCTTTCAACTCCTAGTGGACCAGTGGGGACTACCAAATGTAGTCCTACTGGCGTCTCGACACAATCACAAGGTTCCGGTCTTCAGAGCAAGGATAAGGGATCCTCAAGCAGCGTTCGTGGACGCACTGGCAATTCCATGGAACTTTCGGCTGCTGTATGTGTTCCCTCCGGTGTCACTTCTGCCCAGGGTGATAAGGAAGTTCAAGCAAGAAGGAGGAATACTACTTCTAATCGCTCCGGCGTGGCACAGACGGCATTGGTTCTCAGACCTGCAGGGTCTCTCCATAGAGCGTCCTCTTCTGCTTCTACAGAGCCCAGACCTCCTCATTCAGGGCCCTTGTGTCTACCAGGATTTGGCCCGGCTGGCTTTGACGGCGTGCCTCTTGAAGCTTCCGTACTGAGGGCCAAAGGTTTTTCGGAGGCGGTCATTCAAACTATGTTGAAGGCCCATAAACCGGCTTCGGTATTTGTGAAAAGGACAGCTTCTCTTAGGAGATCTGATTCCTTCTTTGTCCTTTTTGGTTTTCACAAATGTGGCTGGCCTGCTAACAAGCAGACCATGGCCAAATGGATTAGAATGGTGATTGCACATGCTTATGTACAGGCCTTCCAGCTCCTGCTGATACATCAAAACCCATTCTACTCGGTCTGTTGGACGTTCTTGGGCAGCTCGCCATGGTGCGACCCTTGAATAATTGTGCAAGGCGGCTACATGGTCCTCAGTGAACACGTTCATAAGGTTCTATGCCTTCGATACTTCCGCCTCCCAGGATGCCTCCTTCGGACGCCGGGTTCTTGTGCCCGCTACAGTGCGTCCCCTCCCATGAGGAACTGCTTTAGGACCTCCCCGATGTTATCTCTGTCAAACCCCAGTGTACCCCGCTGCAGAAAAGGAGATTTATGGTAAGAACTTACCTTTATTAAATCTCTTTCTGTGAGGTACACTGGGTTCCACAGGGCGCCCACCCTGACGCACTTTGCTTTTTTGGGTTTGTATGGTATTAGCCGCTGATACACTACATTCTCACGACAGGAGAAGGTATGTGGCTATGAACGGTTGTCGTCTCTTTTACCTGTTACTGCATTGAACTGGTTTACAAAACTGAGCTCCTGTGCACGGAGGCGGCGCTAAGCAACCTGGGAACAGTCCAAGCTTTTAGCCTGTTGGTGCCTCGGATCAAGATCTAACTCTACACCCCTGATGTTATCCCTGTGGAACCCAGTGTACCTCGCAGAAAGTGTTTTCAGGGAGGCTGCACCAGGAACGGGTAACACAATCTTCCATGAAAACCTGGACACAGATGCATCCACTATCGGTGGACTTTCCCATTTTTTCTTATCCTCAGGAGGAAAAGGAAAAGATGAGAGTAACCTTTTAGGGATTTGAAATTTCTTATCAAGATTAACCCACGGTTCTTCAAACAGGGTATTCAATTCCTTTGACACAGGAAAAGTGAGGATTTCTTTTTTTACATTAAAATAAGATTCCTCACAATCCGCTATCACCTTATCAGGAATTTGTAGCACATCTCTGATAGCTTCTATAAGAGCCTCTATTCCCTGTGACAGAGCAGCGTGCCCCCCTTCTGAATTCACCTCCCTCTCCTCCATGTCTGACTCCTCAGCGTCAGAGTCAGACTGCAGGATATGGGCCAGAGTTCGTTTTTGTGGACAAATGGTAAGGGACTGAGACGCTTGTTTGGGGACTGAGTCTCTGTTCATAATCTCATCCACAGACTGTCTTAAGTATTGCGTCTCTTTTTCATTGAGGGACAATTTATTAGAGATATTAGAAATCATTCCTTTGAGGGAATCCACCCACGCTAGCCTGAGAAGGCGCACTACACTGAGTACGTAGTAGTGAGCTCGCTGGGGAAGAGGAACACTGTGCCGTACATGAAACACACTCTTTGCCTGACATATTGTAAATGTGACAGCACACACACACACAGGAAAGGTTAAAAGCACAATTAACCCACAAAGAGCCCGTCCAGGAAGATAGAGGTATTTGGAGCCAGCACACCGCGCCCTTATTGCTAATGCCAAGCTTAGTCGAGTCGCAGACTAAGTACCCAGATTGGGGACTTATTACACTAATAATCGCTTCCTCCCCCTTCTAATGACCCCCTGGTACCGCTTAGGTAATCTGGAGTCACACCAGAGGAGCTGTGCGTCCCTGTCCGACAGCGTCTGTGTCCACTGCAGAGGGAAATGGTGGTGGTGAGCTACTGGATCCGCTCATAGGGGAGCCCTGCCCCTTCAATGGCGCGCGGTCTTCCCGCTTTTTTTTTTTATACTTGCTGAGGTAATTTTTAGTGTTTAAAATGGAGAAAGACGTTTTAAGGCTTTGTTTGCCAGTGTGGGTACTGTGTACAGTGTACTGAGACGCAGTTGTGTACTGAATCTGGAGATGCAATCGGCCCCGGTTAGAAGCCGTGTGACTCCGTCCCCTCATGCCGCCATAATGGCCAGCGATCCGCTAACCGGGACGCCGGCTTAGTACTCACCACTCTTCTTTCTTCTGGCTCTGTTAGGGGTGGTGGCGTGCTGCGGGAATGTACGCTCGCCGTGGTGGGGCTTGTGAATAGTTCCCTCAGGAGCTAGTGTCCTGTCAGCGTGGAACGGGACCATTAACCCTTCAAGAGATGACCACACCAGGCTGACAGCACTTCTATTTAAATCACATTTATTTCATAATTCAGTAAATTACCACTGGGCACATTTTAAGGCCACACAAGCTGTAATATTAACAGTGAGAAATTTACTGGTATACAATAGGTAGTTGGAAGTCGATACAATTGGGTAGGAATCTCCAAATAGGGTAGATGCATCTGTGCAGGAAAATAAAAAACACTTGAATGTAAATATAGGATAATGCTAAACATATTTCAGGAAATGTGTCCAAAGAGAATGGGGATCATTCAGGAAAGTACCGATTTCGGTGCTGCCACATGGGACGCAGAGCGGCAGCAGACTGTCAGTGATGGACAGTCTGCTACCATCTCGGAGGTGGCGACAGCCTCAGATTTGTAAAAACTGAGGCGTTTCACCGCCGTTCAGAGAGTGGAAGGAGGTCAGGAATCTCAATCAAGGTCAAGAACCAATAGAGTAGCATTCAAGCACCTGAATGATATCACTAAGCTAATTGAGCATCTGCCACTATATATGTTTGTTGTGAGAGCCAGAAAGGACTTTGCATTAGGAGGAGATGCAGGTCCTAATATGCCATATGGAGCATTATGGGGTTGCTCCAAGGTAGGTAGCTCTTAGCTTAGATATATTGTAGCAGGGAGCCATTATCATGTGGCTCCTTGCTGGTTAATCATAGACCCAGATCGGGGTTGTGGAGGTGGGGGATATGGTGCCCCTGCATTGTCTGAGCTGGATGGCTTTAGTGTGGCATACCCTTAAGGGCCCCATACGCTAGTACGATTTTACACAATTTTATACAGTTCCGATATATCCGTCTGACATATTGTATGAAATTGGATACGATCTAAAACATATACAATTGTACACAATCTGATACGCATCCCCGTGGCTCTCAGATAGAATCCCCTAGGTCGTTGGTGCTGCATTAATGATATATCGGAATTAGATGGAATCGGATGAAAAAACAGGATTTTAATACCTACCGGTAAATCCTTTTCTCCTATTCCGTAGAGGATGCTGGGGTCCACTTCAGTACCATGGGGTATAAACTGTTCCGCAGGAGCCATGGGCACTTTAAGACTTTTTTAGAGTGTGAACTGGCTCCTCCCTCTATGCCCCTCCTCCAGACCTCAGTATAGGAACTGTACCCAGGGAGACTGACATTTCGAGAAAAGGATTTACTTTTAAGTTAATGGTGAGATTCATACCAGCTCACACTTCAACCATGCCGCACAACATGGCATTCAACAAAACACATGCCAACGGGCATGAACCTTACAGCAACCTTGCTGAAACATTTTTAACAAATTAACAACTGCAGGTAAAGTACGCACTGGGCTGGGTGCCCAGCATCCTCTACGGACTAGGAGAAAAGGATTTATCGGTAGGTATTAAAATCCTGTTTTCTCATACGTCCTAGAGGATGCTGGGGTCCACTTCAGTACCATGGGGTTATACCAAAGCTCCAGTACGGGCGGGAGAGTGCAGATGTCCCTGCAGCACCGACTGACCAAACTGTAGGTCCTCATCGGCCAAGGTATGAAACTTGTAAAAGTTAGCAAACGTGTTGGTCCCTGACTAAGTAGCTGCTCGGCAAAGTTGTAATGCGGAGACCCCCCCGGGCAGCAGCCCAGGATGAGCCCACCTTTCTAGTAGAATGGGCAGTCACCAAATTTGGTATCGGCAATCCTGCCGTGGAATGAGCGTGCTGAATCGTACCTCTGATCCAGCGCGCAATAGTCTGCTTAGAAGCAGGACACCCAATATTGTTGGGAGCATACAGGACAAACAGCCTCTGTGTTCTATATCCGAGCTGTTCTTGCGACATAAATTCTCAATGCCCTGACCACATCCAGAGACTTTGAAGCAGCGAAGGTGTCAGTAGCCACTGGCACCACAATAGGTTGGTTTATATGGAAAGAAGAAACCACCTTTGGAAGAAATTGCTGACGAGTTCTTAACTCAGCCCTACCTTCATGGAAAATTAAGTAAGGGCTCTTGTGAGACAAGGCCCCTAACTCAGACACCATCTTTGTGGATGTCAAGGCCAACAGCATGACCACTTTCCAAGTGAGAAACTTCAACTCTATCTCCCGGAGAGGTTCAAACCAATCTGATTGAAGGAACTGTAACACCACGTTAAGATCCCATGGTGCCACAGGAGGCACAAATGGAGGTTGGATGTGCAGAACCCCTTTCACGAATGTCTGAATTTCTGGAAGGGAGGCCAATTGTTTCTGAAAGAAAATGGACAAGGCCGAAATCTGGACCTTGATTGAACCCAATCGTAGGCCCGCATCCACACCCGCCTGGAGAAAATGAGGAACTCCCCAAAGACCTGTCACCTCTGCAAAGACTTCTTGGTGGAGGCCCCATTCTCCTGGATGGAGATCGTGTCTGCTGAGGAAGTCTGCTTCCCAGTTGTCCACTCCCAGAATGAAAATTGCAGACAGAGCTCTTGTATGTCTTTCTGCCCAGAGGAGGATATTTGACACCTCTGCCATTGCCGCTCTGCTTTTCGTTCCGCCCTGACGGTGTATGTACGTGACTGCTGTTACATTGTCCGACTGGATCTGTACGGGTTGATCTTGAAGAAGATGCACCGCTTGTAGAAGGTCGTTGTAAATGGCTCTCAATCCCAGAACATTTATGTGAAGACAAGTTTCTTGACTTGACCATCTTCCTTGAAAGCTCTCCCCCTTTGTGACTGCTCCCCAGCCTCGGAGACTTGCATCCGTGGTTACTAGGACCCAGTCCTGAATCCCGAACCTGCGTCCCTCTAGGAGGTGAGAACTGGAGCGAAATTCTGGCTTTGGATGACAGGATTATCCTCTAATGCATGTGTAGATGGGATCCGGACCACTTGTCCAATAGGTCCCATTGGAATACACTGGCATGGAATCGGCCAAACTGTATGGCCTCGTAGGCTGCTACCATCTTCCCCAACAACCGAATGCATTGATGAATCGACACTCTTGTTGGTTTTAGAATTTGTTTGACCATTCTCTGGATTTCCAGAGCCTTTTCTACTGGAAGAAATACCCTTTGTACTTCTGTGTCCAGTATCATCCCCAGAAAGGACAATCTTGTCGTCGGTTCCAACTGTGACTTTGGAAAGTTTATGATCCAACCGTGTTGTTGAAGTACTGTCAGGGAGAGTGCAATGTTCTGCACCAACCTTTCCCTGGACCTCGCTTTTATCAGGAGATCGTCCAGGTAAGGAATTATATTGACTTCTTGCTGTCGAAGGAGGACCATCATCTCCGCCATCACCTTGGTGAACACCCTCGGTGCCGTGGAGAGTCCGAACGGCAACTTCTGAAATTGGTAGTGACAATTCTGAATTGCGAATCTCAGATAAGCTTGATGTGGAAGGAAAATGTGAACATGTAAGTAGGCATCTTTTATGTCCACTGACACCATGAATTCCCCCTCTTCTAAACTGGAAATCACTGCCCTCAGAGATTCCATCTTGAATTTGAACCTTTGCAGGTAGAGATTCAGAGGTTTAGAATCGGTCTGACCGAGCCGTCCAGCTTCGGAACTACGAATAGGCTTGAATAAAACCCTTCTCCTTGTTGTAACAAGGGAACCAGGAGAATGACTTGATCCTGACACAATTTTAAATTTTTTAATCATATAAATTTTTATTTTGAGAGAGAAACAAACAATTCAGCTGAAAAGAGCGCGGTAAATATATAAACAATAAGCAGGTGGCCGGAAGGCCGGTATGAATGCAGATACAAAAAGTTTCACTAGTAAAAAGGAAAAAGCGTTGAGTGTGGTAATCGTTGTGTATAGAAACAGGAGACATATGTAGTAAGACGTTTTTGGGGGGTAGAAAGATGTAGGAACAGAAAGAGGAGTGGAGTCGTGGGGTTCCGAGCTGTGGTGGAGGCAGTAAGTAGCGAAGTGGGTAGGAAAAGTATGTGGGAAGTTAGGATCAGAAAAGACAGATCAAGTGATATAGAAGAAAGAAAATAAAGGGGAAGGAGAGATTCTCCGAAGAGTCGGAGGTATGAGGAGAAGAGAGAAAAAAAAAGGGGGGATATAGGGGAAGGGGTAACAATTGTAGAACGGAGTCCATAATTAGTTTAATCCAGAGAGGGGGTGGTCATGATATCTGTACCAGGGGAGCCAGGTGGAGTGGAATTTTTGTACTGTGTTTTGGCGGAGACTGGTAATATACTCCATATTTGCGACAAACAAGATTCTATTCATAAGTGCTTGGCGGTTGGGAGCTTCGGGGTTCTTCCAATTACGCGCTATTTGATATTTGGCTGCGCAGGAGATAAAGAGGGTCAGGCTTTTCGAGTCTTTGGAAATGTAATCGGGTAGTGCGCAAAGGAGGAGGTTCGCGGGTGAAAGAGGAGCTGGCAAATCAATTAATCGGGAGAGTAGCTGCGGACCATCGCCCAATACCGAACAATTACCGGGCAGGTCCACCAAACATGATAAAACGTGCCTACTTGACCGCAGTTCCGCCAGCAAAGGTCGGAGGTGTCAGGATAGATCCTATGCAACCGATCTGGTACCAGATATCATCTTGTGTATATTTTGTATGATTTTCGCGGATGGCGACGCTGATGGAGCAGTGTGAGATCATAGTGCGGAATGTGTCCCAACCTTCCTCCCCGAGGTGACACCCTAAATCCGCTTCCCACGCTAGCTCATGCGGTTCGAGGGGGGGAGGTTCAGGATTGAGGGTGGCTTTGTAGAGAAGAGAGATAGTGCCCCTGTCAGTAGTTATAAATGCGGGATGCGGTCAAGATGCCGCCAGCCGGAATCCCGGCGGTCGAAATACCGACGCCGGAATCCCGACCGCCACAATCCCGACATATTCTCCCTCCGTGGGTGTCCACGTCACCCATAGAGGGAGAATATAATAGTGTGCCGAGCGTAGCGAGGCACCATGCCCGCAGCGTGGCGAGCCCGCAAGGGGCTGCGTTTCCGCTCGCCACCCCTGTCAGGATTGTGTGGTCAGGATTCCGGCGTCGGTATTTCGCCCGCCGGGATTCCGGCCGGCGGCATTTACTACTGATCCCATAAATGCAGAGTCTCTCGAAAGGTGAGGGGACCGATAGGGGGAATGGTAAATGTAGAGAAGAAAGGAAGTGGCGGATTTGTAGATATTGATAAAATAGAGTGGGGTAGATCGTATGTAGTTTGTAAATCAGAGAATTATTTAATGGAGTGCATCCCTGTGAAATGGTGGATTCTAGTAACACCTGCCAAGATCCAAGGGCAGGCCATTCCTCGAGAAAGCCCTGGGGGACATGCTGGGATGCTCCAGATGGGCGTCAAAGGGGAGGGGTGGGTAGACATTTTTAACTTTTTGTTCAGGTTCTGCCAGTGTGTAAGTGTCAATTCTATTGTGGGTGAGATGCAGTGGTGTGGGGAGCGTTGTTTTCCAGGGAGCCAAGGCAGGTATAAGATCGATGGGACTCCCGAAAGATCGCTCTCCAGGTCAACCCATCTTTTAGTATGCTTTGGGGCATGCCAGGCAAGCATTTGGCTCAACCTGGTCGCGTCATAACAACGTTGAAGGATGGGAAGGCCCAGACCGCCGTTCCGAGAGTGTTTAGCTAAGATATCCCGCCGGATTCTAGGCTTTTTATGGCTCCAAATGAATTTGCACAAGGAAGATTGGAGAGTATTAAGAGTCTGGGAGGGGATCGGAATTGGAAGCGCCTGGAACAAGTACAGAAGTTTGGGGAGGGCATTCATTTTTATTGCGTTAATGCTCCCTACCCAAGAGAGAATGTAAGATTCCCATTGATGGATATCATTAAGGATTGATGTGATGAGTGGGAGATAATTAGCCCTGTAAAGAGAACTGTAGAATTTAGTGATGGAGACCCCTAGATACCTGAGGGAGTGTCTGCGCCAGGAAAAGTTAAAATTCTTTTGTAATTAAGACTTAATTAGTTTGGGACTGTGTAAGGAGAGGGCTTCAGATTGTCTGGTTAATTTTGTATCCCGAGAGGTTGCCATATATGGATAGTTCTCGGAAGAGGTTCGGGATGGAAATAGTCGGGTTCGTCAGAGTCAGAAGGATATCATCGGCAAAGAGGAAGATGGTGTATTGGGTATGGTTGACACAGACTCCAGAGATGTCAGGATTGGCCTGGATGCGGTTTGCGAGGGGTTCAATGACAAGTGCGAAGATGAGGGAGGATAGTGGGCACCCCTGGCGGGTTCCGTTTGAAATTTTGAAAGGGTCCGATAGTAGGCCGTTGGTATGGACCGATGCTGAGGGATTCTGGTATAAGGCCTGTATGGCCTGAAGAAATTTACCCTGAAGGCCAAAACGTTGTAAAGACTGCTGCATGAAGGGCCATGAGACCCTGTCGAAGGCTTTCTCTGCGTCCAGGGCAAGAGTCAGGGACGGGATCTTGTGAAGATTAATGTGGTAAATGATATCCACAACACGCCTAGTATTGTCAAGTGCCTGTCTGGATGGGATGAAGCCCACCTGATCGGGATGTATGAGCGAGGGAAGAAAAGGATTACGTCTATTAGCCAGTACTTTGGCGAAGATTTTTAGATCAGAGTTCAGAAGTGATATGGGCCGGTAGTTAGAGAGAAGCTGGGGATCTTTATTGGGGTTTGGAAGCACCATAATGACAGCCTTAGTAGTGTCGGGGTGGAAGGGAGACCCATCTAGAATAAGATTAAATACTGTCATGAGGTGAGATAGTAGTGCGGGTTGAAAAGTCTTATAATAAGACATCAGATAGCCATCCGGACCTGGGGCCTTAGATGGTTTCTGGCTTTTGATAGCGAGGCTTATTTCTTCAGGGGTAATAGGTCCATCTAGGTCTGAAGAGGTATTTGGGTCGATACGGGGCAGATCGGAGGACGTTAAGTAGTCAGAAATCGTGGGGGGAGTCAGGTCCAAAGAAGGTAAGGTGTCGGGCAAGTTATAGAGTCGCTTGTAATAAGTCTGACAAAGAGAGTTAATAGTCTTTGGGTTATATTGAAGAGAGCCATTCTCGTTTTTAATAGCTGGCATAGTAGTGATGCGCCTTCCGGGCCCTCAATCTGCTGGCCAGTAGCGAATCGGCTTGGTTGCTTTTCACATAGAATTTTTGTTTCAGCCAGCGGAGTGAGTGCTCAGTTTTTTCGGCTAGTGAAGCGTTTAATGCAGCCCTGGTAGATGTGAGTTGTGAATATAGAGACCGTGAGGGTCGTTGTTTATGTAGAGTTTCTAAGGTGTGGACCTCAACTGTGAGGGACGATATTTTTTGCTTATGATCCCTGTACCTGTGTGACGCATAGCTAATAATGTGCCCTCTGATGATGGCTTTGTGAGCTTCCCAGATTAATGGGGTGCAAGAAGAATCAGTGATATTTAAGGAGAAATAGCGATGGCTAAACTGATTTTTTCCTGGAACTTAAGGATTTTCAGAAGTGTCTCGTTTAATCGCCAATTGGGGCGAGTTGTCGGGGTGTCGAGAATGTCAAAGGTGGCAGTGATGATGGAATGGTCTGACCAAGGGTTGGGAATAATAGAGGAGTTCGTTATGTGCTTAGAGGCCTGTGTGCCACAAAAAAAAAAGATCGATTCGAGAGTAGGATTGGTGCGGGATCAAGAAGAAGGTATAGTGTCTAGCAGTTGGGTTGAGGGCCCGCCATACATCGAAATGGCCAGATTTGTGGATATGTTTGTTTAAGGAACGTGAGGACGAGTCGCGCTGGTGGCGATACTGACCAGAAGATTTATCCAGGTCGATCTCTGGAACAGTGTTGAAGTCCCCCCCCCTAATATTAAATAACCTTTTCTGACCTTAGTCAAATCTGCAAAGAAAGAATTGAAAAAAGAGAGTTGCCCGGAATTGAGGGCGTAAACAGTGGCAATCGTGCATTCTAATTGTCCGAGTGTGCTCGTCAGAATGATATATCGACCATCAGTGTCAGTGTGAGACGAGTGTAGTGTGAATGGGATTTTGGAATGAATCAAAACGGCCACTCCATTGTGTTTCGATTGGCTTGAGGAGTAAAAAGCCGTTGGATAGCGCTTAGTAGTCAGGGTTGGATGTGACCGGGATTTAAAGTGAGTTTCTTGAATGAACACTATTCCCGCTTTAAGAGCTTGAAGAGAGCGGAACAGGGACGAACGTTTCTGGGGGGTATTGAGACCCTTGGCGTTCAGGGACGCCAAGACCAGGGGCATCCTAAATATTGCTTAAAAGGGGCAAAGAAGAGGGAAGTAGGAGAGAAAGAGATAATAGTAAAAAAAAAAAAAGGAGTGAGGGAAGGACCCCGACTCAACGGAGGGAAAAGGAGAAGATAGGTACAGAAGGGAGGTGTCAAAAAGAAAAAAAAGGGGAGGAGGAGTCTGTGTAGGGGTTCCTTACGACCAGCAAGAAGGAACAGGCCCAGAAAGTAGGATCAAAGGATCCGAAGTGGAGGAGCGTCGGGTAGCGATCGTGGAGAGGCGGGTCGAGGCGCTAGAAAGCAATAGTGTGAGCTTGTGTGGTAAGTAAAGATAGTGGGGGAACACGTCCCTCCAGGGGTGGTCTATATGAAATTTACAGTAGAGGCTGTGAGGCGTATGAACCAGTGCATGAAGAACATTTAACAGGGAAGTGGCATACAGAACCAGACATTGATTGCAGTAATAGCAATACCGTGGTAATAGAAACAAAATTACTAGAAATTTTTAACTAAACATCCTGGCGCCCATACACAATTATAAAGTATGCATTAGCGGCCGATATGTGGTAGCAAGTGCCACGTGGGTAGACCTAATAAAATAGATCTAGCCGCGGGGCTTTGAGTGGTGGGGTTAGCAAGGTAGGCTGAGAAAAGTGAGGGCAAACAATATACAGTATGCATACGGAGCAACCAGGATGATAAACTGAGATAGGTAAAATAGTCAACATGGGTACTAGGGCAGTTTAACGAGAAGAGTGTCCACGTAACCGCTGGTGTAAAAGTGGTCAGGGCGGACGAGAGTTAGAATTATGCCCGAATGGCGGGTCTGAGTCCTCCAAGTGTGACAGGAAGGCTCCTCCTTCTCTCGGGTCTTTGATGACGATCGTTTTACTGTTGTAGTCGACCAGAAGTTTAAAGGGGAATCCCCAGCGGTAGCGGATCCCGCGTGTGCGGAGGTTAAGTCCCTGAGTTCTCTTCTTTTAAGTATGGTAGAGGGGGCCAAATCTTGAAAGAACTGCAGCTTAGAGTCCTCAAACATTATGTGTGGCTTGCCCTGGGTTGGGAGGAGAACCAACTCTTTGTCTTTGAAGCTGAGAAAGCGCATAATAACTTCCCTAGGGGGATCGCCATCACGAGGTCTAGGTCGGAGGGCCCTGTGAGCTCTTTCCAAGGGCAGTGCTCGTGGGTCCGTACTTGGCACAAGGGTGGAGAAAAGCCTCTGTAGGTATGCTTCGAGAGCAGCTGGAAGAATGGACTCTGGGATGTTGCGGATTCGGAGATTGTTTCTCCTTTCGCGATTTTCCAAATCCTTGTTTTTGGCACGCAACTCCAATATATCCTGGATAAGGTGATCTATATCCCTGACAGTTTCTATTTGATCATTTTGTAGAACATCTTGTCTGGATTCCAATTTAGAGGTTCTGGAAGACAGGGATGAGATGTCCGATCTAATTGAGGTGACCGCTCTGTCCAATTTGGATTCCAGCGATTCTTTGAAGTCCATTATGAGCGATTGCAAGGCCCTGATATCCTCTTTGGTCGATAGAACGGATGAGGAGGACGGGTCGTCTCTATCGGATGAGGAGAGGCTAGGAGAGGGAGGGCCTGAGGGTAGGGAGGGCTTGTCGCTCTTGTCGGTTTTAGTGAAATGTTGGGTAATATCTGTACCCGCACGTTTTCTTGTATTCGGGTTGGATTTAGACTTGGTTGTATCTCGGCAGATGGGTTTGAATGAGGGAGGATTAAACAAAGCACTGGAGTAGGTAAATGAAGTAAGGCTACCGAACAGCCGGAGAAAGAACCACTGGAGGGCTCAGTTATGGTGTGATCAGTGGAACATGAGGACTGGTAGTCGTCTCAAACAGTTGCGGGGTTCTCGAGCATTTCTGTGTGTGGGAATGCTCTCCGCCAAGTAGCTGGTGTAGAGCTGTAAAGCACGCACGGCTCTACCGGGTGTTGGAGGTCCAGGTGTACGTGAGGTAGGGGTCAGGGAGCGTGGGCTGTCCGTCGCACTCACGGGAGCCTCCGATTGGCTGGAGAGGAAGCAACAGCCTCCAGGGGGCGGGTGTGCCTTAATCTGCTGGAACTCTACTGGTGTTCCCCGTGCACCACCTGGGATCAGCTACAGGGGTTGGGGAGGCAGTAGAACACGTGGGAGACCGGGGTGGGAATCAAGGCCGGGGTGCAGACGTTGATCTGGGGCCAGAGTGCAATGCAACTCTTAATCCAGATCAGTATGTGGCACAGGCAGGGGGATTCTGGTGCTCCTGGGCTGCCTGATGCAGCACCTCTCAGTGCTGTCTGCTGGCTGGGGTAAGCAAAGCAGATCGGGGAGCAGCAACTGGGGAGCGCTGAGGGCACCAGCTTGTTGCTGTGAAGCTTACCTCCCCTCAGCCGTCACCCTCGGGCCAGGCCGCAGGCTTCGCCAGGTCCCGTTGCGGATCGCCGTGGGCGGGAGTCGGGGCACACTCTCCGGGTCTCCCCAGAGACAGGGCTGCTTGTCCCCGGCAGCACCACCCGAGGTGCGGCGCCGGGAGATGAGGTAGCGGAGGAGGCTTTTCCGGAATCAAGACGGTGGGCGCCCGTCCCGTACGGGGAGCGGGGAGAGCCACGGCTGCTGCGAGGGACCTAAGCGGGTGGAAGTAAGCCACTCCACTGGCGGTGAGTGCGGCGGGAGTTGGTCCGGATGTTGCTGTATCCCCTCCTGACACAATTTTTGTATTGCTGCTGCTACCACTTCCCTGTCTGGAATAGAAGCTGATAAGGTCGATTTGAAAAATCGGCACGGGGGAATGTCTTGAAACTCCAGTTTGTACCCTTGGGAGACTATTTGTACGACCCACGGGTCCAGGCCAGTTTGAACCCAGAATTGACTGAAGATTTTCAGACGTGCCCCCACCTGCAGTAGCCGCAGAAACTAAAGCATCCAGCCCATCTCCAATCAAGGCCTCACCTTTGAACGGGAGAGCCTCCATATTCCTTTTGGAATCTGCGTCAGCATTCCATTGGCGAATCCACAACGGCCTCCGTGCTGAGATCGCCATGGTAGCGCCTCTTGATCCCAAGAGACTAATATCTTTCATGGCTTCTAGCATGTACGCAGCAGCGTCTTTGATATGACCTAACGTTAGGAGTATCTCGTCTCTATCTATTGTGTCAATGTCTGATGACCACTTTTCAATAGCACAGGCAATGGTAGGCCTGAGTAGTGTCCCATTGGCCACATAAATAGATTTCAACGTAGTCTCTAACTTGCGGTCTACCGGCTCTTTAAGTGAAGCCACCCCAGGCGCAGGGAGAATCACCTTTTTTGTTAACCTTGACATTGCACTGTCTAAAACGGGGTGACTCCCACCTTTTCCTGTCCTCTGCAGGGAAAGGGTAAGCTACCTGAATTCTTTTGGGAACCTGAAATTTCTTTTCAGGATTTGTCCATACTCCCTCAAAGAGACTGTTCAGCTCATGAGATGGAGGAAAAGTTACATTAATTTTCTTTTCTTTATAGAAGTAAGCCTTCTCCTGTGGTAAAGGAGGGGCCTCGGTAACTTCTAACACCTCCTTTCTAGCAACAATCATGTATTGAATGTTTTTTGCTAACTTTGGATCTATTCCCCTGGAATCACTAGCGTCGACACAGGAATCAGAGTCCGTGTCCCTTATCAGTTTGTACTATTTGTGCAAAAGACCTTTTATGTGAACCAGAGGGATCCCCTGTGGATGAAAAGGCAGAACTATTAAAAATCACATCTTCCACGGATTTTCTCCAGTTTTCTGCATGAGACTCAGACTTATCCAATCTCTTACTGATATGATTCACACTATCACATAATTCTTTCACCCATTCAGGCTCTTGGTGTGACGGCAGTGCCACCACATTACAACTCTGTGTCCCTAAAATGGCTCCCTCAGGGGAAGAGCTCCCTGCCTCAGACATGCCACACGCGTGCACAATCACACCACAGACACTCCGGGGCTTATAGGGGACAGACCCACAGTAAAATTTGTCAGAGGGACACAGAAAGGAATTGCCAGTCCACAACTCAGCGCCTAAAGAAAAAATCCCTGTGACGCATACTTTGTACACAGAGACTTTCCGCGCTATATATACTGCCAATAATAGGGTATAGTACCACAATACACAGTTTTCCCACCTTTTAGCACCCTGATACTTGATTCAGAAGTGGAGAGGAGGATCAGTGTTTCTTCCCCTGCTGTCTGCTGGAAGAAAATGTCGCTAAGCAGTGTGCTGGCTGCCTGAGGAAGAAGCCCCGCCCCCTGCAATGGCACGTTTTTCCTCAGCTATTGATTTAGATATTTATACTGGCGGGGGTGTAGGACTGTGCCACAGCAACATATGCCACCTTTTGCCAGTGAGAGTAGGTTTCATGCTGCCCCCCCCCCCCACACACACACACACACCCTGCTGTGCACTGTGTTATGGAGAGCATGTTCGCGCAGCATTCCCGCTCGCTGCGTGGTACCTTAAGCCGTCATGATGACCGGAGATCCCTCTCTGCAGACCTCCGGTAATACAACTCACCAGTCTTCTGACTTCTGGCTCTGTTAGGGGGGTGACGGCATGCTGTGGGAGTGAGCACATAGCCGCAGCTAGTGTTCAGTACCTTCAGGAGCTAATGGTGTCCTGTCAGCAGAAGCAGAGCCATCAAACTCTTTAGGAAGTTGGTTCCTACTTCTTCCCCCTAAGTCCCACGAAGCAGGGAGACTGTTGCCAGCAGTCTCCCTGAAAATAAAAAACCTAACAAAGTCTTTTAGTGAAACTCAGTAGAGCTCCACTAGAGTGCGACCAGTCTGCCTGGGCACATTTTCTAAACTGAGATCTGGAGGAGGGGCATAGAGGGAAGAGCCAGTTCACACTCTAAAAAAGCCCATTGCTCCTGCGGAACCGTCTACACCCCATGGTACTGAAGTGGACCCCAGCATACTCTAGGACATATGAGAAAAGTGTGTTTTTTGTGCATGTGATATATTGCATGCGATGTATCACTGGGAAGTTTGACTGGCATTCTCAAGACACTCCCAGCCCCGGTAGCCCTCTATCCAGCCCATCAGATATATCTCATGGTACAATTGTATGCCGTACGATATATTGCATGCGATGTACAGTGCCTTCATCAATCGTATGCGATATATCGTATGCAAAAATAGCACAAAAGTACCAAATCGTATGGAATCACTCCCGGGAAGGTCCCAGGGGAGTTCAAGGGAAATTGCATCCGACTTCAGCCTCAGACATATCATTGTAGTACACTTTATTAACACTTATCACATACTAATTTCTTTAACACTATTTCTTATTTTAATTACATCTCATTTTTGTATCACTTTTTCTATAGCTTCGGCTTCTTAACACTAATCTATTAACATTATAGTTTTTCACTGGTATGCTGCCCTGGGATGTCTGGCTTATACTGCCCTGCACCTAGATATAGCGCTAGGGACCCCCAATATATACAGAGAGGCCTTGACGTGGCTTGGGGGCTTATACATACATTTGCGCAGATATATGTAACCAAGATCTCTGAATTCTAAGATATTGTATGGGATTTAAATCTGGTTACTACTATTATTCAGGGTGCTGGGGGAAACAAAATGTGTTTTTTTTAGTACTCTCTGAAGCAAAACTCCAGGTCAGAGGAACTTATGCCTTTACCATCATCTCACTTAAATAATACTGAAAGGCATTTGCTACAAAAGCAAAAGGTCATAATATGGAATTGAGGGGACCTTTGATTGTAGGCAGACTAAGAACTTATATGGAAGTGTTATTCTAATGTTTTTAACCATAACACCATGCAATGCAGTCCTGTTCGTTTACACCCCACCACAATTTCATTTGACACATATAAAGGTATTTTTTCATAGATTCTTGCAACTGATTTTTATATACTGCTGTTTTTGGATCGTAACATCTGGCAAATAAAAACAGATGTTTGCCAATGTGCATTAAACATTGCAATCTTTTTAATAGTGTAGAATATTTTGACTGACAATTACATACCAGAGAAACAGGTTCAGGGTTACACATCAGATTCTGCATAAAAGTCTACTTGCTTTTATTGAAATTGTAAATGAAAGAATACATAACAATACCGTCAAAGTCTGTGTATGTAGGATTGCCTTCTCAAGACAGAAAACATTGGCTGTAAAGTTATGTACATACGTTGCCAAATCAAGTTTTGTAATTAAATCTTTGAAGGCCTTAAGCACAGTACAGGTTGAGTCTCCCATATCCAAAAGGCATGGGACCAGAAGTATCTTGGATTTTTAAGTATTTTGGAATATTTGCATTCCATAATGAGATATCTTTGGGATGGCACCCAAACATAAACACAGAACACATTTATGTTTCATACACACAGCCTTAAAGTGATTTTATACAATATTTGTAGTTTTGTGCATGAAACATAATTTGTATACAATGACCCATCAGAAAGCACACGTCACCATCTCAGTTGTGCTCAAAAAAGTTTGGCTTTCAGAATATTTTGGATATTGGAGACTCAACCTGTACATATTCAGGTACCAAAAGCCCTTTTCCCAAAACATATTTCCCTTCAAAGACTACCTCCTCCTCAACTAGTTCAATTGAGTGGGTCTCGCAAAAGAAAATGTTCTGGGTGAAGATTTTTAAAATAACATGGATATCATCAGTTCATGTTGCTGGCCTGACGTAAGAGTGAGAAGAGCCTACACAACAGAATTGTGTACCTTTGCTTCCTTCTGAGACCCTAGGCCACAATTTTGTGTACTATGCACCTGCACATCTATATTCTATTCCGGCAACATTATGTTTATAAATGTCTAACATTATATGAATACCACTACCGTAACAATTGCTAATGTTTAACGATGGTGTGGCAAAGGCTAATAACCTATTTTATCAAATATTCAGTATTTATGGGGAAAAAAACTATATATTGTATATATTTTATGCTCATTTGATTCTGTTTTACAGAATTTATTCTGACATTTATTTCATATATGGTTGTGTGTAAAATGCTATGACATTTCAAAAGGTGATCATATAAACATCTGATGCATGATGGTGTACAATTGATAGTGCAATTTACAAAATAAGTTACAAAATTAGCAAATCTGATTTTTACATAGAAAATCAGTATAAAGTGTAAAACAAAAAAATCTAGCTACAGCATTAATGTATATGTACTTTTTATTATATTTTGAAAAAAAGAAAAAGAAATTGTGTGGAAAAAAAATAGAACCGCAAAATCTGATCCAATAGCACTCATTAGTAATGTAAAAAAATAACCAATGTATATGCCAACATTTTTTTTATGCTTTTGGAAAGTGGTGGTTCTCTGCTTTTGTAAATATAGACTTAAAAAGCATTGTGATTGACATTGCTACAAAGAATAAGTATCTCATGCTCTAATAAAACAGAGTTACAAAATTGAATACCGAACATATACAGCATGTTAAATGATTTAGTGTTTTAGGATTTAAAATGTAATTTATTCATATTTAAACAGCCCTACTTGCAGAGAAACATAAAATATATGTATATATGCTTATACATATATATATATATACATATTATTTATAGAGTAACATATTTACAAATATCATTACAATGTCAATTTTTTCTGTCTTTGGTATAACATTGCAAATGGAAAATAACAGACCCTTGATTCATATTATTAACAATAAGATAATCTATCATTCATGTATATGGCTATATTAAATAATGGATTAAAAGGCTATTTAAATGAAGAGCCCATTTTTTTTATATTCTTCTAAAAAGACGACATAGATTCTAAAATTAGTGTCAAGCTCCCCGGACTATAAAAAAAAAAAAAAAAATCATGGTTCTCCATTAAAAATGTTGTGTTACTTTAAAATCGCAAAGGCAACTCTGGTTAAAACTAAACCACAACAAAATTACTAATAGTAATAAAAAAAACAGGAAATTGAAATCTATGCATATTTCATATTAAAGTCTGTTATCCAATGCTCATCACAAAAGGATATTTATAAAGATACTTCAAACGCATAGGGAAAAATAAAAACAGCATTTAGTAGTTTCTATACCACATTAAAAAAAAAATAGTAAACATTTGGGGAAAAATTCTCTTCCTGATTACAATTTCACCAGAGATTTTCTTAATCAGAACACAGTACGTTGTAGGAAAATATACCATCTCATCTCTGCACTCTTAGGAAAAGAGAGTGGGGTTGGTTAAGATTCAGGAGACAGTCATTGGTACAGAATAACGGAGGAATCCACAAACTGCATTGTCCAGTTCTCTTACACTAGATTGAATTCCCTCAGGTTTATCTGTAAGATAGTGTCTTTAACAGCAGCAAAGACAAAGCGAATGTTCTCAGTGTCTGTAGCGCAGGTGAAGTGGGAATAGATCACCTTCTCTTTGTCTGGGTTCTGGTCTTGGTAGAGCTTTAGAATGAATTCCCGAGCTGCTTTGGGATCCTGCTTGGGCCCTGTCAATAACACAAAATAGATCACAGATCTTCATAGCAAAGGAAGAATGACGGAGAACACTATGTTGAGAAGAAGATGTACTGAATTTTGCAGGGCTTCAAGACAAAGGCAAAAGAACTACATTGAAATTCCCAGTTGACTTTTAAAGTCTAAAGTGGGCACTTTAAAGCAGCAGCCTACTTTATCTAGATTCCTGCATTTAAGCAATCGTACACTTTATGCTTTGCACCAAAATGCGTTCAGCATCCTGAGGGACAGGATGCCGGTGGTCATGTGACCAATGCCGGAATCCTGACACCGCTCAGGAAACCGACACCGGAACACAGACAACCGACATCCAAAGGTAAGTATCAGGGTTCGCCTTAAGGTAAGCCCTAGCAAGCCCATGTTTTTGCTGGCGCAGGTGCGAAAATACGGATATGGATTCGCAGATCCACGTTTTTCACTCCTGCCGAACAAACGGCCTTGCTATTGAATACACCCTGAAAGCTGCAATCCCTTTCTTTATTCATTTTTTTTTCCCCGAAATCAAATTTTTACTGAAGAAATGGTCACTATAAAAAGCCGGACATCCTTGAAAAATCAACTTCAAGTTAAAAGATACAAAATATGGCTATTATTTATTTATTTGACTCTGTCTATCCAAGAATTTACACTTGTAAGCAGAATTTGCTAAGGATGATTAAGATGTCTTTACATAGTTCTGTTACTTTATTTTCATAATAAATTAGTTATTGCATGGCTGTTTATAAAAAAGGGAGTGTAGAAAAACCTCAGAACGTAAAATGACCAATTTGTGGAATTGTTACTGATCTTTGACAATAATGCCACTGCTAATTAATTATTACAGTATTTTTTTTTTTTTTTAACTTTATTTCGCCATAAATAACCCTCCTTGGCATTCACAGAAACAGGAGTAAATACAGGGTAACCCACACAGCATTTCATCTCTATAATCATAACAGAACACAAGCACATTTTTCCAATAAAGGGTGAAATGTAATAGCCGGCGAGTTTTTAAAGCAGCAATCATTTACAGGGCAAATACCAACCTGGTTTTTGCCATGTAAATGATTGCCGCTTTAAAAATATGAGAAGACTCTCATGAAGTCCTGCACAGGCTGCAACTCACAGGCTATTAAATGTCACCCATGGTGTCAGGACAATCTAAACTGTTAAATTACTAATTATAGAAACATAGAATTTGACGGCAGCTAAGAACCACTTGGCCAATCTAGTCTGCCCCTTTTTTAACCATATTGTTACCTCAAACCCTATTTCATCCTTATTTCTTTGTAAGGATATCATTATGTCTATCCCATGCATTTTTTAATTGCTCTACTGTCTTAGGGGGTAATTCAGACCTGATTGCTAGGCTGCGTTTTCTCACAGCCTGCGATCAGGTCCAAACTGTGCATGCGTATGCACCGCAATACGCAGGCACGACGGACCACAGCAACGGGGATCGAAGCATAGCGACGGGATGGTGCGAAAAAAGCGATTGCACGGACAATCACAAGGTGACTGACAGGAAGAGGGCGTTTGTGGGTGGCAACTGACCGTTTTCAGTGAGTGTCTGGAAAAACGCAGGTGTGTCCAAGCATTGGAAGGGAGGGTGTCTGACGTCAATCCCGGTACTGGACAGACTGAAGTGATGGCAGTGGCTAAGTAAGTCCTGGGCTGTTCAGAGACTGCACAAAATCAGTTTGTGCAGCTCTGCTACATGTGCAGCTAAAATACACTCCCCCCAGTGGGCGGCGACTATCTGATCGCAGGGCTGCAAAAATCACTGCCCAGCGATCAGGTCTGAATTACCCCCATAGGCTCTACCACCTCTGATGGGAGGCTATTCCACTTGTCTACTACCCTTTCTGTGATGTAATGTTTCCTCAAATTTCCCCTGAACCTCCCCCCCTCCAGTCTCAGTGCATGTCCTCGTGTCCTATTGCTTCTCTTCTTTTGGAGAATGTTTCCCTCCTGGACTTTGATAAAACCCTTGATATATGTGAAAGTTTCTATCATGTCCCCCCTTTCCTTTCTCTGATCCAAACTATACATATTGAGATTTTTTAGTCTTTCCGGGTAAGTTTTGTGATGTAGGCCATGCACCATTTTAGTTGCCCTTCTTTGTACAGTCTCTAATGTATTAATATCCTTTTGAAGATATGGTCTCCAGAAATGAACACAGTATTCTAGATGAGGCCGTACCAATGACCTATACAGTGGCATTATTACTTCTGTCTTTCTGCTGCTGATTCCTCTCCCAATGCAGCCAAGCATCTGACTAGCCTTCTTCATTGCTTTGCTACATTGCTTACCTGCCTTTACGTCATCTGAAATAGTGACACTAGATCCCTTTCCTCCTCAGTAGTTTCTAGTATAGTTCCATTAATACTGTAGTTAACATTTGGATTTTTGAGTGCATGATTTTTTGGCATTAAATTGTAGTTGTCATGCTCTTGACCATTCCTCTAATTTACCTAGATCCTCAATCATTTGTTTTACCCCTCCTGGTGTGTCTACCCTGTTGCATACCTTTGTGTCATCTGCAAAGAGGCATACTTTTATTTATAGTTTTAATCATTTTTTAGTTTTGTACTGGGTATTCTTTAAAGACAAATGGCCTAATTCTGAGATGTACACAGACCCGATGGTTTACATACATCTCCGATGTTAGGCTATATTCACCTGTGCAGATCTGTTTCTGCGACGACGGTCACAGTGCCTCTAAAGTTGCAGCTGCTGATTGGAGACAGGGAAAGGGTGGCGATGGCCAGCATTTCAGAAAACGGCATGCCAGCCCTGTTTTCTGGGCATGCCAAGGCCTAGCTTTCATTTGCAACCAGCAGTGCAAATACACCGACCCATCCATGGCCACTGTTCACACAGATGATCTGATGCTGCAACTTCAGACGCAGCAGCGGATCAGAGAAGGAGGAGTCTATTTACACAAGACACATACAAAGTTGCAGCAGCATCCACCTCTATATCAGGCGCAATGTTAGAAAATCTGCCCAGTATACCTAGTGCCGTATCCATTTTATTTCATATCTATGCTACATCAACCTAAAGATGCCACATTTTCATAAAAGCAAAGATACATGTGCACAGTTACGTTCCCACCTGTATATTTTCAGTTACATGCATCTTATTATATGTGAAGCCTTAAATTTAATTCATAAATTAATCTGAAGTAAATAAGAAGCAAGGTTCCTAACTGCAAGATGCATGCAGCTCTATGGGCACTATCATGTAGAAGAACTCCAATATTCTAACCAGGCCCCCAAAAATTGGGATTTAATGCCCAATTCCCATTTCTCCTTCATCCACTAGGGGCCACTGGAGTGTAGTTACAATGGGGAAATAGTAGGTAGTAATTGGGAGCTGGCACTTTAAAAATTCTCACACTGTGGCTAGCTCCTCCCCTACTATCTCCCCTCCAAGCCAGTCTTAGTTAGTGCCCGAGGTAGCTGGTTCACTTGGGTTTAGCTGAAGAAATTTTTATTTTTTCTTTATTATTTTATTTTTTCTAACTTACACTCACAGACTGGCAGCTCTGCCACTGCCAGTCTGCACCGTGGGAGCTGCCGACGGGGTCCCATCGCAGCTGCGTGCGGCTCGGGATGGGCCCCAGCTGAGGGAGACACTGAGCTCTCCTGAGTTGGCGGACACCGCTGCGTGCGGCGTGTGTCGGGACCACTCCATCCAGCAGAAGATTCCGGCAGCATGGCAGCGGTAAGTCTCAAAAGTGACGGACACCGCTGCGTGCGGTGCGTGTCGGGGCCACTCCATCACAGAAGATTCCGGCCGGACACCGCTGCATGCGGCGCGTGTCGGGGTCGCTCTGTCGAGCAGAGTATAAGTCAACACCGCTGAGTGCGGCGCGTGTCGAGACATCTGGACAGCGGTGAGTACAATCTCCCCCCCTCCAGACTGATCTATGATTGTACACTGTCAGTTTTAGTGATTTAATTGTGCAAGGTGGTGGTTGGACCCCCCCCCCATACTCCCCAGTCAGAGACAGGATGGCGGGTTTCAGAGGCGCACTTATTATTTACACTTCCCGCTTATTTTTACAACTTCTGCGGGTTTCATTTGAAATTGAAAGCGCCCCGGCCGCAGCATACAGGCAGCCGGGGGGGGGTATACTGTGACTGCACTCTCCGCTCCCCGGCCGCAGCATACAGGCGGCCGGGAGGGATACAAGGTGCTTCCCGCTCACTGCAGCGGGTTTTCAAACTTGGCGCCGAATCGGGGGGGCGGAGCTAACTCCCGCTCCGTACGGCGGCTCTGCGCTCACTCCGGACCGCTGCAGCACAAGTCCTCTGCTCACCGGCCGCTGCAGCACAAGCGGACCGCGGCAGCACAAGTCCTCTGATCACCAGACCGCGGCAAGCTCCTTTCCTCTGCCTGGCTGTTCAAGGAGCATATTTTACTTTTAAAAGGTAGGAAGCTGATTCCTGCTTTACTCAATGGGCTCCCCTCCGGCGGATCGCAGCACTCATTGTCTCTGCTGTTTCAGTGGGGTTTAAGTTTTTTTCTCTGCATATGCTGGCTGCCATTCCTTCCTGCAAGGGAGTCATTTCAGAGAGGCTGTAGATCAGGAACCTGCTCTATTACAGGAGCTGGTGCTCAGCTCATTAATGATTAAAATCTAGGGTGCAAGTATTTATCTATATCTACCCTGCTATTTATATACCCTTTTAGATGCTATTTATATACCCTGTTAGAGGGTTCACATAGACAGCATTTATCTACTCTGTTGGGTTCACTGTGTGTATATATATATATATATATATATATATATATGCATTACCTGATATAGGGAATAAAACAATGGGACAGTGTGGCTCAGCACACTAATCCCCTAAACACCCAACTGTAGAGACCTGGGTTCAAGTACCACTACAGACACCTTGCTACATAACATTTTCCCCCATCTTTTCTCGCAGGCTGGCCACCATTTTGAAAAGCCAGCGGAACCTCCGAGAAACATCTGGTGCACCTAAATTAGGAAGGGGGTTGCCTTACCTTTATTATTCCTTGGTGTCACTAGTTACTAATGCTATTTGTAATTTGGGGAATGTGTGATGGCATCAGACAGATAGCGCTGCGACTCAGTACGCTAGTAACGGGTATCTGAACACCAGGGTTTCAATCTCAATTTAAAAAAAAAAAAAAAAACTTTAAGGGAAGCTCCTATGGCCTATGGCTAAGACTCCTGTCCTACAATGCAGCGTTACTGGTTCAGGTCTCCGCTGCTCCAGAAAGTTTATTTGAATCGTGTCGGTCACTACACGTTATAGAGCAGACCTTACATAGGGCGGTGTCTATTTAACCCACCTTTTTCTCTTTTCGTTTGTCTCACCTGGGATAGTCAAGGAATTCCCTCTTAGGTGTGAAGTACGAGGTGAAGCCATCTGCTTAGCCCTCCACGCACCTGCAGGATGCATCTGTTTGAACAGTTCAGATTATGCAGGTAATGTCACTATTAACAGAGACCTTGTAAGTCATTTCCCTTCTCCAGGTTTCAAAAAGAACCTTGCTAACCTTCCATGGTACACGGATTGGCGGTGGAAAGGCCTCTCTGGAAGGAGGCGAGAGATGTCCAGGATACTGATGATGTCTGTTTTCGGTGGAGTCTGAACCAGTGTATCAGAATATCCAGGTATATTATACAGCAGTTCGTCTGATACAGCAGGTAAAGGAACTGCCAGGGACAATGTTAAAGTTGTGGTCGATGTGTTGACCATAATTATTTTTTAAGGCGGGCACGTCAGGTTCATCAGGGTTCCACGCCAATGACGAAATGACAGCGACTGGTCCAGTTTCGGATGAGCTGGGCAGGCTCCGGTGGGCGGCCGACAGACACCCGAATTACACAATATCAGGTATCAAACAATGTTTGTTTTCCTATCCTTTCCCCGCAGACGGCAGGAGATGGTATCAAAACCTCTCTAGGGTATACACCACAGTGTATCGCCGGTCCATCAAGCCGCCGTTTTCCTGAGGCAACCTTGCTCAGGGATCCATCGACATATACGGCAGCGCGGTTCTACCGTGTCCGGACAGGTAGGTTGGGAAACAATTGTCCTCTAGGTTACAGGATGTTTCGCATCAGGATCAATTGATACTTTGGTACAGGTCAGAATCACGATTCTGCTTTATGTTCTTTGGAGGTCTCCACGTCTGCAGACTCGGACCCTGCATCTTCGCTTGGGCTGTCTTAACCCGACGACCTCTGGGGCTGCGACAGTGACAGGTGAACATGAAATCCTACGGGGCAGATGGTTCTGGGGAAGGAACTTTCTGCAGGATTTCTTGAACCATTGGAGGTAAGTCCACTTTGCTTTCTCCTACTACTGCCCCAGCTCCAGCTTTACTGGTCTTTCCTTTAGATTTTTCCGTGCCCTTTCAGGCTTTCGTCTCCACACGGGCGATATCTCCGTCGCCAGGGGTTCTCAGGGTAAAAAGCTGAAGCAGAGGTTCAACATCCTCGGTCCAGTCTGATTTTATGTCATCCAATACACCCATTACACAGACTTTCCTACCACCTGGAGGGTCCCAGGGTAGGCGCAGGTCGATGGGAGAAGGCTTGGGCGGTTACAACCGTCTCAGGAGTCCCTCGGCATGGGTCGGCCGATTTACGATGACAAGAGAGTCATACTGCAGGCTGCGCTCCATAGGCTTCTAACCGCAAAGGGTGTTGATCCCTGTTTTTCACATATCATTTGAATCAGGACAGTTCTCAGGCCCTTGTTTTCTTTTCACGTTCCGAAGCCAGTTGGCTCGGACAGGCCTATTCTGGCCTTAGAATCATTTTAGTCTGTGATTGCTAGTTTGAATAAGAAAGGGAGTTTTACGTGTCCCTTGTCTTCAGAGATGCCTGTTTACTGATTTCCGTTGGACGGGCTTTTCTCAGATTCGCATTACAGGATTCTCATTTTCACTGTCAGTCCTTTCCTCTCGGTCTCTCTTCCGCTCCCACAGTGTTTAGGAAGATCACAGAATAACTCTTTTTCAAGGGCAGTGGGTGACTTTAGTTCCTTAATGGGACAATTTACTGCTACTATCCCACTCTGTACATTAGGTGGCTTCTGAATATCCGAAGGATCCAGGAGCTTCTGATTCGACACAGATCCAATTTATGCTCCGCATAGACGTTTCTCAACACGGTCCGTCAGAGGATTTTTCCTTCCTCGGCACCAGGTACTCTATTCCTTCAGTCAAGTGGCGACGCAATGAGTGGTCGCCTCCATTCCTCTCTGAGCGGGGGGACAACAATCTTCTTTCCAGGTCAAGCCACCAGATCAGGCTCCCGGGTGAGGGAACATTCCCCGGAGTTTTGTCAGCTGGTCAGCTGTGGGCGGAGATTTCGGATCGACCTCAGGGAGTTCTGACTGACTCTTTAACCCTTTATTACTCTCGGACGTGAGCTCTGGCGGCAGTAGCCGAGGAGGCCCTCAGGGCTCCGGGGAGTTTTCTGGTTATTCTATCCTGCCTCCTTTTCTATTTCTACCTCATGTTCGGTAACACAGGAGGGAATTATGTGTGCTAGTCCTCTCGGTGGCGCTGGTTGGGCCACGCATGACTTGAAGATACAGATACGCCTGTTGTCAGTAGAGGAGCCTTGGCTCCTACATCGACTGGACTGTCTACTTCAACAGGCTCCTTTTTTCTCTTTGTTCAATCTTACACTGGTTTCGTTTAACCGTGTGACTGTTCACGAGACCTCAGAAGGGAGGAGTTCCCTAGTTCGGTTAGGCCTACTGGGCCCCGATTTCAGAAGTCTGTTACCTCTTCTCGCTTTTGCCACTTTTGGAAAACTTTATGGGACATAATAAGGATAAGAGGGGTTTTTCCCCTTCTTTCAGTTACCATTCATCTTTGGTTTCTCTGGGAGGTTTTGCTCCGCTGCGCTTCAAACCACACTGACCGGAATTTTAGGTCTCTGCCTTTTTCGGTTTTTCTTCCAAATGAGATTAGCCTAGCGGCCGTAAGTTCGGCCTCTTTTTCAGGGAGTACTCTATTGGCAACTCCCCTGGCTGAGCTTCGGCCTCAGCGGTCGTTTCTTCCAGAGGGGATGTCCATTTTTTCATATAAATCTGACACTAGTGTTTTTCAATCCTCTCTGAATGTTGTCAGGGCTCGCCGACTCTCTCTACAGAGGTCTCAGGCTATTCGATGAAGTGTTTTTCTTCTTTGTTCTGTACGATGCTCCCGTACTAAATAGCCGGGGTCCCAGCATATGCTGGGCCGTTGGATACATCTGACCATCAGACAGTCTTCTTGGCGGTTACTAGGGAGCCTCCGTTTTCCATTTCAGCGCACTTTACGCGCATTGTAAGACCTTCGTGGGCGGCTGCCCGTGGGGTCTCCATGAATATTTTGTCGGGCGGCTTCTTGGTCGAACCAACATTCGTTTTGTCAAATTCTACAAGTTTGACACTTTTGCGGCCTCTTCATCACCGTTTGGCCGAGCAGTTTTTACAGGACTCTCAGCGCTTTCCCACCCGGTTTTGGGAGCTCTGGGACGTCCCCATTGTAACTACACTCCAGTGGCCCCTAGTGGATGAAGGAGAAATCAGGATTTTGGTACTTACCGATAAATCCCTTTCTCCGATTCCACAGAAGCCACTGGACGCCCGCCCAGCGCTGTTCCTCCTGGGTTTTTGCTTAACGGTTTGCAGATCACCATATGACTGCTTGTTGAGTTCAGGCTAGCCTGGTTTTTGTCAGGTTCTGTTCCAGGTTTAGTTTGTGTTCTCCTGGTTTACAGGGCGTCGTTAACCTCCTCTACCTTAAGGTTTGTTTATTACAGCTCTCCTCGGGCACAGTTTTACGTAGACTGGCTTGGAGGGGAGATAGTAGGGGAGGAGCTAGCCACAGTGTGAGAATTTTTAAAGTGCCAGCTCCCAATTACTACCTACTATTTCCCCATTGTAACTACACTCCAGTGGCCCCTGTGGAATCGGAGAAAGGGATTTATCGGTAAGTACCAAAATCCTGATTTTAACAAGCTATGGTGACTGCTAGTTATGCTTACCACCAAACTCTGGAAAATAGTCAATTAAATGAGAGAATACAATTTTTTCCTCTAAAAGATCCTTCTTGTTTAAAAACAAGATGACGGAAGAATTCTGGAACCAGGGGTAGGTTATGATAGTTCTGAACAGAGCTTTGCTTTCTTCCATCCGGTTCTAAAAGTAGAGCACACAAATAAAGTGTTAGACATTCATATGCAGTGTGTATTTGTAGGTACTAATGGAACAAGGTTTGGCATACAGAAACTGGGTACAACATAGTTCTAATGTGTAGTAACGGATAGCAAGCAAATCGGCATAATCTTTGATCAGCAATACTGAAGGTAAACATCCAGCTGGTAGCTGTGTATGGCATCACACATGTGCGTCATGCTGGTTTCTACTACGCGAAACACACTGGAATGGTGTGCTACTGTACATTAGAACTCAGCTGGGAGACCTGTGGTTTTCAGCCAATCATCATCTCTGCAACGTCCATAACCAATATGTGTTTTATTCAGAAGTACCTCATTGTCGCACTCCGCCAGCACTTGGTCATATTCGCTCAGCGCCACCAGGAAAATGATGGAAGTAACATTTTCAAAACAGTGAATCCACTTCCTTCTTTCTGATCTCTGGCCACCAACGTCTACCATCCTATACCACAGTATGGAGACAAACATCCAACAACATGAATTCTAAGGCATTATCCTTCTATTACAACAAATAAAGCAGTTAAAGAAAAACAAAACACAAATGAAATCTACATAATATGCAAATGGAGCTTTAACAATAAATACAAATCTGTCATGTTCTGTCACATATACAACTGGAAAGGATTCAGATTAAGGCTAATTTTAGTACACTTAAAAACAGAGAGGAAAAAAACCTAAAGTTGACTTGCAGAAGCTTGAAACAAAACCAGCTCCTACCAAGCAGCAGCACACACATAACATGTGATCCACACAAGAAGCATCACCAGTATTTATGGGGCAGAATACAAAGCAGGCCATTCATTTAATGGAATATTGGACTGTAATTAGAACGTCAGCAAAGTATATCTTACAATACCATTTCCTACAGTTATCACCATGTAACTATATCCATTTGTAGGATTGATTCACTCATAAAAACAAAAAGTGCAGAGATGGGACAGGACACTGCCATCATTAATAGATAGGTAAAATGTTATTTTAAACAATAGTTCTAATCCATTGGGTGATGCTTGTTTTATCAGGATACATTCTGCAGTCTTGTTTCTTTTACCATTTTATTGTTAGAGCGGTTTCTGATTTTCACTCTCACTTTTCTCTATAGTAACAGACACTGGGTACCTGGCATTAATGTAATATGGTGAGAATAGTGTCTGTGGACAATAATTAACAGCAGTGATCCCAATTTAATTAAGCAGAGAGTTGTTACAACATTGATGACTGCCAGCACGCTATATACGGTGCCTTTAAAAGGTCAATAACCTCTTTTGTAAATAATATAACTGGGATTCCTCCTGTATAGCACATGAGGGCAACTATATTGCTGGAGAAGGGCACAAATAGCCATTGCCGCTGTGTGTAAATGCCGGCAATGGCAGCCCTCCTCGCGCCCTGGCCAATTCACTTAAACAAGCTCACTACCCTATGCAGTAGCAAACACTGCTGAGCGAGAGATCCAACTGCCCCATGGAAGTCAGAAATTAGACATATGCCAGTAAACAAGATGAACCTGACGCCAGCAGCTTTTAAACAAGATGGAAATCAGAGCTGACTTCCAATATCCTTGATAATGGGCCTGGTTCATGATTGTAGGTTAACCAAAAAAGCACACACTGGGAAAAACCATGTGCACTGCAGGTGGGGCAGATGTAACATGTGCAGAGAGAGTTAGATCTGGGTGGGGGGTGTCCAAACTGAAATCTAAATTGTAGTGTAAAAATAAAGCTGTTCAGCATTTGTGGGCTCCATAAAAAAAAAGCAAGTAGCATGTCTGAACAAACCATGTAAGGGGAGCAGTACATTTATATATTTATGTGCCGGGTAAATACTGGCTGCTTTTGCTTCACTTACAAACATGAATCAGGCCCAATGTACAGTAAGTGTTGCATTCATGTGTAGTACACACATGTTCCTAAAATGATGACAACAGAGCTCTCCATTAATACACTGATTCATTACAGACATGTATGTACAAATATGTTATCATTACGTTGATATAGAGAAGAGTGGATTAAACACATATACTGATATTTTGCTGATTTAACACCCAGATATCTATACATTACAGGTTTTATTTGTAGGAAAATACTTTATGACGCTTTATCTAGCACGGAGGTTCCCAGCGATGAGTAAGGGCGCATAGAAGCCTTGCTGGGGTACAACCCTGTATATTAATATAACCTTTCACATTTACCATAAGTAATAAACTGAGATCTTACACATGATTTTCAGAAAGCAACATACCTAAATATAATATTTTCTAAATCGAATGGATACTCAATGATTCCAGTAGTGGGCACTCTGACTCGCAGCACATCTTGCTGGGTGGGTATATATGCAGGAACAGAAATACGGTCTATATCACAAAGGTAGCTGAGAGAGGAAACAAAGCACATACATTCCTCAGTCATTTATACAATACATAAGATGAAAATGATCGATGCATATCAGTCAGAGACCAGCATTACCATTCTGATAGGCAGATTGCAGCAGAGCTTCCAGATGTTGAAAGACTTTTATAGGTTACATATAAATAGACTTGACTTTATATAATTTCCTCAGTAAATCTTCAAATGAAGCACAATTGTGTTATACTGTATGTATAGCTTTCAGGCAATTCATCTTATAGTCATCTTATATTTAAACATTCTATATTGGGCCAGCCAGACTGCAATGGGGAAATGTGCTTGGTGGGGCTATGTGGTCCAGTCACACAGCAATGTTGGCATAGTTGGCAAAACATAGGTACCAGCTCTATGGGTGACGTATGGCTTTTTTCAGTTGTGTATGGGCGGTGAACTGAACAAACACTTTTGTTGTATAAGGAAGGGTATGTCATATAAGGGGCAGTGGTTCCCAAACTTATTTGAATCACAGCGCCCTAGTGTATCAGAATTTTTTTCATGGCACCCCTAGGCCAAATGTTTCAGACTGAGAGATTCAGCAATGAATTAAATGGTATTTATATGTCATCCTTATGGTCAGTTATGTGCTGAGGGGCAGGATTCACTACTGTTTGGCCACATATGTTATGACTGACAGCCACCAGCACTGGTTTTGCCTATTACATTAACCATAAATAATTTGAATTGATCCGGGACCACAACCCAAGGCGCCTGTGTAAGTGCCCTGAGGCACACAGTTTGGGAACCATTGTAATAGTGCAGCAGAAGAAAAAAATTGTGACAGAGAAGCAGATAATTACTATGGTTACGAGACGCAGATCTTGGGAAGAATGGAATGGTTGAGCTGGGAGACATTTGAGTGACATGAAGTATTTTATACTGGATTTGTTAAAATGAAGGCAATCAGTGTACGGATTAACAGAGCGGAGCTGCTGTAGAATCTTTGCAAGGAAAAATATTCTGGTACTACACTGTATGTGGTAACAGTTTGGGGAAGACCAGAAAAACAGGAATCCGCATTATAGGAGATGAGGTTTTTAGTTAGAAGTTTACAATGGAATAAACCACAGAGAAAGGAAGTGCCAGGTCTTCTTTACACAGTCCTTGCAATTCAAAATGTCAGCTTTTAGCATAATTCAGTCGGACACTGCTTATGAATCTAGCTTGGCTGTGTCCGTGCCCTGCATTAGTGCCATTAGATTTTATATACAGGGGAGACGAATAATAAGATTTTAAACCTACCGGTAAATCTTTTTCTCGTAGTCCGTAGAGGATGCTGGGACTCCGTAAGGACCATGGGGATAGTTGGGCTCCGCAGGAGACATGGGCACTTTAAGAAAGACTTTGGGGTATATTTACTAAGGTCCCGATTTTGTCCGAGATGCCGTTTTTTCTTCAAAGTGTCATCTCGGTAATTTACTAAGCAGAAATCACGGCAGTGATGAGGCCATTCGTATTTTTTTGCAAGTCCAACAAAAAAAATACGAATGAATACACCATCGGTCAAAACGCGGCTGTTTAAGTATGAATCTCGGTCATTTACTAAGAAGTGCAAAGCAAAAAAAAAAAAAAACACTGCCGTGAAAAAATACAACTCGTAAAAAAGTGCTAAAAAAAAACAGACCTGCTTTTTTGAGCCGTGATTGGATAGGCATGCACGGATCCATGAGATCCGTGCATGTATATCAGTGGGAAGGGGTGGGAAAGTGTTAATTTGTTGAAAAAAAATTGCGTGGGGTCCTCCCTCCTAAGCATAACCAGCCTCGGGCTCTTTGAGCCGATCCTGGCTGCAGAAATATGGGGGGAAAAATGACAGGGGTTCCCCCATATTTAAGCAACCAGCATCGGGCTCTGCGCCTGGTCCTGGTTCCAAAAATACGGGGGACAAAAAGCGTAGGGGTCCCCCGTATTTTTAAAACCAGCACCGGGCTCCACTAGCTGGACAGATAATGCCACAGCCGGGGGTCACTTTTATACAGTGCCCTGCGGCCGTGGCATCAAATATCCAAATAGTCACCCCTGGCCGGGGTACCCTGGGGGAGTGGGGACCCCTTCAATCAAGGGGTCCCCCCCCCCCAGCCACCCAAGGGCCAGGGGTGAAGCCCGAGGCTGTCCCCCCCCATCCAATGGGCTGCGGATGGGGGGCTGATAGCCTTTTTGTAAAAGTGTAAGATATTGTTTTTAGTAGCAGTACTACAAGGCCCAGCAAGCCTCCCCCACATGCTGGTACTTGGAGAACCACAAGTACCAGCATGCGGCGGAAAAACGGGCCCGCTGGTACCTGTAGTACTACTACTAAAAAAATACCCAAAAAAAGACAATACACACACACCTTGAAAGTAAAGTTTTATTACATCCATCCACACAAACATACATACATACTTACCTTATGTTCACACGCAGGTCGGTCCTCTTCTCCAGTAGAATCCATGGGGTACCTGTTGAATAAATTATACTCACCAGATCCAGGGTACCAGGCTCCTCGGATAATCCTTTTGTAATCCACGTACTTGATTAAAAAAAAAAAACGGAGACCCGAGCCACGCACTGAAAGGGGACCCATGTTTTCACATGGGACCCCTTTCCCCCGAATGCCAGAAACCCACTCTGACTGATGTCTAAGTGGGTTTCTTCAGCCAATCAGGGAGCGCCACGTTTGGCACCCTCCTGATCGGCTGTGTGCTCCTGTACTGTCTGACAGGCGGCACACGGCAGTGTTACAATGTAGCGCCTATGCGCTCCATTGTAACCAATGGTGGGAACTTTGTGGTCAGCGGTGAGGTCACTTTCGGTCAACCGCTGAGCAGAAAGTTCCCACCATTGGTTACAATGGAGCGCATAGGCGCTACATTGTAACACTGCCGTGTGCCGCCTGTCAGACAGTACAGGAGCACACAGCCGATCAGGAGGGTGCTACAACGTGGCGCTCCCTGATTGGCTGAAGAAACCCACTTAGACATCAGTCAGAGTGGGTTTCTGGCATTCGGGGAAAGGGGACCCATGTGAAAACATGGGTCCCCTTTCAGTGCGTGGCTCGGATCTCCGTTTTTTTTTTTTAATCAAGTACGTGGATTACAAAAGGATTATCCGAGGAGCCTGGTACCCTGGATCTGGTGAGTATAATTTATTCAACAGGTACCCCATGGATTCTACTGGAGAAGAGGACCGACCTGCGTGTGAACATAAGGTAAGTATGTATGTATGTTTGTGTGGATGGATGTAATAAAACTTTACTTTCAAGGTGTGTGTGTATTGTCTTTTTTTGGGTATTTTTTTAGTAGTAGTACTACAGGTACCAGCGGGCCCGTTTTTCCGCCGCATGCTGGTACTTGTGGTTCTCCAAGTACCAGCTTGCGGGGGAGGCTTGCTGGGACTTGTAGTACTGCTACTAAAAACAATATTCATAACTATCAACAAAGGCTATCAGCCCCCCAACCGCAGCCCATTGGATGGGGGGGGACAGCCTCGGGCTTCACCCCTGGCCCTTGGGTGGCTGGGGGGGGACCCCTTGATTGAAGGGGTCCCCACTCCCCCAGGGTACCCCGGCCAGGGGTGACTAGTTGGATATTTGATGCCACGCCGCAGGGCACGGTATAAAAGTGACCCCCGGCTGTGGCATTATCTGTCCAGCTAGTGGAGCCCGGTGCTGGTTTTAAAAATACGGGGGACCCCTACGCTTTTTGTCCCCCGTATTTTTGGAACCAGGACCAGGCGCAGAGCCCGATGCTGGTTGCTTAAATATGGGGGAACCCCTGTCCATTTTTTTCCCATATTTCTGCAACCAGGATCGGCTCAAAGAGCCCGAGGCTGGTTTGCCTTAGGAGGGGGGACCCCACGCAATTTTTTTTTAACATTTAAACTTTATTTATTTTTTAAACAAAGTGCACAATGAAGCCCAGCACGGATCTCTCAGATCCGGCCGAGATTCATTGTATTAAAGTCGGCAGTGTTTTACAAGTCACTCACGTAAAACACTGCCTAAAAAAACGAATGACATCGACATCGGAAAACCCGAAAATGCAGAATACGGCAGCTTAGTAAATTACTCGTAACAAATTCAAAAAGTTGCAGTTTTACACTTTCGATGTCATTCGTGATTATTCTCCCACCAAATCGGGAGAATTACGAATGTTAGTAAATATACCCCTTTGACTCTGGGTGTGCACTGGCTCCTCCCTCTATGCCCCTCCTCCAGACCTCAGTTAGAGAAACTGTGCCCAGAGGAGATGGACAGTACGAGGAAAGGATTTTAGTTAATCCAAGGGCAAGATTCATACCAGCCACACCAATCACACCGTATAACTTGTGTTAAACTAACCAGTTAACAGTATGAAAAACAACATAGTTTCGGTCCAAAACCGATGAAACTATAACATAACCCTTATTTAAGCAATCACTATATACAAGTCTTGCAGAAGTAGTCCGCACTTGGGACGGGCGCCCAGCATCCTCTACGGACTACGAGAAAAAGATTTACCGGTAGGTTTAAAATCTTATTTTCTCTTACGTCCTAGAGGATGCTGGGACCCCGTAAGGACCATGGGGATTATACCAAAGCTCCCAAACGGGCGGGAGAGTGCAGATGACTCTGCAGCACCGATTGAGCAAACAGGAGGTCCTCCTCAGCCAGGGTTTCAAACTTATAAAACTTTGCAAAGGTGTTTGACCCCGACCAAGTAGCAGCTCGGCACAGCTGTAGTGCCGAGACCCCTCGGGCAGCCGACCAAGACGAGCCCACCTTCCTAGTGGAATGGGACTTAACCGATTTTTGTAACGGCAATCCTGCCGTAGAATGCGCTTGCTGGATCGTGTTACAGATCCAGCGAGCAATAGTCTGCTTTGAAGCAGGGCCACCAACCTTGTTGGCTGCATACAGGACAAGCAGTGCTTTGTTTTTCTGATCCTAGCCGTTCTGGCCACGTAAATTTTCAAAGCCCTGACCACATCAAGGGACTCGGAATCCTCCAAGTCACGAGTAGCCACAGGCACGACAATAGGTTGGTTCATATGATAGGATGAGACCACCTTAGGTAGGAATTGAGGACGGGTCCGCAACTCCGCTCTATCCATATGGAAAACCAGATAGGGGCTTTTATGTGATAAAGCCGCCAATTCCGAAACTCGCCTAGCCGAAGCCAAGGCTAACATGACCACCTTCCAAGTGAGATATTTTAACTCCACCGTTTTGAGTGGTTCAAACCAATGTGACTTAAGGAAACTTAACACCACGTTAAGGTCCCAAGGCGCCACCGGAGGTACAAAAGGAGGCTGAATATGCAGTACTCCCTTTACAAAAGTCTGTACTTCAGGTAGAGAGGCCAATTCCTTTTGAAAGAAAATGGATAAGGGCGAAATCTGAACTTTTATGGAGCCTAATTTTAGGCCCAAATTCACTCCAGTTTGCAGGAAGTGAAGGAGACGACCCAGATGGAATTCCTCCGTAAGAGCATTCCTGGCCTCACACCAAGAAACATATTTTCTCCATATTCGGTGATAATGTTTTGATGTCACGTCCTTCCTAGCCTTTATTAGCGTAGATCCGGATACCAAGTCCTTCGTAGCCAATCTGGAACAATGAGGATTGTTCTCACTCTTCTTTGTCTTATTATTCTCAACACCTTGGGTATAAGAGGAAGAGGAGGAAACACATAGACCGACCGAAACACCCACGGTGTCACCAGGGCGTCCACAGCTATCGCCTGAGGATCGCTTGACCTGGCGCAATACCTTTTTAACTTTGTGTTGAGACGGGACGCCATCATGTCTATCTGGGGCAGTTCCCACCGACCTGCGATCTGCGCGAAGACTTCCTAATGAAGTCCCCACTCTCCCGGATGCAGCTCGCGTCGGCTGAGGAAGTCTGCTTCCCAGTTGTCCACTCCCGGAATGAACACTGCTGACAGTGCGCTTACATGATTTTCCGCCCAGCGAAGAATCCTGGTGGCTTCCGCCATTGCCACCCTGCTCCTTGTGCCGCCTTGGCGGTTTACATGAGCTACTGCGGTGACATTGTCCGACTGAATCAGAACTGGTTTGTCGTGAAGTAATGCCTCCGCTTGACGTAGGGCGTTGTATATGGCCCTCAACTCCAGGATGTTGATGTGGAGACAAGTCTCTAGACTCGACCAAAGACCTTGGAAATTTCTTCCCTGTGTGACTGCTCCCCAACCTCGGAGACTTGCATCTGTGGCCACCAGGATCCAGTCCTGAATGCCGAACCTGCGACCCTCTAGGAGGTGAGCACTCTGCAGCCACCACAGGAGAGACACCCTTGCTCTGGGGGACAGGGTGATCCTCTGATGCATTTGTAGATGTGACCCGGACCACTTGTCCAGTAGGTCCCATTGGAAGGTCCTCGCTAGGAACATGCTGAAGGGAATGGCTTCGTACGATGCCACCATTTTCCCCAGGACTCGAGTGCAGTGATGCACTGACACCTGTTTTGGCTTCAATGGGTTCCTGACCAGAGTCATGAGTTCCTGAGCTTTTTCCATTGGAAGAAAAACCTTCTTCTGGTCTGTGTCCAGAATCAAGCCCAAGAAGGTCAGACGCGTCGTAGGAACCAACTGTGACTTCGGGATATTGAGAATCCAGCCGTGTTGCTGTAACACCTTCAAAGACAGAGACACGCTGTCCAGTAACTTCTCCCGAGATCTCGCTTTTATGAGGAGATCGTCCAAGTATGGGATAATTGTGACCCCTCGCTTGCGCAGGAGCACCATCATTTCCGCCATTACCTTGGTGAAAATCCTCGGGGCCGTTGAAAGCACAAACGGCAACGTCTGAAATTGGTAATGACAATCTTGTACAGCAAATCTCAGGAACGCCTGATGAGGAGGAAATATTGGAACATGAAGGTATGCATCCTTTATGTCCAGGGAAACCATAAAATCCCCCCCTTCCAGGCTGACGATGACCGCCCTGAGCGATTCCATCTTGAATTTGAACCTTTTCAAGTATAGGTTCAGGAATTTTAAATTCAAAATGGGTCTGACCGAACCGTCCGGTTTTGGAACTACAAACAGGGTTGAGTAATAACCCTTTCCTTGCTGCAGTAGAGGAACCTTGACCACTACCTGTTGAAGATACAATTTTTGTATTGCATTCAACACTAACTCCCTCTCTGAGGGAGCCGCAGGTAGAGCCGATTTGAAAAACCGGCGAGGAGGCACCTCTTCGAATTCCAGCTTGTATCCCTGAGAAACAATTTCTATTGCCCAGGGATCCACCTGTGAATGAACCCAGATGTGGCTGAAAAGTCGAAGACGTGCCCCCACTTGAGCGGACTCCCCCAGGGAAGCCCCAGCGTCATGCGGTGGATTTTGCAGAGGCAGGGGAGGACTTCTGTTCCTGGGAACTAGCTGTGTGCAGCTTTTTTCCTCTGCCCTTACCTCTGGCAAGAAAGGACGATCCTCGTACTCTTTTGCTTTTATTCGAACGAAAGGACTGCATTTGATAATGAGGCGCTTTCTTAGGCTGTGAGGGAACATAAGGCAAAAAATTCGATTTACCTGCCGTAGCTGTGGAACGAGGTCCGAGAGGCCTTCTCCAAATAACTCCTCACCTTTGTAAGGCAAAGACTCCATATGCCTCTTTGAGTCGGCATCACCCGTCCACTGTCGGGTCCAGAAGACTCGCCTAGCAGAAACAGACATAGCGTTTATTCTGGAACTTAGCAAACAAATGTCTCTTTGAGCATCCCTCATATATAACGCAGCATCTTTTATATGCCCTAGGGTAATTAAAATGGTATCCTTATCTAGGGTCTCAATTTACGTAGATAATGAGTCTGTCCATGCTGCGACAGCACTACAAACCCAGGCCGACGCCATTGCCGGTCTAAGAATTGTACCTGAATGTGTGTAAATGGACTTCATGGTTACCTCCTGTCTGCGATCAGCAGCATCCTTGAGGGTAGCCGTATCTTGGGATGGCAGCGCTATCTTCTTTGATAAACGTGTTAAAGCCTTGTCCACCTTAGGAGAAGACTCCCATCGTATCCTATCCGTTTGCGGGAAAGGATATGCCATAAGAATCCTTTTGGGAATCTGCAGCCTCTTGTCTGGAGATTCCCAAGCCTTTTCGCACAGCTCGCTCAGCTCATATGAGGATGGAAAAGTGACCGAAGGCTTTTTCTCTTTATACATGTGTACCCTCTTGTCAGGGACAGGGGGTTCCTCTGTGATATGTAAAACATCTTTTATTGCAATAATCATATATCGAATGCCCTTAGCCACTTTTGACTGTAATTTTGCCTCCTCATAGGTCGACACTGGAGTCTGAATCCGTGTCGGTATCTGTGTCCATTATTTGGGACAATGTGCGCTTCTGAGACCCGGAAGGTCCCGGTGACACAGGGACAGGCATGGTCTGACTACCTGACTGTTCCCTAGCCTCAGCCTTGTCTAATCTCGTGTAATAAATTTACACTAGCACTCAAGACATTCACATCTCCATCCAGTCCGGTGTCAGCGCTGCCGACGGAGATCTGACATTCATACACTCCCCCTCCTCCTTTAGGTGAGCCTTCCACTTCATACATGTCGACACACGCGTACCGACACACCCCACACACACAGGGAAGCTCTTATCTGAAGACAGTTCCCCACCAGGCCCTTTGGAGAGACAGAGAGAGTATGCCAGCACACACCCCAGCGCTATATAACCCAGGCAAAACACAGAATGTTTCCCCAGTAGCGCTGAAATAACACGTTTTTCGCCAATTATGTGCCCCCCTCTTGAAAAACCCACTGTCACCTCAGTAAGCAGGGGAGAGTCCAGGGGAGCTTCCTCTCAGCGCTGTGCTGTGGAGAAAAATGGGTCTGGTGAGTGCTGTGGGAGAAGCCCCGCCCCCTCGGCGGCGGGCTTCTGTCCCGCTCAAATTATTCAAAAACATGGTGGCGGCTCTTTATATACATGTACAGTGCCCAGCTGTACATGTATATATGTGTTTATGCCATAATAGAGGTTTATATTGCTGCCAAGGGCGCCCCCCCCTGCGCCCTGCACCCTTACAGTGACCGGAGTGTGTGAGGTGTATGGGAGCAATGGCGCACAGCTGCAGTGCTGTGCGTTACCTCAGTGAAGATCACAAAGTCTTCTGCCGCCTTTGAAGCCTTCTTACTTCTCATACTCACCCGGCTTCTATCTTCTGGCTCTGCGAGGAGGACGGCGGCGCGGCTCTGGGACGAACTCCAGGGTGAGACCTGTGTTCCGACTCCCTCTGGAGCTAATGGTGTCCAGTAGCCTAAGAAACAGGACCTTGAAACTCAGAGAAGTAGGGCTGTTTCTCTCTCCTCAGTCCCACGATGCAGGGAGTCTGTTGCCAGCAGTGCTCCCTGAAAATAAAAAACCTAATTAAAATACTTTCTTAGCAGGAAACTCAGGAGAGCTCCCTGCAGTGCACCCATCTCCTCTGGGCACAGTATCAAACTGAGGTCTGGAGGAGGGGCATAGAGGGAGGAGCCAGTGCACACCCAGAGTCAAAGTCTTTCTTAAAGTGCCCATGTCTCCTGCGGAGCCGGTCTATCCCCATGGTCCTTACGGAGTCCCAGCATCCTCTAGGACGTTAGAGAAAATTAGTTACAGCTGTGAGGTCGTCCTGCTCATACATTGCTATAAAGAACAGGTGCTAAACCAGCATCTGCCATTGGTAAGTACACTGGTACTAGGTCTCCCACACTGGGTAACACTCACTATTTAGCAGAGTCTGACAGCTGGTACTCTCTCCGACGATCATAGCATTCCTGGATCCCAGGGTCCTCCCAAAGCTTTTTTATTGCTTCAACATTTTTTCTTTCCAGGCTGTTTACTTTGTCCACCTCTACTTCCCGTATCAGTAAGGCATTTTCCTTAAGTAATACAAAAAAATACACATGTATATGTAAATTTCATTTCACTGTCTTTAAAATTTGTAATAAAATTCATTATTATGATTCATTTATAGAATTCCACAAGGGATCTACAAAATGCATACAAAAGTACAGTACCGTTTTACCGGCGGACAGGATGCTGGCTGTCAATATCCCAACAGCGGCATCCCGCCCGGGCTCAGTGGCTTGCCACAGGATCTATTCCCACTCTATGGGTGTCGTGGACACCCACGAGTGGGAATAGCCTTTGTGCACTGGGATTCCGGCTGTCGGCATTGTTGGCTGTCCGGGATTTCGGCGTCAGTATCCCGACAGCCGCCATTTTTACTGCAACCCCTCTAAAGATATTTAAACAGATTACACAGGTACATAGAGGGTAAGACAGTGATTTTATTAACCCCTTAAATTAGGGGTGGGCAAAATATGGCCCACTGCCTCCCACCACTGCGCAATGTCGAGCGGCCACACTGGCTGCTTGTCATTGCGCTATAGTAGATAGACAGCCTCGGCCGCCGCCAACAATTGGTCACTGAAGCAGACAGCCGGAAAGATCTTGTTGAGATCATGCACTGGCCGGAGTTGTGCGCGGAGCTAAAGGCAGCACACGGACGCAGGGCAGTGAAGTGAGTTGGTGAACTGGCTATAGGAAAAGACTTAGGGGTCTAGTTACCAAGTAATGGACGGAGATAAAGTACCAGCCAACCAACTCCTAAGTGTCATTTTTCAAACACATCCTGTAACATGACAGTTAGGAGTTGTTGATTGGCTGTTACTTTATCTCCGTCCACTTCATCTCCATCCAAAGCTTAGTACACAGAATCCTAAGGTACTGTGGCTGTGTGAAGTCCAGGCTTGTATGTCTGGTGATTGCAGCGGAACCTGCCTGGTAAGGGGGGCAAGGGTGCTAAGTCTGCTCAGTATAGGGGGGGGGGGGGGGGGGGAAGAGTGAGATGGCCTCGAATATTTGCTGTTAAGTGGCCACCCAGCTGAACTAAATTGCCCACTCCTGCCTTAAATTGTTAATTGTACTGTAATTAGATGTAGTGGATGACCTGGCTAACTGCCCGACATCACACCATGAGGGACCAGCTGTATTGGACTCTCACCAGTTCAAGAACTTCCTTTAAACTAGTGTGCAAAATGGTACCACATCTTTAAGGAGAGACCTTGCAAACAATGAGGTACAAACAAAGAGGTAAAACAAGGTAGAAAACATCCAGTTAGAGAGATAATCTAAAAATGTCATTTTTTTCCTTATCCCAAACACATAATCCTTCTATCAGGCACCATTAATGATCTGCTGAAACAACGCACTGGGCATTAAACTATAATAACTGATGGAAGCCATGTAAAAACAGAATTTTGTTTTAGTTGCAACTATTGTCTTCAGTTTCAAAAAAGAAAACCCAGTTTCCATTGAAAAAATTATTACCAAGACTATACGAGGTTACACACTGCTAGGACTAAAAGGTCATGTTCAGAATTACACAAAGTTCCTTTTGATCAGTGATGAACACGATAACTCCTGCTGGTACAAAAGTGTTCCAATGTTCGAGTTGTTCCTTCTCATCATGGTGCATTATGATATCATGGACAAGCTTGACGTAGTCAGTAGATTAATCCATCACTGGTTAATCAAATCTAGGAAAATAGAACCGAATAGCTGACTAAACCAGTATTTCCCAAACTCAAAATTCAAGGCACCCTGTCAGTCCAGGTTTTAAGAATATCCATGCAGGACCAGAGGTGACTTAATTAATTGCTCAGTCACTTTGATTTAACGATCAGTGCTCAATCATGGATATACTTAAAAGCTGGACTGTTAGGGTGCCTTGAGTATTGAGTTTGGGAACAGTGGACTACTAAAGACAATACATCAACAATCAATCAGCACAATTCTGTGTTTTAAGACATAAGCTGTAGCACCACTGCTGGACAGTGCTAATAACCTGATCTCCTTGTCGCTGGTGCCTCACCAGCCCTGGGAACTACTGAATATCACAGGCAGTAGAAGGGACATATTAAAAAAAATTGGTTGACATTCATGTTATTCCCAGCTGCTGGAGAAATTTGGTCCTGGGGTTAAAGGTCATTTTTAATCTATTTTAAATCAATCTAAATGGATGTTGCATTTGATTGGCAAAAATGTACATTTACTAACATGATTTTTTTAATATTGATTTTTTTTAAAGGTTAGTAAATGTGGTAGGTAGTCCCTCAAACACAACATCAATTTAGATCAATTTAAAATTGACCTTTAGTAATTTGCCCCCTGGATGTACCTGTGTGACTGCCCTGTACAAAGTGAATATCTACATTTGACCTTACTGCAGGCCAGGTGCAAACCCCTGACCATCTATTTTTGGGGGGGGGGAACTATTTTATAAAGTTTTTGTACTTTGTGTTTAGTTCCACTCTACACCTCTAGATGTCAGGCTTCTACCAGAAGTACCATTTATACTCACAGCTTTCAAGCTCCTCTAAACCATTTAAACAATGCCAGTACTTCTACTATTGTATTAAAACAGATCATAATAATCAAGTCCTCCTCTCTCCAAAACCTTTACATATACAATCAAATCATAGTGTGGGGTCAATTCAATTAGACGCAAGTGGGTCAAAATGGAAACGCTGGCAACGTCACCCCCAACTCGCCCCAGATAGGGCTGCGGACAAAAATCAATGTGTCTGGAGGTACTATGAGTGCAGCATAAGGCTGCACTTACTCGCACCTCGAGGGGATTCACAGATTACTGAAATGACCCCTGTGTGTTTGATCAAGTGTATAGAGTCTATTTATATGGTACATGTGCCTGCTGACTGAGAGCTACTTTCAGAAATGGTGGTGGGAATAGTCACAATGGCTTTATCCTATTTTTTTAGGCATCATTATTATTGATGATAATAATAATAACAACAACGATCGTAAAAAATAAAGGAGAGTGATATGTATGCCCTGTGAACCAGTTATTCTCAAACCAGTCCTACCACATTCTGCTCAAGTCTATAGGCTAATCTGGGTGTGCACATACGCACACTACCCGGAACATATACAGTTTTGTTTTTAACTACACAGCTTTTGAATTAGTTTATCCCAAATTCCCTACATAGTACGTAAGTGTCAGGGTTCCGGTATGAATGGTCGACCATGTTATGGTCGACAGTCATTAGGTCGACCACTATTGGTCGACATGGACACATGGTCGACACATGAAAATGGTCGACACATGAAAGGTCGACACATGAAAAGGTCGACATGAGTTTTTTAACTTTTTTGGGTGTCGTTTTTTGCGTAAAGTGACTGGGAACCCCAATTAGAGCACCGCTTTGCTCGCCATGCTTCGGGCATGGTGCCTTCGCTTCGCTCGGCACACTTTACCGTTCCAATCGTAGTCCACGTGGATCGTTAAGTATGGAAAAGTTCCCCAAAAGCAAAAAAAGTTAAAAAAACTCATGTCGACCTTTTCATGTGTCGACCATTTTCATGTGTCGACCATGTGGCCATGTCGACCAATAGTGGTCGACCTAATGACTGTCGACCATAACATGGTCGACCATGTGAACGGATACCAAGTGTCAGTCACAAGGGTTGAAGATGCAAACATACCTTACAGGGCACAAGACAGTGGTGGATAATGACGTTAGTATCAATGACATCTAAATATTTTCTATAAAGTGCACCTTGGTTCCTTAAAATGACAGACAGCGTACGGATTTGTGTGACCACCCACTAAGGATTACTGTATATTGTACCGCCTTAAACTTTGTTAACCCCAACACACGAACAGCCGTATTCATAGACACGTGCACACACCTCTGCAGCCTTCCAATATACTCCACAACAATAGTTACTAAACATAAAAAAATATATACAGGTTGAGTATCCCTTATCCAAAATGCTTGGGACCAGAGGTATTTTGGATATCGGATTTTTCCGTATTTTGGAATAATTGCATACCATAATGAGATATCATGGCAATGGCACCTAAATCTAAGCACAGAATGCATTTATGTTTTATATGCACCTTATACACACAGCCTGAAGGTAATTTTAGACAATATTTTTTATAACTTTGTGCATTAAACAAAGTGTGTCTACATTCACACAATTCATTTATGTTTCATATACACCTTATATACACAGTCTGAAGGTCATTCAATACAATATTTTTAATAACTGTGTGTATTAAACAAAGTTTGTGTACATTGAGCCATCAAAAAACAAAAGTTTCACTATCTCACTCTCGCTCAAAAAAGTCCGTATTTCGGAATATTCCGTATTTCGGATATTTGGATATGGGATACTCAACCTGTATATACAAACTACACAATATTGGCTTTAATCGTGTTAAATATATGTTCCTAAGGCCTAGTAAATATCCTTTAATTAAGAGAAGTGTCCAGTGCACACACAAATATATGCTTTGTCTGCATCGTTCACACTGGGAACAATATAATTGAGTTTCTTTATGACATGGAAGAACAAAAAATTTGCACAAAAATGATCTTCAGGATGGATGGTACAATGAATTTTGGAGCTAGCCTTCCATAGGTCATCAGAATAATGCACTTTCATGGCTCTCTGCTCCTTCGGTGTGAATTTCTCTGATCCAACTCCTCTCAGCTTTGTCTATCAGTCAGAGGATCACAAGGCTCTGTCCCAGGCCCTCTGGTTTCCTCCATCTATACCATTTCTCTCGGAAAACTAAAACAAAAGCTCACTTGTGTGCCAGCACCACCTATATGGGTGGCACTCATGTGTTCATCCTCTCTGGATCTTTCACCATCTGAGCTAGAGAATGGCCAACTCATCTTTTCAAAGTCAATCTTTTAAAAACAAGTATTTATTAACCTTTCAAATCAGCAAACGGATACGACCCAGCTGATCTCTATTTCTATAGACCACACAATAAAAAACAGTAAACCTCTATGCCTAAGACATCTATGACCCAGAATTGTTCCCTGCATACAATCTATCCACATTAAATACATTTTAGAAATATTTCCAGAGTAATCATGTAATTTATGCATATTAAAAAATAAAAATAAAAAAAATCATGCATTCCATCCCCTGTATTGTATACATATGCTACATGGCCATAAATATGTAGACTACCCTTGTAATTCGTGTTTCTACATCTTGCCTCTCCCGTTGCCAATAGCTACATAGGGGTATATTCAATTGAAGTCGAAACTTCAGTCTTGTCGGAAAGACGTCAGTTTTCGACTTTTTCAGGTCGGAAGGAGTTCCGACCTATTCAATCCCCGGTTTTTTTATCCGACAAGCCGGGGAATTCAACTTGTCAGAAAGCGCGTGGATCAACGGAATAGTTGCCGATTCACGTGCTTGTGTCGGAAACGGGGCCAAATCCGACAGGTTTTGGCCCTGTTTCCGACCATCTCAGTCCGACTTTAAAAAAAGTCGGATTGAGATGAGGGAGCGGAGAGGAGAAGAGGGGGGGAGAGCCGCGGGGAGAGGAGTGCTACAGCACAGCATATGCCGGAGGATGTGTCAAAGCCGCCGCTCACGGCAGCATCCTCTCGGCTCCAGCAAGCGAAGTCTCGCTTGCTGGAGCTGGGTGGATGCTGCCGTGAGGTCTGGCAGCGGTGCCACATCCTCCTACAACATTGCTGTAGCGCTGCTCTCCCCCATTCTCCCCGCGGATCTCCCTCATCTCAATTCGACTTTTTTTAAAGTCGAATTGAGATGGCCATTGAATAGCCCTCGTCGGATCCATTCCGACAAATGCATGTCGGAATGGATCAGATTTCAATTGAATATACCCCTTAGACTCAAGTGTACAGCCCTGCAAACTCCACAGCCAATCAATAGTAGAATGGGTCTTTCTGAAGAGCTCAGTGACTTTCAACGCGATACTCATAGGGTACCACCTTTCAATCTGTCAACTTTCTGCTCCATCACAGCTGCCCAGGTCATCTGTAAGTGCTTTTTTATCAACTGGAAACATTTGGGATCAACAGCAGAAAAGCTACAAAGCGTTCGGACACACACGCCTACAAAACAGGACTGCCAAGGACTGAAGTGCTGAAAAATCATCTGGCCTTGGTTTCACCAATCATTATCAAGTTCCACACTGCCTCAAGTCAACATACGAGAACCGTTTGTTGGGAAGTTCATGAAGTGGGTCTGCAAGGCCAGTCTGCTGCACATAAGCTTCAGATCACCAGGTGCTATGCCATACGTTATCTAGAGTGTTGAAAACACAATACCATTGAACTGTATATCAATGGAAACACATTCTCTGGAGTGGCCCATAAACCTCTTCCATATGGCAGTCTGAAAGTTGAAGCTACGATTGGCAGATGCCAGGAGAACTGTTCCTACACAAATGCATAGTTCCAAATGTACATTTTGATGGAGGAGGAATAATAGTCAAAGGCGGTTTATAATGGTTTGCCCTGGGCACCTTATGGTCTCAATCTTAAAACTACAACATGCAATGAGAACGGTGTGCTCCAACCTTGTGGGAAGAGATCGGAGAAGGCCATTTGTGTGCTGGGGAAGGGTCATGATGAAACAATAAAGTGAAGTCTATCAAAGAACGGTTTGCCAAACTGCTTTATTTATACTGTGCAAACTTTTTGTCACTTCTAATACAAACACTCTTTATTACAGGGAAAAAAATGTATGCAGTCTGTTTAATAAAAAAAAAAAAAAAACTTTCAAATGGTATCTTAAAAGACAAATATGCCATATAACCTCAACTTAGAAGTGATAATCTTGAAGTAGATAATGCTTATTTCTGTGTAGTTTGGATGTACAAAGTTTGTTTACATCTACCCCCCCCCCCCTTCCCCCACGCGGAAGGAATGTTCCACGTAGAATTCTCTTTGCTTGACTGAAACACATCGAATTCTCTGGTTTTCTTAATCCATGATTGTTTAGATGTTGTATTAGGTAAGAACTGCTTTAGACTGGAGGATACCTTTTACCTTCAAACACAAGGGGCAAATAAAAGACAGGCAGTAGCACCAACATTGCACAAATATATTTGTACACAATTAGAGCTATGCTGCACCTAGGAGTCTGTATTTGCTCACAGACTACACCAGTACATAGAATTTATATTTTTATCCAGGTGGTTTAGGATCCACAGCGGCGATGCTTTTGTACTTGTTGAGTAACTCCCGGCCAGCGCAGCTCCTGCGGCTGACCGGGATTTGCTCGTCGCTGCCCCTGGTCGCAGCGGCTGCATGCGATGTCACACAGCCGCTGCGGCCTGCCTCCTGCACGATCCGGCCATGCTTGCGTTGGCCGGACTGCGCCCCCAAAACGGCGGCCAAATGCCGCCTTGCGGCCCCCTCCCGCCTTTGCCCGTCAATCAGACAGAGGCGATCGCTAGGGAACGACGGCCTTCTGCCGTCCGGCATGCGTCGACGCACTGCGGCCCCGACGCATGTGCAGTTCCGACCCGATCACTGCAAACAACTGCAGCCAGCGATCGGGTCGGAATGACCCCCAAAGTTACAAGATAAGCATAGCAAAAAAGAGAACTAAGGATTTGGGTTATATTTTTAAGAGCTAAAGGGACATTAGTGAAATGCATGAGTAAACAGATACAGTATAAAGGTTCTAGAGTAGATGCCTGCTGAATTGTACAAGGAAACAAATTCCACAGAGTCAGCAACACAAAGCTAAAATATTGACCCCCAATACCTAAGGGTATTCTAGGTCTAGCGAACAGGGCAGTAAGGAATCAGAAGCTGCTTTAGGTGCCTTGGGCCCTGGTCATGTAGGGATTTGAAAGTCAGTAAGCCAATCTTGAAATACTGTACATTCTCCATCTTACAGGCAGCCAGAGGAAAGCATGAGGATATGATTGTGGCTTACCTGATGTTTAAGTGTTAAGCCATAGACCAGGACAACACTAAATTTCTGCACATGTCCTATGTTTTGCAATTCTGAACCCAAAGTGCAAGTCCAATTGGTTGGCTAAGCTGTATTCTTGTCCTTTGACAATGAGCTCATATCATAAGAACTTCTGTTTTATACGGATTCAGCTGCAGCCAACTGGCACTCCTGGAGCTCAGCTAGAAAGCCATTTAGGGTTGTTAATGGGTTCTCAGTGCCAGGAGTAACGGACAGGTACAGTTGTGCATCATCTGCATAGCTGTGGCAGACAAGGCCATAACTGATTATTTCACCCAGTGGTAGCATGTACAGGGGCGGATTGGTGTGCCGGGACGCCGGACCGGATTCCGTTTGGCCGGTCTGGCGTCCCCTCATTGGCTGGCCTTCACCCCCTATGCAGGCTGCCGCCAGCCCGGCAGCTCTAAGTGAAGCTTCTGCGCATGCGCAGAAGCCAAGCGAAACATTTAAAAGATGCGCAGAAGCTCCGACGGCGGGCATCTTTAAATGCTGCACAGAACTTCTGTGCATGCGCAGAAGCTTCACTTAACGCTGCCCTGATCGTGGCTGATGGCCTGCAGGGGCCTGCTTAGGGGGTGACGATAGCGGCTGCGGCTGGTGGTTGGCGGAGGCTTGCATAGGGGGTGACGGCCAGCTAATGAGGGCTGTGTTGTATATATGATTTAGGATTACCTATAAAGGTATGTTTGCTGAAAAGTGACTGCAAGCTAATGAGGAGCAACATTACTGATGGCTCCGCCTGCCGCCAGCGGCATCACGTGTTCCGCCTCCTCTTCAGCCCCTCCGTCACACTGTACAAAGGAGCGGCTGCTGATAAAACGTGGACGCGGCAACCGGCTAATTTCTGACTGCGTCACACACCAGTTGTGTGACAGTCAGCAAGTACTGTCTACTCTACTCCATTTAATAATTATATAGTGTGCCTGCCTGCTGCATCATATATATTTTATATATTAGTATAACGTGCTCTACATGGTGCAATGTGTATAACGTGTTCTGCCTGGTGCACTGTGTGTAAAGTGCTCTGCCTGGTGCAATATGTATAATGTCCTTTACCCGGTGCAAAGTGAATAATGTGCTCTACCTGGTGCAATGGGTATAACGTGCTCTACCTGGTGCAATGGGTATAACATGCTCTGCCTGGTGCAATATGTATAATGTGCTTTACCTGGTGCAATGTGTATAATGTGCTTTACCTGGTGCAATGTGTATAATGTGCTCTGCCTGGCGCAAAGTGTATAACATGTTCTACCTGGTGTAATGTGTATAATGTGTTTTACCTGGTGCAATGTGTATAATGTGCTCTGCCTGGCGCAAAGTGTATAATGTGCTCTTCCTGGCGCAAAGTGTATAATGTGCTTTACCTGGTGCAATGTGTATACCATGCTCTACCTGGCGCAAAGTATAGAATGTGCTCTATCTGGCGCAATATGTATAACATGCTCTACCTGGCGCAGTATGTATAGGAGGTTCTACCTGGTGCAATGTGTATAAGCGGCACTACTGTGTGGTGTAATGTGAATTGACACTATTATGTGGCCACGCCCCTTCCCCATGAAGCCACACCCCTAAAATTTTGCAACACGTCTGTGGCACGCACTTCCAATCCCTACATATGGTCAGGCCTTCTGAGCAGTAATCCTGCCCACTTGACAGACTCCATCCCCTCAACAGACCCCACCCCTATCAGGGCTGCTTCCATAAATTTCCCGGGCTGGTTTCTGATCCCAATACGCCCCTGAGCATGTATACTGCAAAAAGCATAGATACTATGTGTTGGGTAGAAAATGCCGGCGGTTGGGATGTCAGTGGTCAGAAGACTGACTGCGGCATCCCGCCACCGGCATTCCCATACTTAGAACCCTGACATGGGGAGGTATACTTACCGTACCTCAATGCCCCCAAACCACAACCCTCCCCACAGGTGCCTAAACCTAACCCTCCCTTCCCCACAGCCTGATTCTAACCATCCCCCTGCTGCCTAAAAAAAAACCCAACCCCACGCAGCACACTTGCCTTGCTGTCAGTAACGGGAATTCAGTGTTGGTATTTCGACTGCCAGGATCCCGATAGTATAAAGCTTGTGCATGGCATAGGCACTGGTGACAATAAGTATACTCCAGAAGAAAAACTCTGACATGCTGGTGAGAAATGATTTGAACCAACTAAAGACGATGCCATCCAGTCCACAGAAATTATTCAGGAGTTCAATTAGAACCCAATGGTCCATGGTATTAAATGCCGCACAAAGATCCAGAAGGATTAAGGGGGATTTTAATTAGCCCGTTCATTTACCGAGCGTAAAAAATGGATGTAGCCTCAAGCTTAAATGCCTGGTGCTATTCAATTACAGACCCTTTTTCACAACCAATATATTACAATGTTTTCAGACATTAACCCACAGAATCCCGGATAAATTCCCGGACCTGTGAGTTAACACAACCGCAACACCCGAAAGCAGCTAAATTATTGGGGATTTTTTTTGTGTCTACTCAAACCTGAAAAAAAAAACTTGTACAGTAAGTGCAGCCTGCGGGCTGCCTTCAGGGCTATCTGGATAGCCCCGGGGGATCAATTACCTTGTGGTGAATTATCGTAGCTAATTGAATTCCCCCTTAGAATCCTAAATGTAATGGGTTAATAAATATTAGGGATTAACAAACTGGATTCTATTTTGCAACCACTTTCTCAATAACCTCAGCTAGAAAAGAAAGACCAGTCTAAAGTTGGTCATGCAGTCAGGAGCTAAATTAAGTTGTTTTAAGAAGAGTTCTACCAATTGTTTAATTCCTATTATTGCCAATTAGATGGCTTGATATATACAGGTTGAGTATCCCTTATCCAAAATTAAAAATTCCACATTTTTGGGTCCCCTACTGAGATAATGACTTTTCTCTAACGTCCTAGTGGATGCTGGGGACTCCGTAAGGACCATGGGGAATAGACGGGCTCCGCAGGAGACTGGGCACTCTAAGAAAGATTTAGTACTACTGGTGTGCACTGGCTCCTCCCTCTATGCCCCTCCTCCAGACCCCAGTTAGAATCTGTGCCCGGAAGGAGCTGGGTGCATTTTAGTGAGCTCTCCTGAGCTTGCTAATAAGAAAGTATTTTAGTTAGGGTTTTTATTTTCAGAGAGCTTCTGCTGGCAACAGACTCTCTGCTACGTGGGACGGAGGGGAGAGAAGCAAACCTACTAACTGCGGCTAGGTTGCGCTTCTTAGGCTACTGGACACCATTAGCTCCAGAGGGATCGAGCACAGGTACCTAACCTTGTCGTCCGTTCCCGGAGCCGCGCCGCCGTCCCCCTCGCAGAGCCAGAAGACAGAAGCCGGCGGGTTGAAGCAAGAAGACGTCAAAATCGGCGGCAGGAGACTCCTGTCTTCATATGAGGTGCTGCGCCCACACTAACCCACACACTCCGGTCACTGTAGGGTGCAGGGCGCAGGGGGGGGCGCCCTGAGCAGCAATTAAGTACCGCCTGGCAAAAGCAGCATATATACAGTTGGACACTGTTATATGCATGAGCCCCCGCCATTAATTTTACACAAAATCGCGGGACAGAAGCCCGCCGCTGAGGGGGCGGGTCCTTCTTCCTCAGCACTCACCAGCGCCATTTTCTCTCCACAGCTCCGCTGAGAGGAAGCTCCCCAGGCTCTCCCCTGCAGACTCACGGTAGAAAGGGTAAAAAGAGAGGGGGGGCACATAAATTTAGCGCATTAATCATATATACAGCAGCTACTGGGTAAACACTAAGTTACTGTGTGATACCTGGGTCATATAGCGCTGGGGTGTGTGCTGGCATACTCTCTCTCTGTCTCTCCAAAAGGCCTTGTGGGGGTCCTGTCCTCATATAGAGCATCCCCTGTGTGTGTGGTGTGTCGGTACGCGTGTGTCGACATGTTTGACGAAGAGGGCTATGTGGAGGCAGAGCAAGTGCAGATGAATGACATGTCTCCGCCAACGGCACCGACACCTGATTGGATGGATATGTGGAAGGTGTTAAATGATAATGTAAACTCCTTGCATAAAAGGTTGGATAAAGCTGAAGCCTTGGGACAGTCGGGGTCTCAGCCCATGCCTGATCCTACAGCGCAGAGGCCGTCAGGATCTCAGAAGCGCCCATTATAAAAAATTGTTGACACAGATATCGAAACGGATTCCGACTCCAGTGTCGATGAGGATGATGCAATATTGCAGCCTAAAATGGCTAAAGCCATCCGCTACATGATTATAGCAATGAAGGATGTATTGCACATATCAGAGGTAAACCCTGTCCCTGACAAGAGGGTTTATATGTATGGGGAGAAAAAGCAAGAGGTGACTTTTCCCCCTTCACATGAGTTAAATGAATTATGTGAGAAAGCGTGAACGGACAGGATGCGCTGGGAATCCTCCCCTAGGGTAGATAAAGCTCTGACACGCTTTTCTAAGAAGGTGGCCCTGCCGTCACAGGATACGGCCGCCCTAAAGGATCCTGCAGATAGGAAGCAGGAAAGTATCCTGAAGTCTGTTTATACACATTCAGGTACTCTACTGAGGCCGGCAATTGCGTCGGCCTGGATGTGTAGTGCTGTAGCAGCATGGACAGATAATCTGTCTGAGGAAATGGATACCTTAGACAAGGATACCATTTTACTGACCCTGGGGCATATAAAAGACGCTGTCCTATATATGAGGGATGCCCAGAGGGTTGCCTACTGGGCTCTAGAATAAATGCAATGTCAATTTCTGCCAGAAGGGTCCTGTGGACTCGGCAATGGACAGGTGATGCCGACTCCAAAAAGCACATGGAGGCGTTACCTTATAAGGGTGAGGAATTGTTTTGGGATGGTCTCTCGGACCTAGTTTCCACAGCTACGGCTGGGAAGTCAAATTTTTTGCCATATATTCCCTCACAGCCTAAGAAAGCACCGTATTACCAAATGCAGTCCTTTCGATCACAAAGAAGCAAGAAAGTCAGAGGTGCGTCCTTTCTTGCCAGAGGCAGGGGTAGAGGAAAGAAGCTGCACCATAGAGCTAGTTCCCAGGAACAGAAGTCCTCCCCGGCTTCCACTAAATCCACCGCATGACGCTGGGGCTCCACAAGAGCCAGGAGCGGTGGGGGCGCGTCTCCGAAATTTCAGCCACCAGTGGGTTCGCTCACAGGTGGATCCCTGGGCTATACAGATTGTGTCTCAGGGATACAAGTTGGAATTCGAAGTGATGCCCCCTCACCGTTACCTTAAATCGGCCCTGCCAGCTTCCCCCATGGAACGGGAAGTAGTGTTCGCGGCAATTCACAAGTTATATCTCCAGCAGGTGGTGGTAAAGGTTCCCCTCCTTCAACAAGGAAGAGGATACTATTCCACAATGTTTGTGGTACCGAAACCGGACGGTTCGGTCAGACCCATATTGAATTTAAAGTCCCTGAACAATTATCTGAAAAGATTCAAGTTCAAAATGGAATCGATCAGAGCGGTCATTGCAAGCCTGGAAGAGGGGGATTTTATGGCGTCTCTGGATATAAAGGATGCTTACTTGCATGTCCCCATTTATCCACCTCATCAGGAGTACCTCAGATTTGTGGTACAGGACTGTCATTACCAATTCCAGACGTTGCCGTTTGGGCTCTCCACGGCACCGAGAATATTTACCAAGGTGATGGCAGAAATGATGGTGCTCCTTCGAAAGCAAGGAGTCACAATTATCCCATACTTGGATGATCTCCTCATAAAGGCGAGGTCCAGAGAGCAGTTGCTAATCAGCGTAGCACACTCTCAGGAAGTGTTGCAACAGCACGGCTGGATTCTGAATATCCCAAAGTCGCAGCTGATTCCTACAACGCGTCTGCCTTTTCTGGGCATGATTCTGGACACGGACCAGAAGAAGGTGTTTCTCCCGGCGGAGAAGGCTCAAGAGCTCGTGACTCTGGTCAGAGACCTCTTAAGACCAAAACAGGTGTCGGTGCATCGCTGCACGCGAGTCCTGGGAAAGATGGTGGCATCATACGAAGCCATTCCCTTCGGCAGGTTCCATGCGAGGATCTTTCAGTGGGATCTGTTGGACAAGTGGTCCGGATCGCATCTTCAGATGCATCGGTCGATCACCCTGTCCCCGAGGGCCAGGGTGTCTCTTCTGTGGTGGCTACAGAGTGCTCACCTTCTCGAGGGCCGCAGGTTCGGCATACAGGACTGGGTCCTGGTGACCACGGATGCGAGCCTCCGAGGGTGGGGGGCAGTCACTCGGGGAAGAAACTTCCAAGGGTTGTGGTCAAGTCAGGAGGCCTGTCTGCACATAAATATCCTGGAACTAAGGGCCATATACAACGCCCTGAGTCATGCGGAGCCTCTGCTTCGCAACCAACCGGTGCTGATTCAGTCAGACAACATCACCGCAGTGGCTCATGTAAACCGCCAGGGCGGCACAAGAAGCAGAGTGGCGATGGCGGAAGCCACCAGGATTCTTCGTTGGGCGGAGAATCACGTGCTAGCACTGTCAGCAGTGTTCATTCCGGGAGTGGACAACTGGGAAGCAGACTTCCTCAGCAGGCACGACCTCCACCCGGGAGAGTGGGGACTTCATCACGAAGTCTTCAATCAGATTACAAATCGATGGGAACTGCCACAGGTAGACATGATGGCGTCCCGTCTCAACAAAAAGCTACAAAGGTATTGCGCCAGGTCAAGAGACCCTCAGGCGATAGCTGTGGACGCACTGGTAACACAGTGGTTGTTCCAGTCGGTCTATGTGTTTCCTCCTCTTCCTCTCATACCCAAGGTGCTGAGAATCGTAAGAAAAAGAGGAGTGACAACAATACTCATTGTTCCGGATTGGCCAAGAAGGACTTGGTACCCGGAACTGCAAGAAATGCTCACAGAGGACCCGTGGCCTCTGCCTCTCAGACAGGACCTGTTGCAACAGGGGCCCTGTCTGTTCCAAGACTTACCGCGGCTGCGTTTGACAGCATGGCGGTTGAACGCAGGATCCTAGCGGAAAAAGGCATTCCGGAGGAAGTCATTCCTACGCTGATAAAGGCTAGGAAGGACGTGACAGCAAGACACTATCACCGTATATGGCGAAAATATATTGCCTGGTGTGAGGCCAGGAAGGCCCCTACAGAGGAATTCCAGCTGGGTCGGTTCCTGCACTTCCTACAGTCTGGAGTGACTATGGGCCTGAAGTTGGGGTCCATAAAGGTCCAGATTTCGGCCCTATCCATTTTCTTTCAAAAGGAACTGGCTTCTCTTCCTGAAGTTCAGACGTTTGTTAAGGGAGTGCTGCATATTCAGCCCCCTTTTGTGCCACCAGTGGCACCTTGGGATCTCAACGTGGTGTTGGGTTTCCTGAAATCCCACTGGTTTGAGCCACTTAAGACCGTGGAGCTAAAGTATCTCACGTGGAAGGTGGTCATGCTATTGGCCTTAGCTTCGGCTAGGCGTGTGTCAGAATTGGCGGCTTTGTCACGTAAAAGCCCCTATCTGGTTTTCCATATGGACAGGGCAGAATTACGGACTCGTCCGCAATTTCTACCGAAGGTGGTGTCATCTTTTCATTTGAACCAACCTATTGTGGTGCCTGCGGCTACTCGTGACTTGGAGGATTCCAAGTTGCTTGATGTAGTCAGGGCTTTGAAGATCTATGTAGCCAGGATGGCTGGAGTCAGGAAGACTGACTCGCTGTTTATCCTGTATGCTTCCAACAAGCTGGGTGCTCCTGCTTCAAAGCAAACCATTGCTCGCTGGATCTGTAGCACGATTCAGCAGGCTCATTCTGCGGCTGGTTTGCCGCATCCAAAATCAGTGAAAGCCCATTCCACAAGGAAAGTGGGCTCTTCTTGGGCGGCTGCCCGAGGGGTCTCGGCATTACAGCTTTGCCGAGCAGCTACTTGGTCGGGTACAAACACATTTGCTAAATTCTACAAGTTTGATACCCTGGCTGAGGAGGACCTTGTGTTTGCCCATTCGGTGCTGCAGAGTCACCCGCACTCTCCCGCCCGTTTGGGAGCTTTGGTATAATCTAGTGTTCACTCTAGGCTGTTTTAGCAGGGCGCCGCGCCCTGCCCGTTTTTTAGCAGGCAAAACCCGCCCTGCCCCTTTTGCGGCGCCCTGCTAGAACAGCCGCCCGCTTCCTGCCCTCTTGGCGTGTATAGATGCCGTGCTCATGCGCGCGGCATCCATTCACGCATTGGGAGAGGGCTGGGGGAAGCCCAGCACCGACGGAGGTGCTGGGCACGCCCCCAACAGTGACGTCGCCGGCCACAGACGCTCTCTATAGTAGCGTCTGTGGGCCGCACCGCCCCCTAAAATGACGTAGGCGTGGCCACGCCCCCTAATTTGTGTGGCCACGCCCCCTAATTTGCGTGGCCGCGCGCACATGTGCCCCCGGAGTCCGGCGTCCTGCCCCTTTTCACTCCTAGAGTGAACACTATAATCCCCATGGTCCTTACGGAGTCCCCAGCATCCACTAGGACGTTAGAGAAAATAAGATTTTACTCACCGGTAAATATATTTCTCGTAGTCCGTAGTGGATGCTGGGCGCCCGTCCCAAGTGCGGATTTTCTGCAATACGTGTACATAGTTATTGCTTAATAAAGGCTTATGTTATGTGGGCATCCATTGTTGATGCTCTGTTGTTGTTCATACTGTTGACTGGGTAAGTTTATCACAAGTTATACGGTGTGATTGGTGTGGCTGGTATGAGTCTTACCCTGGATTCCAAAATCCTTTCCTTATAATGTCAGCTCTTCCGGGCACAGTTTCCTTAACTGGGGTCTGGAGGAGGGGCATAGAGGGAGGAGCCAGTGCACACCAGTAGTACTAAATCTTTCTTAGAGTGCCCAGTCTCCTGCGGAGCCCGTCTATTCCCCATGGTCCTTACGGAGTCCCCAGCATCCACTACGGACTACGAGAAATAGATTTACCGGTGAGTAAAATCTTATTATATATTATGTATTATGTGTATATATAGATATATTATATAGATAGATAAAATAATATACATATATATGTGTCATTATCTCAGCAGGGGAACCAAAAATGTGTGATTTTGAATTATGGATAAGGGATACTCAATAGATAGGTAGGTAGGTAGGTAGGTAGATAGGTAGGTAGATAGGTAGATAGGTAGATAGGTAGAGGGTCTGCAGGTCGGTATCAAACAGTACCATAGTGATACACAGACATCTAGTAAGACAGGCACATTCTAATTCTTAGATTGTAATTGCTGTTCTTCTATAATTAAAGATTAGCTACATATGCAAGCATTAGTATCATTATACTAGGCTATATAATTAAGTGTCAATCTATGTACAAGAACAGCTAGGACTCATACACAGGAACATACAGGTACAATAATTATTATTACTTTTTCTATACATTTTGGGAGGCTGAGTACTCTGGAGGCTAGACTTACTATGAAGCAGCTGATGCAACCTGCGCTTTCCATGCAACTGTGCTAGGTAAGTGGATACATTTTCCTTTCTACTACAGTGCAACACAGTTTGTCCAAGGCTCACAAATGACACATTTTAGCTGGATTTACAAGTGAAGAACAGATAAAACCTTTAAACATATAAAATAGTTCTCATAAACAAAGTAATCATAAGCAGCATAAAGCTCTAAAGGCCCATACACATTAGACGATGTCGCTCTGTGAGCGACATCGTCTAACGTTTCCCCCTCCCGGGCCGGCCGGTCGGCGGCCGCCTGTACGCACTGAGCGATATGACCGCTCATATCGCTCAGTGACGTCACGCCCCCGCCAGCCCTGCATGAAGGTCGTGGACGACAGTCCACATCCTTCATGCATGCCCTACCGACAGCGACGATCCTTGCCGACCCGCGGGGCCGCGCATCGGTCATCGCTGGCGGCATACACACTTAACGATAAAATGAGCGACGTCGCTCAAGGAGGGGAAAATGAGCGACGTCGCTCATTATATAGTTAAGTGTGTATGGACCTTAACGTTCCACTGCTAAAAAATTATTTACCATCTTTATTGAACTACATAAACAGATAAACTTTCAACTACTATTAAAGTCAAACAATTGCCAGGGAACAGTAATTGTCCCTTAGCAAACTACAGCATACATTGGGAGTCAAGCAAAAAAGTTACTTTGCACCGTGGTAAAGTTATGCAGCGCTGCAGATGGGGCAGATTTAACCTACATGGAGACACTAAAGCTGGGTTCATACTGCAATGATCTGCGGATCTCGTGCTGAGTTTGATACAATGTATTGCTATATCATGTCTACGATCCACCGTATTAAGGTATGTACACATGGTGAGATCTTTGCTATGCCCAATTTTGACTATGCGATTTCCCTTGAACTCCCCCAGAGTCCATATAGCACAGACTTTGACTCTCTGTACTTTCGATTTTGTCTATGTTCGATTTTGACTATACTTTGTACTAGATAGTCAAGATTGATTTGCCTGCACAGTCTATCTAGACCCCGCAAGAGTGCGCATTGGGTTCAAATCTGTATCGCAAGCTGCCTAACACCTTGAGATGTGCACTAACTATATAGTTAAAATCTTACAGATTTATCTCACCGTATGTACACCAGTGACGTGCGGTGAGGTAAGTGGCTGAGGAGGCACTGGCAGCCAGCTAACCCCCCCCCCCCCCATTGAGGGGAAAGAAAAAAAAGTGCAGTCCCGCCACACATCACTAAAACCAGCACCAAGCAGAACCAGCCAGAGGGGATAATGCCATAGCAGGGGAGACACTCAGTGTGGGGTCCCCCTGCCATAACATTAAAGTGCCCCCCAAGCTAGTCAGCTCAGGGTTGAAATTCCTCGGAAAGCGGGTCCCCCAAAAAATGGGGTCCCCCCTCCTAAGCAACAACCAGCACTGGGCTGATAGCCCAGTGCTATGCCTCGCACCCCTGGTGGCGGTGGGTGCAGGGTTCATTGTACAGTATGTTAATATTGTTCTTTACAGGTGGCCTACAGGTCCCAGCAAGCCTGCCCCAGCATGCTGGTACTTGGAGAACCACAAGTGCCAGAATGCCTTAACATAAAGGGCCCGCTGGCACCTGTAAATAAAATATATTTTTAAAAAAACACTGTCTTTAAAAAAAAGTTTTATTACTCAGGTTCTTCACCTGGGGGCGGCTGCCTTGAAGCTCTTTTGCGTGGCCGCCGCCTTACCAAGGCTTCCGGCGTCTTCATCTGGTGGGCGGCGGCTGTTAAGCTCTTCTGCATAGCCACCGCCCATCCAGGACTTCCACGGCGTCTTCTTTCTTCAGGAGCTCTACACTGCTCCTCCTCCGCTGTCGGACTGACTCCGCTGCCTCGCACTGACTTATATAAGTCAGCCAGAGGGGGCGGGGAGATGATGTGGAAAGCCATGATTGGCTCGCAGTGGCCATCTTGAATTTAAAAATTACGTCGAGGCGCCATTTTTTAAACTGGTACCGCTCCGCTGCCAAACTCTGCAGAATGGCAGGCAGGAATCTCGGATCCCTGCCTGCTGCGTCCTGCCGCCACCACTGCCTGCATCTCCGCCGCATCCCCCCCCCCCTGCCGCCACCCGCACCATGCCCACCAAGTGATGACAGCGGATCCAGTGACGTATCCGTTGGCCAATCACTGGGGCCTCACTCACAGGGGTGTGCTTTCATGGGTTGAAAGCACGTCCCTGTATGAAAGCGGCACTTCTAATGGTGCTGCTTTCCTATGTAATTTCAATGGGCTTTTACTGCCCATGGCTCGGCCCCGCCCGCGCCTGCCCCCTGCTCCCACACCTTTCCCATTCACAACGGGAGGCACCATGATCGGTGCCTCCCAACCCCACTTTACACCGTGATAATGATTAGAATAATATAAAGGAGATACTTATGACACAGAATTAGTGTCATAAGTATCTTCTTTGTATTACTTTAATCATTAATGACAGGGGAGGCACTGCCTCCCCTGACTGCATGTCCCTGGTGTACACACCTTTACAACACAATATATCATTACAAGATAATTGTGTGTTGCATCGTCCCATCTGAGGTGCAGAACATCAGATGGTGTGATGGGACCACACAATTCACAAAATTATGAATTGTGTGTACACACTATATGACTGTATTTACCCAGCATGCTAAAAATAAGAATTTACTTACCGATAATTCTATTTCTCATAGTCCGTAGTGGATGCTGGGACTTCCGTAAGGACCATGGGGAATAGCGGCTCCGCAGGAGACTGGGCACAAAAAGTAAAAGCTTTAGACTAGCTGGTGTGCACTGGCTCCTCCCCCTATGACCCTCCTCCAAGCCTCAGTTAGGATACTGTGCCCGGACGAGCGTACATAATAAGGAAGGATTTTGAATCCCGGGTAAGACTCATACCAGCCACACCAATCACACTGTACAACCTGTGATCTGAACCCAGTTAACAGTATGATAAACGTAGGAGCCTCTGAAAAGATGGCTCACAACAATAAACAACCCGATTTTTTTGTAACAATAACTATATACAAGTATTGCAGACAATCCGCACTTGGGATGGGCGCCCAGCATCCACTACGGACTATGAGAAATAGAATTATCGGTAAGTAAATTCTTATTTTCTCTGACGTCCTAGTGGATGCTGGGACTTCCGTAAGGACCATGGGGATTATACCAAAGCTCCCAAACGGGCGGGAGAGTGCGGATGACTCTGCAGCACCGAATGAGAGAACTCCAGGTCCTCCTCAGCCAGGGTATCGAATTTGTAAAATTTTGCAAACGTGTTTGCCCCTGACCAAGTAGCTGCTCGGCAAAGTTGTAAAGCCGAGACCCCTCGGGCAGCCGCCCAAGATGAGCCCACTTTTCTTGTGGAATGGGCTTTAACAGATTTTGGCTGTGGCAGTCCTGCCACAGAATGTGCAAGCTGAATTGTACTACAAATCCAACGAGCAAACGTCTGCTTAGAAGCAGGAGCACTCAGCTTGTTGGGTGCATACAGGATAAACAGCGAGTCAGATTTTCTGACTCCAGCCGTCCTGGAAACATATATTTTCAGGGCCCTGACTACGTCCAACAACTTGGAGTCCTCCAAGTCCCTAGTAGCCGCAGGCACCACAATAGGTTGGTTCATGTGAAACGCTGAAACCACCTTAGGGAGAAATTGAGGACGAGTCCTCAATTCTGCCCTGTCTGAATGAAAAATTAGGTAAGGGCTTTTATATGACAAAGCCGCCATTTCTGAGACACGCCTGGCTGACGCCAGAGCTAACAGCATGACCACCTTCCATGTGAGATATTTTAATTCCACAGTGGTGAGTGGTTCAAACCAATGTGATTTTAGGAACCCTAAAACTACATTGAGATCCCAAGGTGCCACTGGTGGCACAAAAGGAGGTTGTATATGCAGTACCCCCTTGACAAACGTCTGAACTTCAGGCAATGAAGCCAGTTCTTTCTGGAAGAAGATCGACAGGGCCGAAATTTGAACCTTAATGGATCCTAATTTTAGGCCCATAGACAGTCCTGCTTGCAGGAAATGCAGGAAACGACTCAGTTGAAATTCCTCTGTGGGGGCCTTCTTAGCCTCACACCAGGAAACATATTTTCGCCAAATGCGGTGATAATGTTTCGCAGTTACATCCTTCCTGGCTTTGATCAGGGTAGGGATGACTTCATCTGGAATGCCTTTTTCCATCAGGATCCGGCGTTCAACCGTCATGCCGTCAAACGCAGCCGCGGTAAGTCTTGGAACAGACAAGGTCCCTGCTGGAGCAGGTCCTTTCTTAGAGGTAGAGGCCACGGGTCCTCCGTGAGCATCTCTTGCAGTTCCGGGTACCAAGTTCTTCTTGGCCAATCCGGAGCCACGAGTATAGTCTTCACTCCTCTCCTTCTTATGATTCTCAGTACTTTTGGAATGAGAGGCAGAGGAGGGAACACATACACCGACTGGTACACCCACGGTGTTACCAGAGCGTCCACCGCTATTGCCCGAGGGTCCCTTGACCTGGCGCAATATCTGTCCAGTTTTTTGTTGAGACGGGACGCCATCATGTCCACCTTTGGTTTTTCCCAACGGTTTACAATCACTTGAAAGACTTCTGGGTGAAGTCCCCACTCCCCCGGGTGGAGGTAGTGTCTGCTGAGGAAGTCTGCTTCCCAGTTGTCCACTCCCGGAATGAACACTGCTGACAGTGCCACCACATGATTTTCCGCCCAGCGAAGAATCCTTGCAGCTTCTGCCATTGCCCTCCTGCTTCTTGTGCCGCCCTGTCTGTTAACGTGGGCGACTGCCGTGATGTTGTCCGATTGGATCAATACCGACTGACCCTGAAGCAGAGGCCTTGCTTGACTTAGGGCATTGTAAATGGCCCTTAGTTCCAGGATATTTATGTGAAGAGACGTTTCCATGCTTGACCACAAGCCCTGGAAATTTCTTCCCTGTGTGACTGATCCCCAGCCTCTCAGGCTGGCATCGGTGGTCACCAGCATCCAATCCTGAATGCCGAATCTGCGGCCCTCTAGAAGATGAGCACTCTGTAACCACCACAGGAGAGACACCCTTGTCCTTGGAGACAAGGTTATCCGCTGATGCATCTGAAGATGCGATCCGGACCATTTGTCCAGCAGATCCCACTGAAAAGTTCTTGCATGGAATCTTCCGAATGGAATCGCTTCGTAAGAAGCCACCATTTTTCCCAGGACTCTCGTGCATTGATGCACTGACACTTGGCCTGGTTTTAGGAGTTTCCTGACTAGCTCGGATAACTCCCTGGCCTTCTCCTCCGGGAGAAACACCTTTTTCTGGACTGTGTCCAGAATCATCCCCAGGAACAGTAGACGTGTTGTTGGAATCAGCTGTGATTTTGGGATATTTAGGATCCACCCGTGCTGACGTAGCACTACCTGAGATAGTGCTACTCCGACCTCTAACTGTTCCCTGGACCTTGCCCTTATCAGGAGATCGTCCAAGTAAGGGATAATTAAGACGCCTTTTCTTCGAAGAAGAATCATCATTTCGGCCATTACCTTGGTAAAGACCCGTAGTGCCGTGGACAATCCAAACGGCAGCGTCTGAAACTGATAATGACAGTTTTGTACCACAAACCTGGGGTACCCTTGGTGAGAAGGGTAGATTGGGACATGGAGATAAGCATCTTTGATGTCCAGAGACACCATATAGTCCCCTTCTTCCAGGTTCGCTATCACTGCTCTGAGGGACTCCATCTTGAATTTGAACCTTTTTATGTAAGTGTTCAAGGATTTTAGATTTAAAATTGGTCTCACCGAGCCGTCCGGCTTCGGTACCACAAACAGCGTGGAATAATACCCCTTTCCCTGTTGTAGGAGGGGTACCTTGATTATCACCTGCTGGGAATACAGCTTGTGAATAGCTTCCACTACCGCCTCCCTGTCGGAGGGAGACGTTGGTAGAGCAGACTTCAGGAACCAGTGAGGGGGAGACGTCTCGAATTCCAATTTGTACCCCTGTGATACTACCTGCAGGATCCAGGGGTCCACTTGCGAGTGAGCCCACTGCGCGCTGAAATTCTTGAGACGGCCCCCCACCGTGCCTGAGTCCGCTTGTAAGGCCCCAGCGTCATGCTGAAGACTTGGCAGAAGCGGGGGAGGGCTTCTGCTCCTGGGAAGAGGCTGCCTGGTGCAGTCTTTTTCCCCTTCCTCTGCCCCGGGGCAGAAATGAGTGGCCTTTTGCCCGCTTGCCCTTATGGGAACGAAAGGACTGAGTTTGAAAAGACGGTGTCTTTTTCTGCTGAGAGGTGACCTGGGGTAAAAAGGTGGATTTTCCAGCCGTTGCTGTGGCCACCAGGTCCGATAGACCGACCCCAAATAACTCCTCCCCTTTATACGGCAATACTTCCATATGTCGTTTGGAATCCGCATCACCTGACCACTGTCGCGTCCATAACGCTCTTCTGGCAGAAATGGACATCGCACTCACTCTAGATGCCAGGGTGCAAATATCCCCCAGTATGTGTGTATATACCTTTTAGGATATTTTCCAGCCTTCTATCAGCTGGTTCCTTAAGGGCGGCCGTATCGGGAGACGGTAACGCCACTTGTTTTGATAAGCGTGTGAGCGCCTTATCTACCCTAGGGGGTGTTTCCCAACGCGCCCTAACCTCTGGCGGGAAAGGGTATAGTGCCAATAATTTATTAGAAATCAGCAGTTTTTTATCGGGGGAAAACCACGCTTTATCACACACCTCATTCAATTCATCTGATTCAGGAAAAACTACTGGTAGTTTTTTCACACCCCACATAATACCCTTTTTTGTGGTACTTGTAGTGTCAGAAATATTCAATGCCTCCTTCATTGCCGTGATCATGTAACGTGTGGCCCTACTGGACATTACGTTTGTCTCCTCACCGTCGACACTGGACTCAGTATCCGGGTCTGTGTCGACCATCTGAGGTAACGGGCATTTTAGCGCCCCCGACGGTGTCTGAGACGCCTGAACAGGCACTAATTGATTTGCCGGCTGTCTCATGTCGTCAACAGTTTTTTGCAAAGTGCTGACACTGTCACGTAATTCTTTAAATACGACCATCCAGTCAGGTGTCGACTCCCTAGGGGGTGACATCACTAACACAGGCAATTGCTCTGCTTCCACATCATTTTCCTCCTCATACATGTCGACACAATCGTACCGACACCCAGCACACACACAGGGAATGCTCTGAAAGAGGACAGGACCCCACGAGCCCTTTGGGGAGACAGAGGGAGAGTTTGCCAGCACACACCAGAGCGCTATATATATACAGGGATAACCTTATGTAAGTGTTACTCCCTTTATAGCTGCTGTTTTATATTAGCTGCCAATAGTGCCTCCCCTCTCTTGTTTTACCCTGATTCTGTAGCAGGACTGCAGGGGAGAGTCTGGGAGCCTTCCTTCCAGCGGAACTGTGAGGGAAAATGGCGCTTGTGTGCTGAGGAGATAGGCTCCGCCCCCTTCACGGCGGCCTTTTCTCACGCTTTTTTTAGGAAAACTGGCAGGGGTGAAATGCATCCATATAGCCCAGGAGCTATATGTGATGTATTTCTTTAGCCATATAAGGTTTAAACATGTTTTATTGCGTCTCAGGGCGCTCCCCCCCAGCGCCCTGCACCCTCAGTGACCGGAGTGTGAAGTGTGCTGAGAGCAATGGCGCACAGCTGCAGTGCTGTGCGCTACCTTATCTGAAGACAGGAACGTCTTCAGCCGCCGATTTCTCCGGACCTCTTCGCTCTTCTGGCTCTGTAAGGGGGCCGGCGGCGCGGCTCCGGGACCCATCCAGGCTGAACCTGTGATCGTCCCTCTGGAGCTAATGTCCAGTAGCCAAGAAGCCCAATCCACTCTGCACGCAGGTGAGTTCGCTTCTTCTCCCCTTAGTCCCACGATGCAGTGAGCCTGTTGCCAGCAGGACTCACTGAAAATAAAAAACCTATTTAAACTTTTACTTCTAAGCAGCTCAGGAGAGCCACCTAGCATGCACCCTTCTCGTTCGGGCACAAAAATCTAACTGAGGCTTGGAGGAGGGTCATAGGGGGAGGAGCCAGTGCACACCAGCTAGTCTAAAGCTTTTACTTTTTGTGCCCAGTCTCCTGCGGAGCCGCTATTCCCCATGGTCCTTACGGAAGTCCCAGCATCCACTAGGACGTCAGAGAAATATATATTTACATCCCTTCCATGGTTTGTTCGAGAAACAGAGTTAATTGTTTGTTTGTTTGTTTGTTTGTTTGTTTTTTTCATGTGCTCCCAACCCAAAAACAGCCCATAACAGTGCATGTTTTCTATATCTCCTTTCTGGAGCACAGGTGTATTCATTACTGGCTGACACATTGTAAAAAGATCCCCTGATGTTTCTTATTAGTGCACCTGTGATTTTCAAGGAGTCATTGAAAACGTGTACTGTTATAAGGACTAAATTTGAGAAGCACTGGTTGTGTCACGCACCGGATCTTCCAGTGAACTTAAGGTGGGTACACACTGACCGATATATTGCGGGTCCGTCGGCCAGTGTATACGGGCGATATCTCTGAACTCCATCATTCACACGCATATTGCGTCGGCCCAGCAGCACAGCCAATGGCCAATATATCTACCGATATATTGGCGCATCACTACCGATATATTGGCACATCACTGTGTGTGTACGGGCGACCAGCCGGCCGCCCGTACACATGCTGCGGTAGCCGGCGCTGATTGTCAGCTGAACTGGGCGGGTGTGTGTACACGCCCGCCCAGATCATGACGTCAGTCCCCGACGGATCGGGCAGTGTGTATGCACAGCACACTGCACGATCCATTCATAGATATATCTGCAGATCAATTGATCCGCAGATATATCTATCAGTGTGTACCCACCTTTACTCACTCTACAAAGACTAGGAGATGAGAAGTGGACAAAAGGAGAAGTTGCCCATATGAATCAATCAGCTTCTACCTTTCATTTTATAGAAAGTAACTGATAAATGCAAGCTAGATACTGATTTTGCTATGGCTTCCATTTTAATTAAGGGGATTATTTACTAAGCTTTGGAGAGAGAATAAGTGGACGCAGATAAAGTACCGGGATCCGGTCTGAAGATCGACAGTGCCTAGGTCGACAATGTTTAGGTCGACCACTATAGGTTGACAGTCACTAGGTTGACAGGGTTTGATGGTCGACAGGGTTTCTAGGTCAACAGGTCAAAAGGTCGACATGAGTTTTTTTTAAAAATCTTTTCTTTTTCTTTTTTTCATACTTAACGATCCACGCGGACTACAATTGGGAACAGTAACCTGTGCCAAGCGCAGCAAGGCTCCTTGCCCGAAGCATGGCCAGCGAAACGTGCCATGTGAGGGGACACGGTGCACTAACTGGGCTTCCCGGTCACTTTACGGAGAAAACTACACCAAAAAAACATGAAAAACTCATGTCGACCTTTTGACCTAGAACATGTCGACCTAGAAACCCTGTCGACCTAGTGACTGTCGACCTAAACATTGTCGACCTAGACACTGTCGATCTAATAATTCACACCCAAAGTACCAACCAGCCAGCTCCTAACTGTAATTTTTCAAACCCAGCTTGTAACATGGCGGGGAGGAGAAGATTGCCTGGTACTTTATCTCTCTCCAGAGTTTAGTACATAGATCCCCAAGGTCTGTTCCTTGTTCTGTGCTCAGTATTCTGTTACAACCAATGTGGGCTGAAGGTTCCTTGCAATCAACCCATTCCAATGTCAAAAAAACAGCAATCCTTGCTTGCATAGTAATTATCCCACTCTATCAAACATGCAGCCTGTCTCCTCAAATATACACCAATGGTGTCTAGCAATTTGTGAGCTATGTTGAAGCTGGCAGGAATTTCAAGATTGAAGCAGACTCAAGGAAGCACTAGGCCATAGTGCTTAACTAATACAGAATAGTCTAAACAATGAGGGGCGCATTTAATCGCTCCAGTATTGTGTAAAATACATCAAGCCACAGTTTATGCTTTCTGACTATGAATCACACGATTTTAACACCACAGTCGCCAAGTGCTTTACAGCCATTTGTTAAGCTATGTAAATAGTGGTTAGCAAGGATGGTTTTTCTGGCTATGTTGTTCTAATAGGAGACACACCCACTTCCTTATATTTACTAAGGATTTCCTCAGCTCGCTCCACTCATCACCTTTCCGCTAGGCTCACTTTCAGCTCACAAGAAACTTACAGTACTTCCAACTGTATTGAAGACTTTGAGAAAAGGCAAGACATTTTTTTTCTTTAAGGTAATGTTTTGCATTTATGAGCACTCTAAGGCAAGGTGTACACTATCCATTTATAATATATTAACTGGATAGTATACTAGTACTGCAAACGCTCCTGGGAGGCCAGGATAACACGTAATGCGCATGCCATCTCATTCCCGGTCCCACTGATGAGATGACAAGAAAGTACACACTGAACAAGGAATTGCACAGTGTGTACGGGTGCACGCAGATCTGATAATCGCTCCATCAAATTGACGCGTTTAGCGGACCAGCATCAATTATCTTATAGTGTGTACTCGGCTTCAAGCTATAAACTAATATACACACAACAGTGCGTGTCAGAGTGTTTTTTTTTTTTAATGCTGTTTTTAGTAGTTTTTTTTTTGTTCCCACTAGTGTGTGTGTGTAACTTTTACTTTCAGTCAGCCATGAAAAATATGAAGATGAAAAATGCTGTAAGAGCATGGTAGCTACACTTATGGATTATGGACACCTACAATCTAGGTAGCACAAGTGCCAGGCTGCATAAGGAGTTCTATTCCCTGGAGTGTCAGTTGTGTTTCATTGTGTTAGGCTGGACAGAAACCATGGCTTTCAGAAATGTAGTTTATATGAGACTGTGAGAAATTTGTAGCTTAACCCCTTCACTGCTGAGGGTGTGCTCACCCCTGTGCAGAGGCCATTTTCCAATGTTTACTTTTATCACATTCCATATCACAAATTATACCTTGTCTTTTGTTTTCGTGTTTTCTCCAGAAGACTATGGGGAGAATTCTATTAGCCACAAAAATTTATGAAGGAAGCCTTGAGCTTTTTCAGATATTTAGGCTATTCAATTAAAGCCCATTTTTTGCGGCAGCTTTGTGTTTTGTGTCAGAGGTGAATTCTGCTTGCAGCCTCTGGAGGTCTGAGTAGAATCAGCCTACTGTAATGGCCTTTCAGCTTTCCCCAGGAATAATACTGTAGCCCAGTGATCTCCAACCCGTAGCCCGCGAGCTACAGGTAGCTCGCCGTAGTATTTTTGGTAGCTCACAGAGCGCACAGGCTTGGGCAGTCACTGGCACTCCTCCTCCCTTCATTTTTAATATGGTGTCGGCCGCCAGCCAATCAGAGCTCATGGACCGGCAGTGGCGGCACCTGATTGGCTGCCGGAGCGAAAGTTTTGATTGGCTCACTTACCGGCACCATATTTTAAATGCCCGCCGCCACCGCCAGGAGAATCTGTCACCCTCACCGCAGCCGCTCTCCGGACTGCACAGGAGAGGCGCGTGCAGCGCTCTCCTCCCCTTCCGTCCGTCATACAGGAGGAGCAGCACCGGCGGCAGTAGAAGAAGCCAGCAAGGTTTAGCACTGTGTGGGGCACTGTATCGGACACTGCGGGTGGGCATTTTATCTGACGCTGTGGGGGGGATTTTAAATGGCACTGCGGGGGGAATTGTATCTGGCACTGGTGGGGGCATTATTTGTGTATCTGGGACTGCTGGGGGCATTATTTGTGTATTTGGTACTGCTGAGGGGCATTATTTGTGTATCTGGCACTGCTGAGGGGCATTATTTGTGTATCTGGCACTGCTGAGGGGCATTATTTGTGTATCTGGCACTACGCAGCGGGGGCATTACTTGTAGTTGTGAGGCCACACCCACTTTTGTGAGACCACACCCACTTTCACAGTCACGCACGCGCATTGGGGGGGGAGGGGGTAGCTCCTTCAGAAGTTTTATTTTCCGAAAGTAGCCGACACCCCAATTAAGGTTGGAAACCACTACTGTAGCCCAATAAGGCCTACCATTTTCTAAACCTACTTATTAATTGAGGGAACCAATTTGTTTTTTAATTTAACTCAAGATGAGGGAGATCTGAGCTTTAGAAACCCACATCTGTAGATTTTATATTTTGTGTCTCAACCATTGTCTGGTGATCAGCAATAAATAATTACTTACGGGGACCATAGTTTGAAATAGAAGTATCCCCTATTTCAAACAAGGGTCCCTCATATGTGTGGTACAGTAAGTGGGAAATAAGGCAAAATGTACTCTCCTACCATATAAGGAAAATATTTCCGTAATGCTGGGTTTTATTGTCTGGTGATAAATAGACAATAGCTGCTTAGCAGCCACCTCATCTAATAGAGGGAACTCCCTTCTTTCATAAGTGGGTGTCCTCCTTTTGTACAGCTACAATGATGGTGTGATGGGCACGCTGTGTCCTCCCACAAAGAGAGAACCCTCTCTTTCAAACGTTGGCGCCCCCCGATTTAGGGAAGCCAGGTTTGGGGAGATCTTCCATCATTCTTGTACTCCATCTGTTTTCTGCAATGCAGGGGTTATTGCCGGATGAGCAATTCTCCGTAATATACAGGACAGCTATACAAATGCAAACGACATACTTCTCCTAAATACCAAGATTTTAGTGGGTCTTAAGTTACAGGGTAAGGCATTGCTACTAAGCAATTAAGTTTTCATGTAACAACAATTTCTTAACAGACCAGTTGAAAAGGAACAAGAAAATTAAAAGCCTGTGATGGACGGGACTTTATGTTCACTTTCTGTAGAATCATCCTTATGATCACTTCTATGGGGTCACAGCAATTGAAAGACAGGACACCCCTCTTTCAAATTATCAATGTTTGTAGGCGCCAAGGTTGGGGAGAGAGAGCAACTTAAAGTCCTTATGCTCCATATTTGACACACTTTTCTTCCCTGGCCGGGGCCTGTACTTCTCGCTGGTTGTTCTCACTGATGGGTAGAAGGTAAATTAGTGTATATATATATATATATATATATATATATATACACACACACACACACACGTGTATATGTATGTATGTATGTATGTATGTATGTATGTATATATATATATATATTTATATATATATAAAGAAAGTTTTTATAGACCAGTGCGCTTGTCCACCATTCAGGAATCCCTTCTAATGGTCAACTGGTACCAGAATGCAGAGTCTCGTTCAGTCACAATTTATAGTAAATTATCAGAACTAATTAGTCCTGTGTACACCCTACACTCTTCTTGGCGGCAGCTCAGTTCTTCAAAAAATGACCTGGGTATATTCAGCCATAAATTTCTGCGAGATTGGAGAAGAAGAACAAGCGCCTTATGGTGTAGTAAGTTAATAAATGGTATGCTCTATACACGCATATAGGAATTGCGTACCGGAAGATGACTTGTATCAAGGCCTATCAATCTCTTTTCGGTCGTTACTCTCCACCTGTATATCAGGAGACACAGATCATCGCCATACAGTGTAGTAATTTAATATATCAACTCGGGGTCCCTCCCCTATATATCATGCATACCAAATCAATACTTTAACCAAGTATACCAAGCATATCAGATAAGCCTTTATCCAGATAGCCAAATTCGGCCCCATGTGGTATCGGCAGCTCACACAATATCAGACCTCCTTGTATCAAAGTTTCAAACAGTATTTAATAAACAAGGATAAAAGTAAAAAAAATATAAAAAAAGCTTAGCTTAAATGATACAGGTAGTAGGCAGGTATGTGGATCAGTCTCTCAACGCGTTTCAACCTTCATTATGACCATGTGGATGACGGGTATTGAGGGTAAAAATCCAATACATTGGGACAACGAAAAATGTTGTGATCTCTGTGATCGAATGTGGGTGTCACCTTAAATATGTGGGCAAGACCAAGAGGCTCCTGAAATTACGTATTCAAGATCATATGCGGAATATTAAAAATAAGGTGGAAAGTCACCCCCTCTCGAGACACTTTGCTGAAACCCATAATTCGAGTATAGAAACTTTAACATTCAGAGCAATCGAACATGTCAAATTAAGCCCCAGGGGGGTGACCTTTTGAGAAAGTTGTCCCGACGAGAAATGTATTGGATTTTTACCCTCAATACCCGTCATCCACATGGTCATAATGAAGGCTATGAGATGCCCCTTTTTTATAAACTTTTTTTATGAACTTTATAATAACTAAAAGAAATTTTATGCGTTTACTCTAAGCTAATTCCTATTTTAATTCCAGTGGCTTATATAAATTTTTTATTCTGTTGCGGACAAATAAGTTTGTATTAATTCAGTACTATATACTAATGTTTTAGGGCAATTGTGTATATCGCCCCTTTATCTATATTAACCTGTATTTATGTCTGTATTTTGGTTATCAGTATTTATTGATCATACTTCTATTCTATATGTGTGGTCTTGTATATTTCATATAGATGGTCCTATGCCACAGGCTCTTTTTTCTAACCCGAATGAGTTGTTTATATGTCAAAGGCCAGACAGTTACCATGGTTACTATTAGTCACTGCTTACAAGCCCACAGCACTGACTAACTTCCGGCGGTTGCGTCATTATAGGCCCCGATAGCTTCCGGTGACGGGCACGGCGCTGACGTCATTTCCGTTTTGGACGCTACATCCGGAAGCGGCCGAGTACGGCACCCTCATTTAGAGGATTCTTTCTATAAGCAGGAGGCACAAAGGATATATATTTTACTTGCACCTCTCCGCCCTGATCTGTTTAGTGAAACTTATTACTGAGCGTCACCGCCTGTCCCGGCCGCTTCTGACGGCGGGACAAGCACTGACGTCTTTCCGGAAATGACGTCACTTCCCTTTAAGCCGCTACTTCCGGTAGCGGACTTCTGTGCTTTTTAGCAATAAAAAAAACCCTATCGTAGTTTGTCCTAACATGTGCATATATGAAAGAGGTAGATGTGCCTCATCCTGTAATATTGCAAACGTGTATGAGTGTTAGTTTTAAGTGTATTAGTCCACTTCCGGTTCCGCCAGGCTCAGGGACCGGAAGTACAGGTCATATGACTGGTTAAACCAATTGACAAATGGCTAGGGGTATAAAAGGTACCCGGGTTTAATTGAATGTTTTCTCCTGAGGAAGCCCAAACAGGGTGAAACGCGTTGAGAGACTGATCCACATACCTGCCTACTACCTGTATCATTTAAGCTAAGCTTTTTTAATATTTTTTTACTTTTATCCTTGTTTATTAAATACTGTTTGAAACTTTGATACAAGGAGGTCTGATATTGTGTGAGCTGCCAATACCACATGGGGCCGAATTTGGCTATCTGGATAAAGGCTAATCTGATATGCTTGGTTAAAGTATTGATTTGATATGCATGATATATAGGGGAGGGACCGCGAGTTGATATATTAAATTACTACACTATATGGCGATGATCTGTGTCTCCTGATATACAGGTGGAGAGTAACGACTGAAAAGAGATTGATAGGCCTTGATACATGTCATCTTCGGTACGCAATTCCTATATGCGTGTATAGAGCATACCATTTATTAACTTACTACACCATAAGGCGCTTGTTCTTCTTCTCCAATCTCGCATGTTATATAAAACATGCTCTGGGGTCTGGCACTCCATAGTCAAATATAGTATCATGCGCCGGTGCCCTCGCAAAACTGGTAAGTATAGAATCTCGTCGGCGCGACACTCGGCTTCTCAGTATGAATGATGCGGACAAAGTCTGCTAATCAACGTTTCAATATATTTTCATATTTTATTTAAAATATGAAAATATATCATTCATACTGTCACTCATTGTCCGCATCATTCATACTGAGAAGCCGAGTGCCGCGCCGCCGAGATTTTATATATATATATTTATATATACATACATACATACACACATATATAATTGTATTTTTATACTCGTGGATTGCGAGTGAGGCTCTTCATTTGTAGTTTTAATGTAGATACGGAGGACGAATTCCACTCTTCCTTCGAGCAAAGGGATCAGAGAAAAAAAACAATAAAACTGAAAGGTGAAATTATCCCTAAAAACAGAATGCATTGCCTTAGTACAGTACAATAAAGGGGGTCATTCCGAGTTGTTCGCTCGCTAGCAGATTTTAGCAGCATTGCACACGCTAGGCCGCCGCCCTCTGGGAGTGTATCTTAGCTTAGCAGAATAGCGAGCGAAAGATTAGCAGAATTGCGAATAGAAAATTCTTAGCAGTTTCTGAGTAGCTCCAGACCTACTCACAGATTGCGATCAGCTCAGGCCGTTTCGTTCCTGGTTTGACGTCACAAACAACGCCCTGCGTTCGGCCAGCCACTCCCCCGTTTCTCCAGACACTCCCGCGTTTTGTCCTGGCACGCCTGCGTTTTTCCGCACACTCCCAGAAAACGGTCAGTTTCCGCCCAGAAACACCCACTTCCTGTCAATCACACTCCAATCACTTCAACGATGAAAATTCTTCGTTCGGACGTGAGTAAATCTACTAAGTTTTGTGCTAAAATACTTACCGCATGTGCACTGCGTACCATGCGCATGCGCATTTTTGCCTTAATCGCTCCGTTGCGAAAATTGGCAACGAGCGAACAACTCGGAATGACCCCCATAGTGCAATGGTTTGTTGAAATTAGATATTGGGTATATAAGACTGTAGGAAGATTTCTGTGGCCTGACCCAGGATAGCTGAATATAGTTCAATGTGGCCACCCATATAGGCAATTAATTTACCCATAAGGCCAGCTTAAAAGCAAGTTACTATACCATTACAGAAGTTGTGTAGTCAAATTGGATACAGATCTGGCTCTTCAGTTTGCAGACCAAATGGATGGATTTTAATGTATGTGGCATCGATATCCGTTTAATTTGCCAGCTGTCGGGATCCCAGCGGTAAGGATACCAACGCCGGAAATCCGCCAGCCGGCAATGCTGCCAGCCGGAACACCAGCGCTACAGGACTACTCCTACATGTGGGGACTCTGCGCTAGCCCCGCTGCTGGCACACTGGCGGACGGAATGCAGCTGTTGGTATATAGACAGCCAGCATCCCGGCCACTGGCAAATCATACTCAATCTGCGGCATCCCATACTAGATGTAGCCATTTCAGTTCAGTAACTTGTGCTTTAACTTACATATCCTGTCACTGAACTGGTGTGTAAACCATAGCCACTACCAGAAAGGCCTAGGATTATCCTCAGCACAAACATGGATTACAGATCTAGGAAAAAAAGCCTCTGCCCTAAAATAGGTGTATATTTTTCTTAAAGCAAATCATAATAGAAGAAGAAAAAACAACTTTGTACCTTTAACAGAACAGGTGACCAGCCATGTGTAAGCTAAAAATGAGATTCACAAGATCATAGTGATAGGTGGGTGAAGTTACATTTCACAAATTGCCTAAAAGCTGTCTAAATACTTTAATCAGAGAAACCTAGTCCCCTGGATTTTTATACCACAATCATTACTCACTGTAAACATGATAGTATGTATGGATTACCAATCCTTATCTGTAAATATTATATTAGCCGGATCTGGTGAGACGGTGGATATGGAAATTTGGTTTGGTTCCGCACAGGAAAAATGTGGTAATGATGAACATAGATTAATACACAGATTGTAGAAAACTGTTCAGGGAATGACCAACGATACTAAGTTTAAATTTAAAGATTCTTTAAAGATTCTTAATGAAGACATCTAAATAATTATTTGAGTTGGTGGTGCTCCCAGAGTCAGTAATGGTTAAGCAAAGAGAAGAAAAAAGAAAGACTCTGTTTACACAGAGTCTTTCTTTTTTCTTCTCTTTGCGAGACGGTGGATATATAAGCAAGAGCTACATTTAATTTAAACTTTTCAACAAATGAGGCAGTAATGGCAGTATGAACCTGTTTTGCCTGTTCCTGTAGAAATTTGACATATACAATTAGAAAAAAAAAAAAGTTTAGGTTTACCCTTAAAAAGTCATGCACTTTTGAAAACTTAGGGGGAGATTTATCAAACACAGCCTGTAAAATGAGAGTTAAGAGTGAATGGTTAATAATTTCTCTCTCTCCAAGGTGTGATGCATTTCCCCCCTCAACTTTTAATAGTAACTATAGCCTCAGTGAATGCCTAGTTACAATGTTGTTAACATACCAGAGAAAATGCAGTTAGAAAAAGATGTACTTCTGTCTGTGTCAAGTACTCCTTGTCAAAACATTTGTTTGAGCAGTAGTTAAAGTTAGTTGTTCATGTGAGCTGCGCATAATGTGACATTAATGTGAACATTCATAGACATTGGCATGTATCCAATTAGGCGCAGTAAAATAACCGACGACTGGGCTGTCCAATTAGCCCCAATGCCAGCACTTATTGGGAATTTTGTTTCACCTGCCTCAGGCAGGCAGAACCAAATCCTTTTCTGTTCCATGAAAATACATGCTCTGTGACTTGTCACGGATCTTATGTATTTTGTGAAATAACGGTACATTTTGAGGGTCAAAAAAATGGGCCTAATTGGATAGGCTGAAGAAAAAAAAATCAATAATAAAAAATATTTGGGGACTAATTGGATACCCTCCATTGTATGGAAAACTACCACACTTTCTACAGCTAGGGATATCAAGGTCTTCAGTAATACAATGAGTATGACCCTGTCACTGAATTGGATGATGACCCTACTGATAAACAGGGTTGGAAGAGGGGGGGGGGGGGGGGATTTTTTTATTTAAAATGTTGTTTTTTTTACTTTTTTTTGCATTAATCCTGCTTATTATATTAATACTGTTATTAAACATTGCTATGTATTAGAAACCTTGATCAACTATGTTTTAATACTTTCTAACATTAACAATCCAAAGTTACTAGGCTTTGATATGATTTATTTTATATCCTTCAATAAAAACATTTTTTTTCCTGCTTATTATTTCTATTACATCTGAATATATGTAGATAGACTAAACATATTGAACACACAAAGTACACTGAGAGACAGATTAAATTGAAAATATGAATAAGTTAATGTTAAGCATTAGTCCTACTTATTACTTATAATAAAACAAATCTGAATAGCAATACAAGATGCAAAAGCATTTTTCAGGGAAAACACACACACACACACACACATAAATAAGGAGGAGTTCAGCAATTGCACTGGGCATGCCACTGGCATTAAACCATTTGGGGAAAATCAGTTGTAGTTTGCCCCGGCTGGCACTAGATGGTGCCCAGCGCAGCAATTCAATTGTTGCTCTGTTTAGGTGCACATGCTGCTGGGGGATGCATTTCAGCTTGCAGTCTAATGCGAGCGGATATGTGCAAAAACGTGGTTTGGGCACTCAAATGGGAGTTTGAGCACCCTGACCAGGACGGCACTAATGGGCATGCACACACAAAGAGGAGAACAACTGAATAGCTCTAGTGGGTGCCCATTACATTTGGGTGCCCACAAAACAAATGAACTCCCTGTTATTTATATGTATTAATGTATTAATACGGTGTTGTGACCAGGTGACCTTACTCTGTTAGGCAATCACGATCTGCGCAGAGATTACACGCCCTTACGCAACCTGAGTGGGTTTACTTCTCCTCTTCTAGGGTATAGGGATTCTCTCTATCCACCAGTAACTGCCTGTTATAGACTCCTTACACTATATTACAGGTGCATTACTTGTTGGCACCACCAAGCTCCTATACCGGCACCGATTGTTCATGCTGGCTCCTACGATGGGACCTACAGCCACTTTGCCTAGACTGCTGCCACAGACACCTGGCATGCCGACCATCGGGACAGTGACCCGTCGGGCTGGTGGAGGAGGTCATGTGACTGTCGGTCAGCTGACCGGCGGTCACATGAAAACCACCCGCACTAAGAGTATAGAGATGTTGCAGCATACAGATTTTACACTCCTCAATGATGGTCAGAGGATACACATTTTTAAAGATCACAGGTTAATTTATATAGGATTCTGACTCAGAGCACAGCATACAAACATAATTCCAGCATCTTTAAACCAATGTGGATTATTTCACAAATCCTGCTGGATGTATTGTACACGTATTCCCATTTAAAATGTATATCATTAAACTTTTTTCCAAAAGTGTTCTTGTACTCAGTTGAGAGTAATGTGTCACTTGGGGGAGGGATTATGACCTCCTTTCAGCATTTAACAAACAGCAAGAAAAATATGCCGCTGCTAATAATCGTTATTAAATGGGGCACCCAGGACAGGAATGTCGACATCGCATCATACAGTTGGAGGGAGATCCACATGTTAGAGTTATTGCTTTTAGGACTACGCACAACAGCTGATTTTGCTTGTTAGTAACTATGGGACTATGTACCATTCCCACTTCCAGCTAGAATTCAGGAGGACAACTTCTGGGAGGTATCTCATTTCTTAAAATGTAGAAGAAAAAAAAATCCAATGTAGCCTGTCCAAAACCCACAAAGGCTGTGCATGTTTTGCCCTGACTAGCTTGGCACTGGAAGCGGCATTTCTGTACAAAGAGTACTATTTTACCAGAACCGCTTATTTGTATAATGCTTCAGCGGAAAACCTATACATTTATTTTGAGTTCCTGAAGATTTTTAGGGAGGAAGCTTAGAAAAATAAGGGCTTGTAAAACTTGGCAAACAGTTTGTTGGGTGCTACTGGTGTGTTCTTACTAAAAACACCTTGCACACAGTAGCAGTCATTGTGGTGCCTACACATGCAATTCAACTCTAACATGACTCGATAAGCTTTGAGAAGACCGAGGAATGCAGCCCATTTCTTTTCCCTCCCCATCTGCTGCTACAGTATGTCACTTTACTATATAAATAATTAATTTACACCATCTTCAGCTATTACACTATTTACAACAGTGATCACCATGTGCCCTTCATCTTGCCAGGTCAACAGCATTGGGATATGTATATGAACATAATTCAGGCTCCTGCTGGTCTTAAAACCAGTTTTCTATTTTCAAACTGTTAGGGCCACAAGACATGTTGTCAGTATAAAGGGCAAACCGTTTCAGTGTCCCTTTTTATTTCACCTTTAAAGTCGCTTTCTCATAAGCATTGCTAGATTTATAGAACACTGCATTTCTAGTATATTAGTAAATACAGACGCCTAAGAAATGGAGATTGTACCTATTTTCCCACCTATGTGATGCGGTCACATAATTTAAATACTTACATGCCCAATGGGAAAAAGGCTTCTTCTTTTTTCTTTTATAAATGAGTAGCTACAGTAATAAAAGACTAAATGAATGTATCACTTAACTGTATTACGGATAGCTATGTATTATACCAGTGTTGTTTACATTCACAAAAGGCTACTGACAGATGAATAGGTTCTTTAATCGTTAACAGGTAATTGCGAGTGAAGTCTCTCCTTGCTTGGCTGGCTTTGCTGCACAGCAGAAGTGCCACTGATGACAGCATTCTGTTATTCAGACAGTGCCAATATATGAAGAGATCAGTAGCACAAACAATGTAATAACTCATAGAGCTTACACTAATAGGACCATATAGAGTAGGCTGAAAATATAAGCTACAAGCAAAGCACAAAGCATTTTTTAACAATCATAAATCCAAAACAGTTTAATCACTAATGACTTGTGGTCCCTTCTAATGACCTAGCTGTTTTCTAGAAAGAAAAAAAAACTATCAAACATCTACAATCATCCACATCAATACAAGGATACATTTATGATTTACAAAAATAAATTATTTAAAAGTAGTAAACACAAAAACATTTATTTCTTTTCATTGGTAATTATGCGCACTACTGAGCTTAACATATATGTTCCCTATGATGCTCTGCAGGGCCAAGATACATATAAATGACAACAATATGCAATGCACAAAACCTCCATAAGAACCAGGGCAGACATGCCTGAGCCTGAACTCACACCAACTGGAAGCTGAAAGAAAAGGGCTTCCCGTCTGCTGCTGACAAGCATGCAGTTTATGCCAGAAAGGACACACAGCAGCCAGAGTTCACATGGCTGATTTTCCCTGTCAGGGGCCTCCCATTACCAGAGAAGGGAAATGAGATTGGATGCTATGTTGGATGACCTACATCTTTCAGGTTAATGTGTACACATTTCTGCTACAATGTATGTCAGAGTGTGTGTGTGCATGTACAAGCGCCTTCATATCAGTGCGCACAAACAGCAATTTAAGTCAATCAATGTACCTTATATCAAACACCTAAAATTCTGGAAAAAGAATATAGGCAATCATCTGAATAAACAAATCAGTAAACATTTATGATGTAAAATAGTCTTTGATGCATTGTAAAGACTGTGTTCTGTGTACCTCATCAGATAAGGGGTATGTTTTTAAAGCATGCTATTGAAAAAGACCTTGTCAGCCATTTTAGGTTTATGAATCAATATTCAGGAGGTCTTACGGACTGTTGTTGTTCCAACCAACAAAATGGCTGTCTCCACCACTAGGGGTGTGAAAGAAGGGTTTTCCGGTCAAAACACAAACCATTAATAACTGATGGCTTTACTCTATAGGTGCAGAAGCTGTAGGAAATACAGACCATTTTGTAGAGCTCGTACTGTACACATTTATTTAGATGAGACATGTGCAGCCCTGCATGGGAAGTTTTGCTATACAGTTACCATTTATGTTGTAGGGAGTCTGACAACAGCATGTATAAAGTCCACAGGATAACAATGGGATATGATGAAGCGACAGTGGATTTGCACCAATCGGTCAAAGCTTTCTGGCCTCCCAGCATGCAACGGGCCCGTCCATATATCCCTGCCTCCTGGCTCAGGCAAATCAGTTGTATTCCAAAGCTCAAGGCAGGAGCATCATAGATCGCCCTAATCAGGTGATAAGAACACACATGAACACCCTTCCGTACAAGAAGGAAGAGGTTAATGAATAAAAGGATCCTCAAATTAGGTGCGTCAGGGTGGGTACGCTGTGGATCCAGTGGACTTAGGAGAAACGGTAAGTTCCTACCATAATGTATATTTCTCCGGCAGGGTCCACAGGTTATCCACAGGATTTCCCAAAGCAATTTAGTGGTGGGGACGCTCCTGATTGGACAGGAGAATCCTTCGCCCGAATTCAGCGTCATGAGAGGCAAAGGTATCCATGGCTTAATGTCTAATGAATGTGTTAATGGAAAACCATGTGGCTGCCTTACATATCTGTTCTGCTGAAGCATCACATTGTGCTGCCCATGAGTGAGCAGAGACATTAGCCGGAACAGGGAGATCAGCTTGAGAATATGCTTCTGAAATAGTCATTCGAAGCCATCTTGCCAGTGTCTGCTTATCAGCAGGCCATCCTCTCTTGTGAAATCCGTAGAAAATGATGAGAGAATCTGTCTTTCTGATGGCACTGGTACGATCCACGTAGATTCTTAAGGCACGGACCACGTCCAGCGATGCGTCTCCCGCAGAAAGGCCCAGTACCAGGAAAGCCGGGACTACAATTTCTTCATTAAGATGGAATTTAGACACCACCTTCGGAAGATATCCAGATCTAGTTCTTAGAACTGCTTTATCTGGATAAAAAAAAATCAGAAAGAGAGAACGACATGATAAAGCCCCTAAATCTGATACTCTACTAGCTGACGCCATAGCCAGTAGAAAGAGAACTTTAGCTGTCAAACATTTAAGATCCACTTTACTAAGTGGTTCAAATGGGTCTTTGAGGACTAGACTTAAGTCCCAAGGCACTATAGGAGGAACAAAAGGAGGTTGAATGCGCAGCATTCCCTGGAAAAAAGTACGCACATCATCTAAGTTGGCAATTTTCTTTTGGAACCATACAGTCAATGCCGACACTTGCACTCTCAAGGAAGCCACCTTCATACCTTTTATCCATTCCTGCCTGAAGGAATGCGAAGACCCTGGAAACTCTGAAAGACTTAGGGTCCATTTTCCGTTCACTGCACCAATGAATATAGGTTTGCAATATTCGGTGATAAATGCGAGCTGAGGAAGGTTTCCTTGCTCTGAGCATAGTTTGAATTACCTGTTATGAGAATATTCGACTTCAGGATAGCGGTTTCAAGAGCTATGCCATCAAAGACAGTCGGATCCAGATGTCTGTGATAACAAGGACCCTGTATCAGTAGATCTGGACATTGAGGGAGCAGAAGTAGAGCATCCATCGACTTTCTCTGCAGATCTGTGTACCAATGCCTTCTGGGCCAGGCCAGAGCTATTAGTATCACGGCACCTTTCCCTTGCTTTATCTTTCTCACCACCCTTGGTAATAGGGTGATTGGAGGAATCACATAAGCCAGATGAAAGTACCATCTCACAGACAGGGCATTCACAAAGATTGCTCTGGGATCCTTTGTTCTTGACCCATATGCGAGCACTTTGTTGTTCAGACAGGATGCCATGAGATCTATCTCTGGCAACTCCCACTTGTCTACTAGAGTCTGGAAGACCTCTGGATTTAGAGCCCACTCGCTTGCCCGAATGGCGTATCGACTGAGAAAGTCCGCTTCCCAGTTTAGGACTCCCGGAACGAACACTGCGGACAAGGCTGGAAGATGAAGTTCTGCCATCTTTAGTATGTGATTTACCTCCTTCATCGCTTTTCGGCTGCGAGTTCCTCCCTGATGCGGATCTGGACCGGTTTTCCCCGAAAAATGGCCTTTGCCTGAATCAGTGCCATGCATATGGCCCGAAGTTCCAATTTATTTATTGGCAGGCAAACTTCTTTCTTGGTCCATTTCCCCTGGAAACACAACCTTCCTCACACTGCTCCCCAGCCCTGGAGACTGGTATCTGTCGTCAGAATTTCCCAATCTGATATCCAAAAGGTCTCCCCTTCTCCAGATGGGATGTCTGTAGCCACTAGGCTAATGACCTTCTTACTTCTATCGTAAGAACCATAGTCTGTGTTTTTATCGTCTGTTGCAACCCATTCCATTTGGCAAGAATCAGACGCTGCAGAGGCCTCGAGTGGAATTGTGCGTACTCCACGTCGATTGTTAACACCATCAAACCCATCACACACACACATTGCTGCGTGAATGGATACCTTTTGACTGTGTAGCAAGTCCTGAATCCTTGACTGAATCTTGGATATCTTGTTCAGAGGTAACATTACAATCTGAAGACTTGAATCCAGTACAGCCCCCAAACGAGTCATCTGCTGTGACGGAACCAGAGACGATTTTGCCCAATTTATGAGCCACCCGTGATTCTGCAGACATGTTATTGTCTTTTGCAGATGACTTAGGAGCAATTCCTGCGACTATGTCAGGATTAAAAGATTGTCGAGGTATGGAAAAATTCTGATCCCCTGCTGTCGGAGATAAGCTGCCATTACCACCATAATCTTGGTAAATACTCTGGGGGCTGTGGCTAACCCAAAAGGTAGGGCCTGGAACTGAAAATGCTGTTGGAGGATAGCGAATCTGAGATAGCACTGATGGGACAGTGCTATAGGAACATGTAGGTAAGTATCCTGTATATCCAGGGATACCATATAATCCCCTGGCTCCATGGCCAAAATGATGGAACGAAAAGTCTCCATGTGAAACGAAGGTACCCAAATGTATTTGTTCAGCACTTTGAGATTGAGAATGAGCCGAAATGAACCATTTGTCTTCTGAATTAAAAACAGGTTGGAGTAAAACCCTGTCCTCGTTGTGCAGGAGGAACTGGAATGACTACTCCTGACTGTAGCAATTTCTGAACTGCCTCTGGCAAAGCCCTGGCCTTCGTCTCTACCCGAGACAGGCTGGTACACAAAAAATCTTCGAGAAGGGTACTTCTGGAAGGCAAAAGCATAACCTAGAGATACCGCTTCCTGCACCCAGGCATCTGTTGTAGACTGCTGCAAGATCTGTGCAAACTGAAGAAGTCGGCCCCCTCCCTGGGGTCCCCCAGGTGGAGGCCCGCAACATCAGGCTGATGGCTTATTATCTGTTTTACCAACCGGTCCTCTGATAGCCCAATGCTTTTTAGTCTTACCAGACTTGTTGTATTGGGACTGCCTGCTATCACTTTTACCTTTAGCTTTTCATTGAGACCGAAAGGGCCGAAAAGCCGTAACTTTAGGTTTGAAATAGTGTGTGCAAGGAAACTTGACCTTCTTGGAGTCTGCTTCTGACTCCAAAATATCTGTCAATTCTTTAACAAAAAGAATATCTCCAGAAAAGGGCAAAGATTCCAAAACCTTCTTAGATTCTGAATCAGCTTTCTACGTACTGCGAGCAGCTATGGTTTAAGCTGATGCCCTGGAGGCAATAGTACCCATATCCAATGCTGCTTCTTCCAAGAATATTGCAGCCTGTTTTATATGTGCTATATGTGATTTTTGCTCTCTAGATGCTATTGAAAAATCCCTCTATAATGCATCAGCCCAGGCAGCCACTGCCTTTGCCATCAAAGCTGAAGCCATGGCTGGCCTTATGACTGCCCCAGACAGGAAAAAAATGTTTTTTAGAAAACCATCCACTCACCTATCCGTGACATCATTTAATGATGTTGAAGGCAAAGGTAATGTAGATTTTCGCACTAATCGAATCACATGTGTATCTACTTTAGGAGCCACCTCCCTTTTTAAACAATCCCCAGCTGGAAGAGGATAATTGGAATTCCGTTTCTTAGGAATTCTAAACTTCTTATTAGGTGTAGCCCAAGCCTCTTCCATGATTTCCGTCAGCTGATCTGACCCTGGAAACTCAGTCTTAACTGATTTTGGACGTTTAAACACAGGTGCCTTGGGTTTTAACACAGGCTTTGCTGAATCTTCTAAAGATAGAATGGCTTTCATTGCTTTAATTAACTCAGCTATATCCATTGAGCTGAGACCTTCCTCCTCCTCTTCATATGCCGAAGTAGAATTAATTGAGCTTTCATCTTCCAATGAATCCTCATCTGAACCATGGGGGTCATTCCGACCCGATCGCAGCCGCGCGATCGGGTCGGAATTGCGCATGCGCGGAGGCTGCATTGCACAGGTGCGTCGTTGCCCGATGACGGCAGTCACCAAGCAGCGACGCCACTAGTAAGGAAAGCAGTCACAGCGGCGACTGCAAGAAGATTAACATGAGGAAGGCGGAACCGGGCGGCAACTCACCGTTTTCGGGGTGTGGTGAGTCCAACACAGGCGTGTCCAGGCGTTTGGAGGGCGGATGTCTGACGTCAATTCCGGGACCTGCATTGCTGGATCGATCGCACAGGGTAAGTAACTCTTACCCTGGGTCTTCTTTTAGAGGAAACTTTTTTTGCATAGCAGGGCTGCAAAAGCATTCGCAGCCCTGCTATGCAGAAATACAATCCCCCATAGACGGCGTCTAGTTGATCGCACGGGCAGCAAAAAGTTGCTATGCGCGATCAACTCGGAATGACCTCCCATGTGTAGCCTGTGAGAATGAAGATTTACTTACCACCGGCTTATCAGCCTGTTTCTTTTGAGAGGCTGCTGCTGGAAGTGATACACCACAAGTGGGAAGCTGCATGTAAGGGTTAACAATGTAACCTATCCCCGGTACACGAGTTGGAGGAATTATCCATTCAGCTATACTGGATGGTCTGTGCAAACATAGCCCAAGGTGGATCAACCTGCACCTGAAACTGCCTTGTATTTTTCAAGAACCCCTGGTGAAAGCTAAACCAATTTGCACACAAACCATCCTGAACCAGATCCTGAGAGGATAACACAGCTTTGCCAACAAACATGATATGAGTGTTGGTGTTGCTGTGAGTGTATCTTCCTCAACTTTGCCGCTCTTAGATATGATAAATAATCAACACTTCCACAGTGTGCTACACAATTTGTGACTGTAATCACTTTAAGCTTTTTAAAGTGACATACAATTCGACCCTACCCATGCACCAGCATTGAGGATCGGAATAAAACAAAATTGACAGAATATAGTAAAGTCAGCAATCACACTAGCAGTCAGTCACATGTTATACATTAGTATAATAAGCAATATGAGCACATCATCATCAACTACAACTACATTTCAAGTATGTAAGAGAACATATTACTGAATCATGTTTAAACAGATCTAACGTATTCAGACGCTTTGCGAAAGAAACAACAGTATTAGTATACAGACTTATGCAATAGGCACTTATCTAACTATTCATACTCAAAAGGTAGAGACTTAGTGCTGTATTACCCGTACTCAGTAGAGTGGGTTACAGGGAGACTCACCTCGCTTCCAGGACCGATCAATACGTTAGCGAACGTTGAGTGGATCCAGATGCTACTAGTGTACACTGCCGCTCCATGAACCTATAGTGAACACAGAAACGCTAAATGAACACAGAAGCACCAGTCACACAGCCACCTATGCTGCGACTGGGTCCCCTTCGTGTACGCGTCTGAGACAGAAGCGGGAAAGAGTTAATGGTGGGAGACTCTGAGGAAACTGGTCATGAATCGGGGGGAGGGGCGACTAGGAGAGCTTCTGACTCCCCACTGCTGACATCAACCCTAGGGATCGCTGTCTCATACTATTCCTGGAGCCTATGATCCCTAAGGCCTAGCACTGGTGCACCCGAGGTGGCAGCCGCGTCAGCGAATGTTTGGTAGTCTCCTCCCAAAACAGTGCGGCTGTGTCCGTATTCCCCTTCTAAGCGGAACCGATGCCTTACCTTCTCCCCATGCTCCGGCCACAGACTGGTAACGTCTGCTGGATCTGCTAGTATATCTGACACAGACGCCCGCCGAAACAGCACTGTACTCGTGGGTAAGCATTGTCGCGACCCGGCGGAGAGTTGTTGGAGCGACTCTTTCTAAGGTACGTATAAGACGCTGTTTAGAAAGATTGCTCAGAAAAAACAGTAAGACTATAAAAATAAATTAAGAAAGCTTAGGGCTGCTAAAACCAGCAGCCCTCTGACCATGGTCCGGCTCCTGCCGCACCAAACAAAAAACTGAATTGCCTGACCCAGGAGGCGGGGATATATAGGACTTGCATGCTGGGAGTCCTGAAAGCTTGGTGCAAATCCGCTGTTGCTTCATCATATCCCACTGTTATCCTGTGGACCCTGCCGGAGAAAGTGATAAATATTTGTATAAATAGTTTCTAACATCTAAAATAGGCCGCTATTTGTGACCCTTTTTTAGAGTTAAAAGTTCAATTAAGTTAATTGGTTTCATGTTTTGTTATGCAGGGAAATATTTGTCCAGCAACTATATTTCATCCTATTCTAAAGCTACATTTACACTGTCCAATTTTTTGGATCGGGATGACAATCGGGCCCATTATTCGGCTAGTGGAAGGTTCCCAAATATACGTGCTACACACTTTTTGCTATTTATGGAAAATCTGCCGTTTTCTTTTCAAATCAGCAGGGGAAGAATAACCGGACTACCCACATACTACCTGATTTTTACACCTGGACAAACGGTCAGATTATGGTGAATGCACACACACTGGCCGATTGAGGCAGAGATCTTTTTGTCTTGACCGACTGGTTGGATAGTAGTAGATGCGTGTTAGAGGGCGAGATTTCTCAGTTTTATTGACGAAACTCCGAAACGATTGTTTATACAACTGTACAATAAATCAGGCCAATCGCCTGATTATTGGCAAATCGGCCCAATCATTGTATAGTATGTATACTTAGTTTAACACTTCTGCTTAACTGCAGGTTATAATGTGTTGTAAATTACACTGGAAAATTAATATTATGAAGTCATAAGAAAATGGTGAATGAAGCTAAAGTATCTTAATCTGGGGTGTGTGGGTATTCTATGACAACAAATTAAAAAAATTATACATACAGGGGTATATATTTGACACCACAAACTTCCTGCATAAGTTTAATATGTGTAATTACTATTATGCTACTACTGTAATGTTGAGGATTCCTGCTCCATTCACTATTTAACTCCAATTAGTTGCTTCTCACCTGCCTCCCTTACCAGCTTATCTTTATTTATATTGCACCAACATATCCTGCTGGACTGTGCCATCAGGAAACGTTGGGCAGAAAAACCACCAGTCTGTGCCCCAGGGGAGGTTACAATCTGAATTCATAACATAATGCCAATTTTATTTTGCAAGCAGCTGGGTCAATTTTCCAGCAGCCAATTAACCTACCAGTATGTCCATCTTTCCTGCAATCAGAACACAAAATCATTTTTTTTGGACTGCAAAATGATATAGAGGATTCCAAAAGGGTAGTCTGTCTTCCAAAGACGGCACAATCACTACGTGTATATTTTCATGACAGCAGTAACACGCTAAAAGCAGTCTACAGAATGTATATATAGCAAATGACTTCCTATGTGCCGGGAGAAACAGATGGATTCTAAAGAGGTGTAGTGTGTCCAGATAGTAGAAGGATGTGACCATCTCAAAGCTCCTACAAGTCCTTGCTATGCCAGAAAATACAGCACAGAAACAGCTCCATTTTGGAACGATCGAAACAAGCCTGATTTTCTGCAATTTAAGTAGTTGTTCTGGCAGCTTAAGTCTTGAAGAGAGCCAAGAGTGAGTGAACACATGCGTTACATTAATCTTCGCTCCAAGCAGAATGCAAAGCAACATTTTCAGCAGAAAACAGAACAATGTGTCCTTACTGAGCATGACTTATAAATCAACTACTTTTTACCTCTTTCAGGAGTCTTCAGGTCCATTACAGGTCTGAAATGTGTAATCTATGCAGAAGATTGGGGTATGTCATGCATTGCTGTATCTACTGAATATGTAAAAGAGAGAGTAACAGTATTAAGGAAAGGAGCTCATCCCTGTGATGTGTTAGATGTGAAGCGTTCGCTAATGCAATAACTTGAATTCTCCTGTGGGACCCCGCAAGCACCATTGGCAAGCGGGGTCTGCCAACAACCCATGTGCAGACGGCCATTGCTTATGGCACTCTATAGTGGTAATTTCTGCGAACTATAGCCCATAGGGTACAGCTGCTAATGCCATCCAGAATTGGCTTTAGCTGCGTGGCGGCCTTAGAAAATTTGGCTGCAGATGTCAGAAATTGAGAGCCCACCGTAAATATCTTTCATTGTGGAAGATACCACTTCATGCGGGGGTGTGGTGGCACGTGCTGAGAATGGAAGCAGCTACCTCAGTTCATCTAGCTCATGAGGGTATATTAAATTCAGGAGCGGTCCTTGGTGCGGGCAAGCAGTGCCTGCGCCCTGGGCGCTGCGGCCTGGGGGCGCGGCCACAGGCACCGCCGCCTGCCCGCACCCCGCTCCCCCGGCTGCAGCAGACGCCGTGGGCTGTGTGGGCGTCCACTGCAGCCGGCTCCAGCGACAGACACTAGAGGTCAGTATTGACCTTTAGTGTCTGTGCGGCGCTGCTATGGGAGAGACGTCATGACATCTCTCCCATAGAGAGAAGCCGGCGGCCAGACGGAGCAGCAGCAGCGATCGGGAAGCAGGAGCAGGGCAGTGGTAAGTATTGTTTTTTTTATTTTTGTGTGTGCACAACTACTGGGGGCAAAGAAACGGGGCACAACTACTGGGGGCAAAGAAAGAGGGGGCACAACTACTGGGGGGCAAAGAAAGAGGGGCACAGCTGCTGGGGGCAAAGAAAGAGGGGCACAACTACTGGGAGCAAAGAAAGAGGGGGCACAACTACTGGGGGCAAAGAAAGAGGGGGCACAACTACTGGGGGCAAAGAAAGAGGGGGCACAACTACTGGGGGCAAAGAAAGAGGGGGCACAGCTGCTGGGGGCAAAGAAACGGGGCACAACTACTGGGGGCAAAGAAAGAGGGGGCACAACTGCTGGGGGCAAAGAAACGGGGCACAACTACTGGGGGCAAAGAAAGAGGGGGCACAACTACTGGGGCAAAGAAACGGGGCACAACTACTGGGGGCAAAGAAAGAGGGGGCATAGCAACAGGGGGAACAACTACTGGGGGCAAAGCAACAGGGGGCACAACTACTGGGGGCAAATCAACTGGGGGGCACAACTACTGGGGGCAATTCTGTGGGCACAGCTACTGGGAGCATAACTGTGGCAACGCCCCTCCCCTATGAGGCCACGCCCCTATTTCTTATGCGCGCACAAACTCTTTTGCCACGGGGGCAGTGGAAACTTTCGCACTGGGCGCCACAAGGTGTAGAACCGGCCCTGATTAAATTATATACATACATACATACATACATACATACATACATACATACATACATACCTGCATACATGAGGTGTGCAAATTAGACTCAACACCAGTTCTTCACATTTGAATACTTTTTATGAATTACTGGAATCAAACTTATGTAAAAGTGTCTTGCACGGCAATGAGGCATTTTCATGTGTTACCTAAGATTCTAGATACTCTCTTTCAAAAAATAAAATTTGTAGGTGCGTGTTTTTTGTAGGTGACAGCATTGGCAGAAAATAACGTAAATTTCCTTCCCTGGCTAGGTAACAGGCCAGATACAAATCCAACTGATACTCTTTCAGCAATTGTAAAGAAAAAACCTCAAGAAGACCACCACCACCAAGACTGGACTCATAGAAAAACATATCCATATATGGCATAGGGAAGAGAACATCAAGTGATACTGTGACACTCATGAACAGCATGCCAAACTGTATCACAAGGATTATAAACAACGGTTATCATACAAAGTATTCATAGTTGTAAACAGTGTAAACAGTGTGTCAATAAAAGCGTTTTATAGAAAAAGTTTGACGGTTTTAAATTACTTGAGTCTAATAATTAGCACATCTCTGTACATATACACACAGCACTGCAGCCAGGAAAAAGTTAGATCTTAGACTACAGGGGTGATCTTCAGTATGCCGGCGCCGGAATCCCGACACCCGGCACACCGACATATATTCTCCCTCGACTACAGAGCCTTGATGTGTAATGTCAAATGATGCGCACTGGGCACAAATGTGTATGAAATGTGCTGACGTCAAAGTATTCCAATCAAAATGTCCTATTTTTTTCCTATGGGTGTCTAGGGAGCATCCAGTCAGAATGTCAACATGGGTGTTGGGTCATCATGTAAAATATCAATGAGTTGGGAGGTACAGGTTCTTCTTGGCGGCTGTACTAGAGCCCTGAAGATATGGCCAGGTCATGCAGCAGATCTCTTGGAGAAAGTTTTAGCCAGGAGAAGTAAGAGATTATCCCCCCATCCCTTGCCCACCTTGACTTCCAAATGTCATGGAGTGTGGACAATGAAGAGGTAACAGTCTGTTAATGACTGAGGGTGAATCCCCATATCTCAGGAAGTAAGCCCACTCAGGTTGCGCAAAGAGAGTGACTCTCCATTATATACCAGTTGGCTAAGTAAGACATTATGTCCCAATGTTACACTTCAATGCTACGGATTGGTATGATCTGTCAACAGTCAACCAAAGAATGTAGATACTGTAGTAATAATAGGATTTTAATTACCTACCGGCAAATCCTTTTCTCATAGTCCGTAGAGGATGCTGTGGTCCACATTAGTACCATGGGGTTTAGACGGGTCCACCAGGAGCCATTGGCACTTTAAGAGTTTGAGAGTGTGGTCTGACTCCTCCCTCTATGCCCCTCCTACCAGACTCAGTCTAGAAACTGTGCCCGAGGAGACGGACATCTTTGAGAGAAGGATTATACACACAGATAGTGGCGAGATTCATACCAGCTCACACATACAAGGCAAACCAAGCTAACGAGCTTGAAACTCAGCAACAGCTGAAACATTACTTAACCAAGTAACAAGACAAAGGCAGCACTTAACGAAGAACAAAGTCGTACTGAACCAGACAACCACTGCAGGACAACGAAGCGCAGGGCGGACGCCCAGCATCCTCTACGGACTACGAGAAAAGGATTTACCAGTAGGTAATTAAAATCCTATTTTCTCTTATATCCTAGAGGATGCTGGGGTCCACATTAGTACCATGGGAATGTAACAAAGCTCCCTGAACGGGAGGGAGAGTGCGGAAGCTCCTGCAGAACTGATTGACCAAACTTTAGGTCCTAGGATGCCAAAGTATCGAACTTGTAGAACTTAGCAAACGTGTTCAACCCTGACCAAGTAGCTGCTCGGCAAAGCTGTAAAGCAGAGACTCCCCGGGCAGCCGCCCAGGAAGAACCCACCTTACAAGTAGAGTGGGCCTAAACCAATTTAGAACACGGCAATCCTGCCGTAGAATATGCATGCTGTATAGTGAACCTGATCCAGCAAGAAATCGTCTGCTTAGAGGCAGGACACCCAATTTCTTGGGACCATAAAGGACAAACAGAGAGTCAGATTTCCTGTGATGAGCAGTCCTCTTCACATAGATTTTCAGAGCCCTTAAAACAACCAAGGACTTCAGAAGAAGGTGTTAGAAGATGTAAGAAGGTGTTAGACGGCTTGGTCTTTCTTGTTAGAGCTGTCCGAAATGACTGTGACGTAGCTGAAGAAAATGGTTTCTTCGTAGCAGGCGCAGCTGAGAGAAGAAAAGGTGACTTACCCGCAGTTGCTGTGGAAATCCACACATCCAATGCTTCCCCAAATAGAGCCTGACCTGTGTAGGTTAGGTTCTCCACACCTCTCCTGGATTCCGCGTCGGCAGACCACTGGCGTAGCCAGAGTCCTCCACGAGCTGAGACAGACATGGAAGAGATCCCTGCAGCCATCGAACCCAGGTCTTTCATGTATTCCACCATAAATCCTGCAGAATCCTGTATGTTACGTAAAAACAAATCAACGTCACTTTTATCCATTGTATCCAATTCCTCAAGTAACGTGCCTGACCATTTTACTATAGCTTTAGAGATCCATGCACAGGCAATAGTAGGTCGTAGTATCGCCCCTGAAGCCATGTATATGGATTTAAGCGTAGTGTCAATTTTGCGATCAGCCGGTTCTTTTAACGCAGTAGATCCCGGGACAGGTAAAACCACCTTCTTTGATAGTCTGGAAACAGATGCATCAACTATGGGTGGGTTTTCCCATTTCTTTCTATCCTCCTCAGGGAAGGGAAAAACAACCAGAACCTTCCTGGGAATCTGGAATTTTTTCCACAGGTTTTCCCAGGAATTTTCAAATTTAGCGTTTAATTCCTTAGACGCAGGGAAGGTTAGCAAGGCTTTCATATTATCCGTAAAGTAAGCCTCCTCCACCTGCTCGAGTGTTGTGTCAGCAATATTCAACACATCTCTAATTGCCTCAATCATCAACTGCACCCCTTAAGCAAGAGATGCCCGCCCGCCCCCCCCCCCCCCCCCCCGCAGCACATCCCCATCACTGTCAGCCCTGTCAGAATCGGTATCCATGTCATCGTGCATAATCTGGGCAAGAGCACATTTTTGAGGGTGTACGCTAGGGGGCCTGAAGGAACAGTACTAGACCAAACCCCCATAGAATTCTGTAAAACCTGAGTTGCAGTCTCAGTCTGTGCTACCCTAGTAGAAATGTGAGCAATCATACTCTTAATGGAGGCTATCCACTCAGGCTCCTTTGCAGGGATCTGTGATAAAACAGTACAATCCTGAGTACATGGAATGGGATTGTCCTGAGAGGAATTATCCTCTGCAGCATATGACACAGAGTCCCTAGACATGGCGTTTGGAAACAGCAAACACTCCACACACACACACACACACACACACACACACACACACACACACACACACACACAGGGAAATGACAGACAGTTTCCCCCCAAGAACGCCAAGAGAGACACAGAGATTGGAGCCAACCCACACACAGCGCTTTTCAGATAGAGAGAGGCCCCTATCTAGCGCTTACTGTGCACCTTAATAGGTTACACAGTATTCACACAGCCTCCCCCCCCCCCCCCCCCTTCTACAACCCCCTGGTACCGTACAAGATAGCTGGAGTTGAAATGGAGGGACAGATCTCCCTGTCAGTGTCTCCACATTGATCTGCAGGCAGGAAAAAATGGCGCTGAACGCTGCTGGATCCGCTCTGAAGGAGAAGCTCCGCCCCTTTCGTGGACCTGCGTCTCGCTCCACCGTTCTTTATATTGGTCTGAGGAAAATGCTGGCAGTGAAACCGGGCCACTGACAGACTTTACAACCAGTGTAGGGTGTGGCACACTATGTACCGCTGAGCCTCCGGATGCCGCCATCTTCACACCAGCTCCCCGCTTGCTAGGGGGGCCGGTGACTCACTCGCCACTTCAGTCTTCTGTCTCTGTAAGGAGGTGGCGGCATGCTGCGGGGTGAGCAATCCCCTGTGGCGGCGAACGATCATTCCCCTCAGGAGCTCCGTGTCCTGTCAGTGGAGATAGTGGCTCAAACCCCTTAGGACGGACACTACTCCCCCCCCCCCCCCCCCCCCCTTAGTCACACGAAGCAGGGAGGCTGTTGCCAGCAGCCTCACTGTGCCTAAAACTCTAAAAAAAAAAAAAAAAAAAACCACAATAAAACTAGAAGAACCCCTATGGAGCTCCCCTAGCTGTGGCCGGCTCCTCCGGGCACATTTTCTAAACTGAGTCTGGTAGGAGGGGCATAGAGGGAGGAGCCAGCCCACACTCTCAAACTCTGAAAGTGCCAAAGGCTCCTGGTGGACCTATCTATACCCCATGGTACTAACGTGGACCCCAGCATCCTCTAGGACGTAAGAGAAATTATTAAAATCATTTTAACCATTTTAGCATAACAACTTTAAATATGATGGCAAGGTTATATATTTTATTAAATTATTATGCCAGCAAAATTTTAAATAACCTTCTTACTATGCTGGCAATCTCTGGTTGACCCTTCACATTCAGAATGGTTTTAAATAGTGCTAAGTGGGTATCTGTCATCCGACACATGAGATGTGTAAGGTAGTGGACATGTGTTGGGCCTGTTAAACTATGGTCACATTGGTCTTTACAGTAATGTATTTATTCTAGCTGCAAAGCCAAACATTACATAATGACTATAAATTGAGAAGACACTTTATTTAAACTGTACAGATTCCTTGCACACATTCAGCAAAATTACAATATTATGAGATCAGCATAATAATAAGTACCACCTGTATAATTTCAATGGATGGTTCCCAGAAATAGGTCATTGGAAATGCACCTGAATTCTAATATTACATAAAAGTAGCACATATTGGGTTCTATATGTAGGATGAAATACTCAAGTAACTGTTGCTATTTCTTTTATTTTATTTGCTTACACATACTGTCTGAATATTAAATATTTAAAGAATATCTGTTATGATCATGTTGGCCAGGTCATGTATTGCTCTATGTAATATTAAAGTGCATGCAGCAAATGTGTAATCGTCAGGCTAAAGTGTCATTACAAATGATATTCTAATTATGATAATGATATCACTGTAAGTAATGAAGAAGGCATTATTATAACCAATTATACCCCTTTCACACCGCACAAATAACCCGGTATCGACCCGGCATATTGCCGGGTCGACACGGGTCGGCGTGTGGTGTGAGAGGCATAGCCGAAATCCCGGGTCGCCTGACCCGGCAATTCAACCCGGGTATAAAGCAGTGTTATACCCGGGTTCAATACCGGGTCAGTGGCTGCGTAAACGGGCTCCCGGGTCGATTTGACCCGGGACCCGTTCACTAGATAGGGAGAGGCGGCGCAGAGATGAGCTCATCTCCCTGCGCCACCTCCGCCACCGGTTCCGCCCGCTGCCAATGCCGGATCCCACCCGGGAAGGACCCGGTTCCAATTCCCAGGTGGGATCCGGCATTAGCAGTGTGAAAGGGCTATTAGTCACATAGAGTAGCTGTCATTTACCGTCCCCCTGGCATTCCATCCAAATTCCTTGACAACTTTGATTCCTGGCTCACTCACTTCCTCTCTTCTGACATTCCCTCCATTATCCTAGGCGATTTCAACATCCCAATCGATAACCTCACAAAATCTCCTGCCTCTAAACTTCTTAACCGCACATCACCGCTTGGTCTCTCCCATGTGATCTGGTCTTCAATCACAACTCTGATTTCTCCAATTCCTTTTCGCTCTCTGACCACCACCTGCGCTCTTAACTTCTCTCTCTCTGCTTCTCCATCTCTACCTTCTAAGGCTACTATCACTAAACGTAGCATTGACCACTCCTCTGTTTGACTCCCTTCTATTTCCTATACTCTCTCTCTACTTCCCTATATAATTAATTCCTTACGTCTGCTCTTGACTGTCGCTGCACTGGCCACTATTCACCCTCGCAGATCAACACCTCAACTCTGGCAAACCAAAAGCACCAGATATCTGCCATAATATTCACACACTGTCGAGCGACAGTGGAGGGAATCAGGCTCTAAGGCAGACTTCTGCCATTTCCAACTTATGCTCTCATCCTTCAGTGTTGCCCTTTCCCTTGCTCGTACTTCTAGAACCTCATCTCCTCCCAGTTTTTGAACCCCCGGCGCCTCTTTGCCACTGTCAACTCCTTCCTCTGCCCACCCCCGCCTCATCTCCCCCCTTCACGCTCTGCCCTGGACTTTGCCACTTACTTTACAACCAAAATAGACAGAACATCAGCAAACAGCCTTTTCTCTCTTCTACCTTCCCTTCCCATCCTTCGTACCAATGCTAATATCTTTCTCCAATATATCTGGTGAGGAAGTGATAGCCCTCATCCATTTTTCCCCTCTCCATCTCACCACATGACCCTATACCCTACCACGCTACTTCTCTCCTTCTGCCTGTTTCCATCTTGCCCACCTGCTCAATCACTACCTCTCATCTTGCACTGTCCCCTCTGCCTTCAAGTATGCATTCTCCCCTATTCTTAAAAAACCTACCCTTGATCCCAAGACCCTCTCCCTCTACCAATCCAACTCTCTTCGCTTTTGCCACCAAACTCCTTGAGTATATTCTCTACAACCGCCTTATTGTCTGTCTTTCCTCCCACTCACTGCTTGACCCATTCCATTCTGTTTTCTGTCCTCTCCACTCCACTGAAACTGCCCTCACAAAAGTCTGCAATGACCTCCTTGCTGCTAAATCAAAAAGTCACTACTTTCTGCTTATTCTCCTTGACCTCTCTGCTGCTTTTGACACTGTGGACCACCCTCTCCTTCTGCAAATCCTTCACTCCCTTGGTCTGCATGATACTGCTCTCTCCTGGCTGTCCTCCTACCTCTCTGACCGCTCCTTCTCTGTTTCCTTTCATGATTACACCGCCGCCCCACTTCCACTAACTGTAGGTGACCCCCAAGGTTCTGTTCTTGGTCCTCCTTTTTTTCTCTCTATATGTCCTCTTTAGGTGAGCTCATTAGCTCTTCTAACTTACAATATCATCTCTACGCTGATGATACTCAAATCTACCTTGCCTCCCCTGACCTCTCCCCTCACTTGTATCTCCAACTGGCTATCTGCTTTTTCTTCTTGGATGTCCCAGCGCTTTCTTAAACTCAACATTTCTAAGACTGAGCTAATTATCTTCCCACCCTCCCGCACAACCTCACCTCCTACAATTTCATATCTATTGATGGCACTACTATCTCCTCTAGCCCTCAAGTGCACTTTCTTGGAGCAATCCTTGACTATACCTTCTCCTTCAAACCACACATTCAGCACCTCCCACAAACCTGCCGTTTTCATCTCAAATATATCTCCAGGATCAGACCCTCTCTCACCCAGGATGCTACCAAGACTCTCATCCACTCACTGGTCCTCTCCGGACTGGACTACTGTAATTTCCTCCTATGCGGTCTCCCTGACAAATGCTCGTCTCCACTCCAATCTATTTTCAATGCTGCAGCCCGGCTCATCTTCATCAAACGTACTACGTCCATCTCCCCTCTCTTACAAGCCCTTCACTGGCTTCCCTTCCCTTTCAGAAATCAATTCAAGCTTCTCGCACTCCCAAAGCCCTCATCCACTCCTCTCTCATTTACATCTCGGACCTTAAATATCTTTACACCCCCACCCGTCCTCTTTTCTCTGCTAATGCACGCTGCATCTCCTACTTACTGATTACCTCCTCCCAATCCTACATTCAAGATTTGTCATGTGCTGCTCCCTATCTCTGGAATTCTCTACCTCTCCCTATCAGACTCTCCACCTTTCTACAAAACTTCAAACAGGCTCTCAAGACCCACCTCTTCACAAAAACCCAGACATCTCTCATTCTACTCCCTTCAACGGCACTAAATTCCTTGGTTTTCTGCTACCTTAATATTTATTTCATTGTTTTATGCGACTACAGATGTGTCCTGCATCATACGCCATGTAGTGGGCCTTGCCGTGCCACTACCTGTAACAGAACATTGGCCCTCATTCCGAGTTGTTCGCTCGCTAGCTGCTTTTAGCAGCATTGCACACGCTAAGCCGCCACCCTCTGGGAGTGTATCTTAGCATAGCAGAATTGCGAACAAAAGATTAGCAGAATTGCGAATAGAAATTTCTGTGCAGTTTCTGAGTAGCTCGAGACTTACTCAGCCACTGCGATCAGTTCAGTCAGTTTCGTTCCTGGTTTGACGTCACAAACACACCCAGCATTCGCCCAGACACTCCCCCGTTTCTTCAGACACTCCCGCGTTTTTTCCAGAAACGCCAGCGTTTTTTCGCACACGCCGAGAAAACGGCAAGTTTCCGCCCAGAAACACCCACTTCCTGTCAATCACAGTACGATCACCAGAACGATGAAAAAATCTTGTTATGCCGTGAGTAAAAAACCTAACTTTTGTGTAAAATAACTAAGCGCATGCGCTCTGCGAACCTTGCGCATGCGCAGTAAGCGACTAATCGCAATATAGCGAAAATCCGCAATGAGCAAACAACTCGGAATGACCCACATTGTAACGTAACGTACTGAGGTGCTAGAAAAGACAGACTGTAATACAACTTTCCGTCCACCAGATGTCACTTTTCCAAATCTGCATAGCATATGCGTCAAATAACCAACAAAGCCTCTGTAGCGCCGCTTGTTGATTGGCTGATGAAACCGGTCATTCATTACAGTATACACTAATACTGAAATGCGTTTTGTCATGAATGCAGAGCTGCAGTTGACTGTGTAATAAAGAATTCAGTAACTTGGTGTGTGCGTCCTTTGCTTACTAACAATACGCTAAACCGCTCTGGACATTGTAATCATCCCTTTACCGGCCCGTCCATAAACTATCGTTATCCGAAGTAAAGAATCCTGGTGTAAAAAAACGCATAGGAAGTTTTTCAGAAAGACAATTAATTTCAGGTTCACTATTCTGAAAATATCCGCTCTCCCCCTACCACCCAGCAGCATTACACTCTAAGCCACTATTCATGACTGGTGGGAGGGTGGGTCCACTTACGGAGGGCTGTGGTGCTGTGCGGTGAGGTGTGTGCAGATCAGGTAGTGTATGTGGCTGACGTGAGGCTGCGCATCGTGAACACTGACATCATGTTATGCTGCCTAATGCGCACAGCCAGTGGCAGGGGGAGCCAGGAGGAGGGAGCCGGGCAGTGTCTGACCCTGCTGAAGAGGCTCAACACTGTCCGGCATTGAAAATAAAAAAGGGGGCTGGCTAATCCCGAAATCTCTGGGATTGGAAGCTCCAATCCCGGGATTGGAAGCTCCAATCCCCGGGATTGAAAGCTCCAATCCCCGGGATTGAAAGCTCCAATCCCGGGATTGAAAGCTCCAATCCCGGGATTGAAAGCTCCAATCCCGGGATTGAATTTTAGGCCTATATCCAGGGATCCAGATAGTCACCATACTGATCCTCATTGTACAGCATTGTTGATTCTGTAGGAAGTTACATTAGATTTGTTCCAAAGGTAAATACCACAGTAATATACACTAAAATATCCAGACACGTGTGGCGTACAGTATACTACAACTACAGACATCCATGAAGAACATGCAGGATAAAAATGTGGAACACTAATCTTAATGTACTAGAATCACTGTTTTTTATTATTTACCAAGTGGGGACATGACTTGCCACTCATAATTGCATGTTTACATAAATCAAGCGTAAAAGAAAAAAAAACTGCAATAGTCTTTACTACAACTGGCTTTCAAATGTGGTTTGCAGATGAACGAATCGGACAATACAAAACTATTGTGCACAGAATGCACTTACTGTCATAAATATAAGAATATGCTTGATTCTCTTTAAAGTGCAAAAAAGTAGATTGATAGAATGGACGGATGCCTTCAACTTGCAGAACAGGATTTTCTTCTTTGGTCAGTCACTGCCTTCACTAAACAATTAGGTGTTTGCATATGAATAATCTCACATGTCTACTGCTCACTGTAGCTCTGCTGATTTATTTTCACACTAAAAGAATAATCCCTATTTTCTTTTTTATGTCTCTCTGTCTCATATGTTCACATCTGTTAGGCTAGTAGGGCCTGAGGAACTTAAAAAAGGTACATCTAGAAGTACAGGTACATGTTTCCCTTCCAAACAAAGTTCATGATGTTGTTAATCTATGAGATTTCTTTAGTGCGCCAATCCTTAAAACCATGCCAGTAATGATAAGATGGACAAGTCAGGAACAAGCTACTACTAAAAGGTATCAGGCCTAAACAGCATCCCTTTATTTTTGTAGGCTCCCACAAGGCAGGGTACAAACAAATAAGGGGGCTGGCCAAATGGAAGTTCAAAAGAACCTTGCACCATTGGAGTTTCTATAAGGGGAGTAATATGTATGATGCACACGGGCCCCTGGGTTCACGTAGGCTCACACTGCACCCATGTTTTATTATCATTCCAGAGTCCCGCATCGGAGCTCCAACCGTGGGGAGAAAAAAAAAATCCCCAATAAAATAACCCCCGCCCGTGCACAGTAGTAATTTAGTCTCCGTAACATGGTGGGCACCATGTTCCCAGAGACCTGTGCATGCACAGTAGACACTGGCACAATGCCAGAGTCTACAGCGCTGTGAAGAGGATAGGGTCCATCCGGAGTCTGCACACGGGCCCCCTCCTCTGTAAAAACGCCCCCGCCTTGCACGAAAATAATAAAAATTAAAAATTTAAAAAGGGAAGACTATCCTTTCTAAATGTAATCTTTTGGGGTTTGTTCTTTGAGGTTTTTTGTTCACAGAACTTGTCCATAAAATACTGCAACACAAGCTATTTTGCAAGTGAATCTGGTTGCTCTATATATCATTTATTAGGGTGGTCTTCAGGTTGCCAACCGTCGGGATCCCGGCGCACAGTATACCGGCACCGGAATCCCGACAGCCGGCATACTGAAAGATATTCTCCCTCGTGGGGGTCCACGACCCCCCCCTGGAGGGAGAACAAATAGCGTGGCGCGCATAGTGCGCCACCGTGCCCGCAGCGTGGCAAGCGCAGCGAGCCCGCAAGGGGCTCATTTGCGCTCGCCACGCTGTTGGTATGGTGGCGGTCGGGCTCCCGGCGCCGGTATGCTGGTCGCCGGGAGCCCGGCCGCCGGCATCCATACTACATCCCATTTATTAATGCAATTTGAAGATGCTGTGCTGCTTCACTGGGAAAGGTGAAAAAAAATATCAATCATAGGAGCAGATTCAGTTAACTGCAAAGTAGTTCCTGCAACTTTTTTCCAGAGCTAAAACGTGTGAATGCAATGTTGTTGTTTTTTTACTCAATTACATAAATGCAGTAACTTAACATATGGAGACATAGGGGTATTTTCAATTGAAGTCGGATCCATTCCGACATTCATTGGTCGGAATGGATCAGACCTGGGTTATTCAAGTGACATTTCAATTCGACTGTTAAAAAAGTCGAATTGAGATGCGGGGGGGAGACGGGGGAGAGCAGCGCTACAGCAACGGCTGCCGCTGCTCTCCCCCGTCTGCCCGCGGCTCCCCCCCCCCTCTCTCTCCTCTCCCTGTCAGCGGCGGCCAGGGAGAGGTAACTGCAGCGGCCGAGGGACATGTCAGCGGCGGCCGGCTGGTGCCCATCAAAGGTAGTGCTCTGTAGCCCGCCGCCCCGCTCCCGTCCCTGCATCACAGCCGCCGCTCACGACAGCGTCCACCCGGCTCCAGCAAGCGAGGAGCATCCTCGAGCACTGCTCTCCCCCCCCCCCCCCCCCCCCATCTGGCTTCCCGCTCCCGTCTCCCCGCGGCTCTCCCCCCTGTCCTCCACTAAGCTCCCTCATCTCAGTCCGACATTTTTTTATGATGTCGGACTGAGATGGTCGGTAACGGGGCCAAATCCTGTCGAATTTCCGTTTCCCTCAAAAGTACATGAATCAGCAGCTATACCGCCAATTCACGTACTATTCAACAAGTCGAATTCCCCCACTTGTCGAATAAAAACTGCTGGGACAGAATAGGTCAAATCACTATTCGACCTTAAAAAGTCGAAAACTGCTGTCTTTTCGACACACGGCAGCTTTCGACACTAATTGAATATACCCCATAGCAGCTTTCAGTTCACAGCTCCAGAGAACTAGTCAAACATATAAATATGATATAATACCACTAGTACACCTCTTTTAATAAATACTAATGTATTTAAAAAGGTGTTTAAATGGGAGGCAGTCAATTTACAGACGCCTGAATCCCGACACCTGGTGAAATATCTGCGGTCGGAATCCTGACACCCGGGATTTCATATTCATCCCGTATAAACAGTATAATATGCCAAATAAGACAGTTTGTCATGTAATTTTTCTCTGAAGAGCAGAGAGATAGGTGTTTTTATGTGGGACATGTATGTTGATGTGTTGTAGAGATGGAAGAGAGGATTTTTTCTTAGCTTGCAGAGAAGGTTGTTACAAATATTATTGCCCAGTATCTTACAACACAAAAAAAGATATTCAATCTATCCCTTTCCCAATGCATAATACTAAAAAAAGAAGAAAAAAAAACATTGGGAGAGGTGTGGTCACGCCTCTCTATTTGGCCATCCCCCTAGTGAATATATCATAGCTAACTGAATCTAGCCAGCAAGCCTTTGGGAGATTTAGAAGAGGATGCTGCAGAAACATAGGTGGGAGACAGGGGAGAGGTGGGGGTTGGGGGGTGTTCTGCTGCAAAGACATAGGGGATGACGGAGGCTGCAGCAGTCAGTGCAGAGACACGAAGGCTGAGGCTGCTGAAGAGACACTGGGTGAGCTGAGGCTGAATGAGAGATACAGGGGGGTGATGGTGAGCTGAGGCTATGGGAGAAAATAAGATTTTACTCACCGGTAAATCTATTTCTCGTAGTCCGTAGTGGATGCTGGGACTCCGTAAGGACCATGGGGATTAGCGGCTCCGCAGGAGACTGGGCACAACTAAAGAAAGCTTTAGGACTACCTGGTGTGCACTGGCTCCTCCCACTAAGACCCTCCTCCAGACCTCAGTTAGGATACTGTGCCCGGAAGAGCTGACACAATAAGGAAGGATTTTGAATCCCGGGTAAGACTCATACCAGCCACACCAATCACACCGTATAACTCGTGATACTATACCCAGTTAACAGTATGAAATATAACTGAGCCTCTCAACAGATGGCTCAACAATAACCCTTTAGTTAGGCAATAACTATAAACAAGTATTGCAGACAATCCGCACTTGGGATGGGCGCCCAGCATCCACTACGGACTACGAGAAATAGATTTACCGGTGAGTAAAATCTTATTTTCTCTGACGTCCTAAGTGGATGCTGGGACTCCGTAAGGACCATGGGGATTATACCAAAGCTCCCAAACGGGCGGGAGAGTGCGGATGACTCTGCAGCACCGAATGAGCAAACTCTAGGTCCTCCTCAGCCAGGGTAACAAACTTGTAGACTCTTACAAAAATGTTTTAACCCGACCAAGTAACAGCTCGGCAAAGTTGTAAAGCCGAGACCCCTCGGGCAGCCGCCCAAGAAGAGCCCACTTTCCTCGTGGAATGGGCTTTTACAGATTTAGGGTGCGGCAGTCCAGCCGCAGAATGTGCAAGTTGAATCGTGCTACAGATCCAGCGAGCAATCGTCTGCTTAGAAGCAGGAGCACCCAGCTTGTTGGGTGCATACAGGAGAAATAGCAAGTCAGTTTTCCGGACTCCAGCTGTCCTGGAAACATATACTTTTCAGGGCCCTGACTACGTCCAGTAACTTGGAATCCTCCAAGTCCCAAGTAGCCGCAGGCACCACAATAGGTTGGTTCACATGAAAAACTGATACCACCTTAGGAAGGAATTGGGAACGAGTCCTCAATTCCGCCTTATCCATATAAAATACAGATAAGGGCTTTTGTATGACAAAGCCGCCAATTCTGATACACGCCTGGCCGACGCCAAGGCCCACAGAATGACCACTTTCCACGTGAGGTATTATAGCTCCACGGATTTAAGTGGCTCAACCCAATGCGACTTCAGGAAATCCAACACCACGTTGAGATCCCACGGTGCCACTGGAGGCACAAACGGGGGCTGACTATGCAGCACTCCCTTAACAAAAGTCTGAACTTCAGGCAGTGAAGCAAGTTCTATTTTGGAAGAAAATCGATAGAGCCGAAATCTGGACCTTGATGGAACCCAATTTTAGGCCCATAGTCACTCCTGACTGTAGGAAGTGCAGAAATCGACCTAGCTGAAATTTCTCCTTTGGGGCCTTCCTGGCCTCACAGTACGCAACATATTTCCGCCATATGCGGTGATAATGGTTTTCGTTCACTTCTTTCCTAGCTTTAAATAGCGTAGGGATAACTTCCTCCGGAATTCCCTTTTCATTCAGGATCCGGCGTTCAACCGCCATGCCGTCAAACGCAGCCGCGGTACGTTTTGGAACAGACAGGCCCCCTGCTGCAGCAGGTCCTGTCTGAGCGGCAGAAGCCATGGGTCCTCTGAGATCATTTCTTGGAGTTCTGGTTACCAAGCTCTTCTTGGCCAACCCGGAACAATGAGTATAGTTCTTACTCCTCTCCTTCTTATTATTCTCATTACCCTGGGTAAGAGAGGCAGAGAAGAGAACACATACACTGACTGGTACACCCACGGTGTTACCAGAGCGTCCACAGCTATCGCCTGAGGGTCCTTGACCTGGCGCAATATCTTTGTAACTTTTAGTTGAGGCGGGACGCCATCATGTCCACCTGTGGCCTTTCCCCACGGTGTACAATCATTTGGAAGACTTCTGGATGAAGTCCCCACTCTCCCGGGTGGAGGTCGTGTCTTCTGAGAAAGTCTGCTTCTCAGTTGTCCACTCCGGGAATGAACACTGCTGACAGTGCTAACACATGATTTTCCGCCCATCGGAGAATCCTTGTGGCTTCTGCCATCGCCATCCTGCTTCTTGTGCCGCCCTGTCGGTTTACATGAACGACCGCCGTGATGTTGTCTGACTGGATCAGCACCGGTCGGTGTTGCAGCAGGGTCTAGCCTGACTTAGGGCATTGTAAATGGCCCTTAGTTCCAGAATATTTATGTGTAGGGAAGTCTCCTGACTTTTCCATAGCCTTGGAAGTTTCTTCCCTGTGTGACTGCCCCCCAGCCTTGAAGGCTGGCATCCGTGGTCACCAGGACCCAGTCCTGCATGCCGAATCTGCGGCCCCCTAGAAGATGAGCACTCTGCAGCCACCACAACAGCGACACCCTGGCGCTTGGAGACAGGGTTATCCGCCAATGCATCTGAAGATGCGACCTGGACCACTTGTCCAACAGATCCCACTGGAAAATCCTTGCATGGGAACAGGCGAATGGAATTTCTTCGTAAGAAGCTACCATCATTCCCAGGGCTCGCGTGCATTGATGCACCGACACCTGTATACGTATTAGGAGGTCTCTGTCTAGAGACGACAACTCCTTGGACTTCTCCTCCGGGAGAAACCCTTTTTATCCTGTTCTGTGTCCAGAACCATACCCAGGAACAGTAGACGTGTCGTAGGAACCAGCTGCGACTTTGGAATATTCAGAATCCAGCCGTGCTGTTGTAGCACTTCCCGAGATAGTGCTACTCCGACGAACAACTGCTCCCTGGACCTCGCCTTTATAAGGAGATCGTCCAAGTACGGGATAATTATTTCGGCCATTACCTTGGTAAATACCTCGGTGCCGGGGACAGACCAACGGCAACGTCTGGAATTGGTAATGACAATCCTGTACCACAATTTTGAGGCACTCCTGGTGAAGAGGGTAAATAGGGACATGTAGGTAAGCATCCTTGATGTCCAGTGATACCATGAAATTCTCCAGGCTTGCAATAATCGCCCTGAGCGATTCCATTTTGAACTTGAACCTTCGTATATAAGTGTTCAAGGCTTTCAATTTTAGAATGGGTCTCACCGAACCGTCTGGTTTCGGTACCACAACATTTTGGAATAGTAACCCCGGCCTTGTTGAAGGAGGGGTACCTTGATTTCACCTGCTGGAAGTACAGCTTGTGAATTGCCGCCAGTACTACCTTTCTCCGAGGGCAGCAGGCAAGGATGATGTGAGGTAACGGCGAGGGGGAGTCGCCTCGAACTCCAGCCTGTATCCCTGTGATACTATTTGCAGAACCTAGGGATCCACCTGTGGGCAAGCCCACTGGTCCCTGAAGTTCCCGAGAAGCGCCCCTACCGCACCTGTCTCCACCTGTGGAGCCCCAGCGTCATGCGGTGGACTCAGAGGAAGCGGGGGAAGATTTTTGATCCTGGGAACTGGCTGCTGGTGCAGCTTTTTCCTTCTTCCCTTGTCTCTGTGCAGAAAGGAAGCGCCCTTGACCCGCTTGCTTTTCTGAAGCCGAAAGGACTGTACCTGAAAATACGGTGCTTTCTTAGGCTGTGAGGAAACCTGAGGTAAAAAAAATTTCTTCCCAGCTGTTGCTGTGGATACGAGATCCCAGAGACCATCCCCAAACAATTCCTCACCCTTATAAGGCAGAATCTCCATGTGCCTTTTACAGGCAGCATCACCTGTCCACTGCCGGGTTTCTAATACCCTCCTGGCAGAATGGACATTGCATTAATTCTGGATGCCAGTGTCACTCACCGCGGGCAGCGGCGGCCGCGCTTGTCCCTGCGGGTGACCTGGTACCTGGTCTGCCCGGCGCCTCTCTTCTCCCGGCGATCTCCGGTTCCAGCGGCGGGTCGGCGCGTTCCTCCGGCGGCTTCCCGGAGCGAGGGCGCCGCCATCATAGTGAGGTCAAGGAGGCGGAGCAGGACTGACGTCACCTGCCTGCTCCGCCAATCAGGCAAGGGCGGGGAATTCAAAACCAGACGCCGGGCAGAGATCCGGTGCCTGAGTATCTTTGTTTCTCCCGCAGAAGCTGTGATTCCAGAGCTCCCACGTTCCTGTGACCTCCGTGCCTCCAAGCACCTCCGTGCCTCCAAGCACCTCCGTTCCTCCAAGCACCTCCAAGTGCCTCCAAGCACCCCCGTGCCTCCAAGCACCCCCGTGCCTCCAAGCACCTCCGTGCCTCCAAGCACCTCCGTGCCTCCAAGCACCTCCGTGTCTCCAGCACTTCAGTGCCTCAGCATTCAGTCTCACTGTGCTCCCGGCACCTGTGTGTCTCAGTACCTGTACTACCAGCACCACAGTGCCTCCAACACCACAGTGCCTCCAACACCTCAGCATTCAGTATTTCTACAAGTCTTGTCTTTCAGGAAACCTTCAAGAATTCTTCCGTGCTTCCTGCCTGCCGTTTTAATCCTGCATGAGGAAGACCTACATCCGGCCATCTCTACTGCGACCCAGTAGCGGTTCCTCTTCCCGGTCATCGGAAGAAGCCCCGAGTCCACAACACTCCCAAATCAGGTCAGTGATAGTATACTCAGGCCAGATGGACCCGGGGAATCGGAACACGGACTCAAGTGCCATCCAGAATCTGGCTTCCCGAGTACAAAGTCAGGAAGCGGCACAAGGCCAGGTGATGCAGTACCTCCAGCAGTTGTCCGGGCGTCTGGATCAGATTCAGGCGTCTCTAGCCTCTGTAATTCCGGCACCTGTTCCAGTAGTCGCACCAGTTGCCGTTGCCAGCAATGTTCAACCATCGGCCGGTATCACCCCACGCCTTCAGCTGCCTACTCCGTCCCGCTATAATGGGAATCCTAAAAATTGTCGCTGTTTCTTAAACCAATGCGAGGTACATTTCGAGCTACTTGCACACAACTTTCCTACAGACCGGTCCAAGGTAGCATATATTATTTCTCTGCTGGAAGGGTCTGCCTTGGATTGGGTGTCTCCATTATGGGAACGATCTGATCCCATGGTTTCCAACTATACCAACTTCATCACGTCCTTTCGAAGAATTTTCGACGAACCCGGCAGAATGACCACTGCTTCTTCCGACTTGCTCCGTGTTCGACAGGGCGCCCGTTCCGTGGGTCAGTACGTGGTTCATTTCCAGACCATTGCCTCCGAACTACGCTGGAATAATGATGCCCTGAGAGCTGCCTTCTGGAATGGTCTTTCCGACCGGCTGAAAGATGAGCTGGTTACCAGAGATCTGCCGGATCCATTAGAAGATTTGATTTCCCTTTGCGTCCAGGTGGATCTTCGGATGCAGGAGCGTGGAAGGGAACGTAGCCGTTCGGATCGTTCCAGGTTCCGGAATCCTACTCCTAGACCAGTGGCCTCACCTAGCTTGGACAAGCCCATGCAAATTAACCGATCCCGACTGTCTCCGGAAGAACGACAGCGTCATCCTGAGGGTAAACTCTGCCTTTACTGTGGAGCCGCAGATCATTTTCTTAAATCTTGTAAATCCCGTCCGGGAAACGGGCAGGCCTAGCTTGTTCCGGAGGAGTCAAGCTGGGAGTTACGACAAAAGCTTCTCCAACTTCGGACTGTTTGCTTCCTGTAACTCTAGTCTCCGATTCAGTCTCCAAGTCTTGTGAAGCCCTGTTGGATTCCGGGGCTGCGGGGAACTTCGTATCTTCCTTCTGTGCCCAAAGCTTGGGTTTAAAGTTACGGCCTATCGAGCGGCCAATTTCACTGACGGCTATCAATGGGACTAGAATTTCCAAAGGTCTTATAATGTGGCGCACGGGGCCAGTTAAGCTGCAGGTCGGGGCTCTACATCAGGAAGGTCTGGAACTCCTGGTAATCCCAGAAATGCACCATGATCTGGTTCTTGGAATGCCTTGGCTAAAAAGTCATAATCCCCACATCGACTGGAAGTCTTCACAAATTCTGTCCTGGAGTTCCTTTTGTCACACTAATTGTCTCACTCCTGTTTGTCCGCTCCGTGTCTCCTCCAAGACGGATGAAGAGCACATTCCGGAGGCGTATCAAGGGTACAAGGACGTATTTTCGGAACAAGCAGCTGATCTGTTACCACCTCATAGGCCTTGGGACTGCCCTATTGACCTTGTCCCAGGGAAGACGCCACCCCGTGGTCGCACATATCCTCTGTCACTTCCCGAGACTCAAGCTATGTCGGAGTATATTAAGTCCAATCTGCTCAAGGGATTTATTCGCCCCTCTTCCTCCCCTGCTGGAGCGGGCTTCTTTTTCGTGAAGAAAAAGGACGGGGGGTTGAGACCATGCATCGACTACCGCGGCTTAAACGATATTACTATCAAGAATAAATACCCCTTGCCACTAATCACAGAGTTATTTGTAGGGTTCGTGGTGCCCGCATTTTTTCCAAACTCGACTTGAGGGGAGCTTATAATCTTATACGCATCCGAGAAGGGGATGAATGGAAGACTGCCTTCAATACCCGAGATGGGCATTACGAATACTTGGTGATGCCGTTCGGTCTCAGTAATGCTCCCGCTGTTTTCCAGGGATTTGTCAATGAAATCTTTCGTGACATGTTATATCAGAGTGTTGTGGTATATTTGGACGACATACTGATCTTTTCCAAGAATCTTGTCGAACACAGGACTCAAGTCAAAGAGGTGCTCCACCGTTTACGAGAGAATCATCTCTATGCCAAGCTTTCCAAATGTACCTTTGAAGTAACATCAATTCCGTTCCTCGGTTATATCATCTCGGGGACGGAGCTTCGCATGGATCCGGAAAAGCTGTCTGCCATTCGTGACTGGACTCAGCCTCTTTCTTTGAAAGCAATACAAAGGTTCCTGGGCTTTGCGAACTACTACAGGAAATTCATTAGGGGTTTCTCCACCATTGTTGCGCCCATTACTGCCCTGACGAGAAAGGGTTCTAATCCAAGTTTGTGGCCTCCGGAAGCCATTGAGGCTTTTTCCCACTTAAAGTTAGCTTTCATGACGGCTCCAGTTCTCCAACAACCAAATTTCGATGAACCTTTCTTCCTAGAGGTTGATGCATCTTCAGTCGGGGTTGGGGCTGTTCTCTCTCAGTACTCCTCTGATAAGAAATTACATCCGTGTGGCTTCCATTCTCGTAAATTCTCTCCGGCCGAACGAAATTACACTATTGGAGACCAGGAACTCTTGGCAATTAAATCCGCCTTGGAAGAGTGGAGATATCTTTTGGAAGGGGCTAAACATGTGTTTACCATCTACACGGATCACAAAAATTTGCTGTACATCAAATCCGCACAATGCTTGAATCCTCGCCAAGCGAGATGGGCACTTTTCTTTTCTCGATTCTCGTTTGTTATCAAGTACCGGGCCGGGACTCTCAATATTAAAGCAGATGCGCTTTCCCGTTCACAAGCTTCCACAGACGAGGATGAATCTCCTGAGCGGGGTTTAATTCTAAATCCAGTTTCTGTCTCTGCTGCTTTAACTACTCCAGCTCCTCCTCCTGGAAGAATGTCCGTACCAGCTAGATTCCGGCCAAGAATACTACAGTGGGTCCATAACTCCAAGTTTTCCGGTCATCCCGGTGCCCAGAAGATGTACAAGTTTCTGCAAAGGTCTTACTGGTGGAACACCATGAGGAAGGATGTACAAGATTGCGTTAATTCTTGTCCACAATGTACACAACATAAATCTCCTCGTCTGCCTCCTGCAGGGTTACTTCGTCCTTTGCCTATCCCTGTGAGACCCTGGACTCACATTTCCATGGACTTCATCACTGACTTGCCCTGTTCCAAGGGTTGCAACACCGTTTGGGTAATCGTTGACCGTTTTTCGAAGATGGCACACTTCGTGCCTTTGACTGGTCTCCCGACAGCTCCGAAACTGGCTCTACTGTTCATCCAAGAACATTTTCGATTGCATGGGTTGCCACAAGAAATTGTTTCTGACCGTGGAGTACAGTTCACCGCCAGGTTTTGGAAAGCCCTCTGTTCAACTCTACAAATTAAACTTAAGTTTTCGTCCGCTTATCATCCCCAAACAAATGGTCAAACGGAACGAGTCAATCAAGATGTAGAGACTTTCCTTCGTTTGTATCTCTCCCCTTCACAGGACAACTGGGTGGAGTTGTTGCCTTGGGCGGAGTTTGCCCATAACCATTTGTTTCATTCTTCCACTGGGGAATCACCATTCTTCGTCAACTACGGGTTCCATCCACGTGTTCCAGAATTTCCAAGCCTTCCGATAGAAGAGGTTCCAGCTGTAACGTCCACTCTACGACACTTCGGACAAATTTGGAGAAGGGTTCATGCTAATCTTAAGAAGGTTTCAGTCCGGTACAAGTTCTTCGCAGATAAGAAACGGCGAGCCGCACCTCAATATAAAGTTGGGGACAGGGTATGGCTGTCCACACGTAATCTCCGGTTGAAGGTGCCCACCATGAAGTTCGCTCCAAGGTTCATCGGTCCTTACCCTGTGCTACAAGTCTTAAATCCTGTGGTCTGTAAACTGGGTTTGCCTTCCCACCTTCGAATACCTAACGCCTTTCATGTTTCTCTACTCCGTTCCCTCATTCTGAATCGGTTCCACTCAGCATCCCCTAGGCCAACGTCTGTAGTGACAGAAGCTGGAGCGGAGTTTGAAATCAAAGCTATTCTTGACTCTCGTTATCTTCATAAAAAATTACAGTACTTGGTGGACTGGAAGGGTTATGGTCCTGAGGAGAGAAGTTGGATTAAGGCTACTGAAGTAACGGCTCCTCGACTGGTTCGGATCTTCCACTCCAGACATCCAACTAAGCCCGGAAAGTGTCCAGGGGCCACTCCTGGAGGAGGGGGTACTGTCACTCACCGCGGGCAGCGGCGGCCGCGTTTGTCCCTGCGGGTGACCTGGTCTGCCCGGCGCCTCTCTTCTCCCGGCGATCTCCGGTTCCAGCGGCGGGTCGGCGCGTTCCTCCGGCGGCTTCCCGGAGCGAGGGCGCCGCCATCATAGTGAGGTCAAGGAGGCGGAGCAGGACTGACGTCACCTGCCTGCTCCGCCAATCAGGCAAGGGCGGGGAATTCAAAACCAGACGCCGGGCAGAGATCCGGTGCCTGAGTATCTTCGTTTCTCCCGCAGAAGCTGTGATTCCAGAGCTCCCACGTTCCTGTGACCTCCGTGCCTCCAAGCACCTCCGTGCCTCCAAGCACCCCCGTGCCTCCAAGCACCTCCGTGCCCCCAAGCACCTCCGTGCCTCCAAGCACCTCCGTGTCTCCAGCACTTCAGTGCCTCCAGTGCCTCAGCATTCAGTCTCACTGTGCTCCCGGCACCTGTGTGTCTCAGTACCTGTACTACCAGCACCTCAGTGCCTCCAACACCACAGTGCCTCCAACACCACAGTGCCTCCAACACCTCAGCATTCAGTATTTCTACAAGTCTTGTCTTTCAGGAAACCTTCAAGAATTCTTCCGTGCTTCCTGCCTGCCGTTTTAATCCTGCATGAGGAAGACCTACATCCGGCCATCTCTACTGCGACCCAGTAGCGGTTCCTCTTCCCGGTCATCGGAAGAAGCCCCGAGTCCACAACACTCCCAAATCAGGTCAGTGATAGCCAGCCGGCAAATATCCCTCTGTGCATCCTTTATATATAAGACGACGTCTTTAATATGCTCTATGTTAGCAAAATATTATCCCTGTCTTAGAGTATTAATATTATCTGACAGGGTATCAGACCACGCTGCAGCAGCACTATTTATGCTGAGGCAATTGCAGGTCTCAGTATATAACCTGAGTGTGTATATACAGACTTCAGGATAGCCTCCTGCTTTTTATCAGCAGGCTCCTTCAAGGTGACCGTATCCTAAGACGGCAGTGCCACCTTTTTTGACAAACATGTGAGCGCCTTATCCACCCCTAAGGGATATCTCCCAACGTGACCTATCCTCTGGCGGGAAAGGGTACGCCATCAGTAACTTTTTAGAAATTACCAGTTTCTTATCGGGGGAACCCACGCTTCTTTACACACTTCATTCATTCATCTGATGGGGGAACAAAACACTGGCTGCTTTTTCTCCCCAAAAATAAAACCCCTTTTATGTGGTACTTGGGTTCATGTCAGAAATGCGTAACACATTTTTCATTGCCGAGATCATGTAACGGATGTTCCTAGTGGATTGTGTATATGTCTCAACCTCGTCGACACTGGAGTCAGACTCCGTGTCGACATCTGTGTCTGCCATCTGAGGTAACGGGTGTTTTTCTGAGCCCCTGATGGCCTTTGAGACGCCTGGGCAGGCGCGGGCTGAGAAGCCGTCTGTCCCACAGCTGTTACGTCATCCAGCCTTTTATGTAAGGAGTTGACATTGTCGGTTAATACCTTCCACCTATCCATCCACTCTGGTGTCGGCCCCACAGGGGGCGACATCCCATTTATCGGCCTCTGCTCTGCCTCCACGTAACCTTCCTCATCCAACATGTCGACACAGCCGTACCGACACACCGCACACACACAGGGAATGCTCTGACTGAGGACAGGACCCCACAAAGTCCTTTGGGGAGACAGAGAGAGAGTATGCCAGCACACACCAGAGCGCTATATAATGCAGGGATTAACACTATAACTGAGTGAATTTTCCCCAATAGCTGCTTGTATAAACAATATTGCGCCTAAATTTAGTGCCCCCCCCCCCCTCTCTTTTGAACCCTTTGAGCCTGAAAACTACAGGGGAGAGCCTGGGGAGCTGTCTTCCAGCTGCACTGTGAAGAGAAAATGGCGCAAGTGTGCTGAGGGAGATAGCCCCGCCCCTTTTTCACTGACTTTTCTCCCGCTTTTTTATGGATTCTGGCAGGGGTATTTATCACATATATAGCCCCAGGGGCTATATATTGTGATGATTTTGCCAGGCAAGGTGTTTATATTGCTGCTCAGGGCGCCCCCCCCCCCAGCACCCTGCACCCATCAGTGACCGGAGTGTGAGGTGTGCATGAGGAGCAATGGCGCACAGCTGCAGTGCTGTGCACTACCTTGGTGAAGACTGAAGTCTTCTGCCGCCGATTTACCGGAACACTTCTTGCTTCTGGCTCTGTAAGGGGGCCGGCGGCGCGGCTCCGGGACCGAACATCAATGGCCGGTTCCATGCGGTCGATCCCTCTGGAGCTAATGGTGTCCAGTAGCCTAAGAAGCCCAAGCTACCACCAGTTAGGTAGGTTCGCTTCTTCTCCCCTTAGTCCCTCGCTGCAGTGAATCTGTTGCCAGCAGATCTCACTGTAAAATAAAAAACCTAAATATACTTTCTTTCTAGGAGCTCAGGAGAGCCCCTAGTGTGCATCCAGCTCAGCCGGGCACAAGAATCTAACTGAGGTCTGGAGGAGGGTCTTAGTGGGAGGAGCCAGTGCACACCAGGTAGTCCTAAAGCTTTCTTTAGTTGTGCCCAGTCCGCTAATCCCCATGGTCATTACAGAGTCCCAGCATCCACTTAGGACGTCAGAGAAAAATGGGGTAGGGGTTGAGGCTATGGAGAGACATCACTGGCGTAAATACAGCCCCTGGAGCCATTGCACAGGCTTTAAAGCGTCAGGCTTTGGGGGGAGCCACCGCTGTTTAAGTAGATTCCCATGCGAACAAGCCGTCTGCATGTAAATCTGCTTAATATGTCCCTCCTAAAATGGCTGCCATCTTGACCTCTAGCATCTGACAGGAGGAACAGCGCTACAGCGTTACCCAGTAGTGCTGGGAATGCTTAGCGCTAGTAACAATTAGCATGCACCCCTGGCAATGAGCATTACACCCCGAGCATGAAACCCCTGGCAATGAGCATTTCACCCCTGTGAACGAGCACGACACCCAGAGCATAAAACCCCTGTGAACGAGCATGACACCCAGGACATGAAACCCCTGTGAACGAGCATGACACCCAGGACATGAAACTCCTGTGAACGAGCACGACACCCAGAGCATGAAACCCCTGGCAACAAGCATGGAAACTAGAGCATGAAACCCTGGGCAACGAGCATAAAACCAACAGCAAAACACACCTGGCATTACGGTATGTTGCATAATGTGTCACGGGCATTACGGTCTGTGGCATGTGTAGGGAGCAATGCGGTGTGTGGCATAATGTGTAAGGGGCATTACTATAAAGGAGGAAAAATGGCGAATAATGTAAGTGGCATGAATCTGGATTTTTGTCCCTGTGGTAGCCAATGTCTGGATGTGCAGGTTGCAAAACTGCGGTATAAGGCAGTCTTTTCTGCAATGCCACGCCCCGCTCAGTGAGACCATGCCCCCTTTTTGGAGCACTTGACTAAAAAAAACATACTGACACTGCATATCAAATATTACCGTGGGCGAAAAGTGAAATACAGTACCGCATCTATCAATGGATCCTTACCATGATTTTTATTTTTTTTAAACTGAACCAAGAGACTGGTTATCTGAATTAACCTTGCACTTTTTAGCAATAACAAATATAGGACTCCTCTCACCTCTGTCCCAAGTAGTGTTCCTGCATTGTTACCAAAAGAGGTCTCGTTTACTTCCTAGTATACACAAATGTGAAGCAGACTTGTTTAATAAAGAATAAAATGAGGTTGGTTTTGAATACAGCCCTCGCAGTTTACATTTGGAACAATCTCAATAAGACAGTGTATAAAAATAAAATAAAGATTGAAACGATAAATATAATTAAATATATACACCAGTGTGCAAAAGTCTTTGGCCAAGGCTTATATGCTTTTTTATATTGTGCTACCTCAATTAGTATCAACTTTAATTGCTCCCTAAAATCAGTATCATGATTAGAAACAAGACTTTAGGACTTTACTTCAAATGTCCTATATTTAATTTACCATATTATTTGGAACACAAGCGTATTTTATTTTCTTCTCAGTATCAAGAGTTTACCGATATGCTAAAGTAAATAATTTAGAGCTAGTCATTAATAAATCTGGTATGTATGTAGATTAATTTTTATTCTATAATATTTTTTATATAAAATGTATTTGTATTAATTGAATATTTTATATCTTGCTTTTTTATTTTAATTTCCTTTTTTTACAGTGGTAAAATCAATAATAACCATAACTTTTTAAAAATGAGGAAAATAATCGAACGTTCTACTGAATTGCCTGGCAACATTCAAACACTTTCTGAAGAAGGCTATACTCATCGACAAATTGCTTAAAAATAAAAAATTCCACAGTCTAGAGCAGTGATGGGGAACCTTTGGCACTCCAGCTGATGTTGAAGCCTTGTTACAGTTTTGCTATTTGGCCATGCTAATACAGTTCAACAATAGCTGGAGTGCCAAAGGTTCCCCATCACTGGTCTAGAGCATAGGTCTGCAAACTCGGTCCTCATTACCCCACACAGTGCATGTTTTGCAGGTCTCCTCACAGAATCACAAGTGAAATAATTAGCTCCACCTGTGGACCTTTTAAAATGTGTCAGTGAGTAATTAATATACCTGTGCACCTGCTGGGTTACCTTCAAAACATGCACTGTGTAGGGTAATGAGGACCGAGTTTGCAGACCTATGGTCTAGAGCAGTGGTTCTCAAACTCGGTCCTCAGGACCCCACACGGTGCATGTTTTGTAGGTAACCCAGCACGTGCACAGGTGTATTAATTACTCACTGACACATTTTAAAAGGTCCACAGGTGGAGCTAATTATGTCACTTGTGATTCTGTGAGGAGACCTGCAAAACATGCACCGTGTGGGGTCCTGAGGACCGAGTTTGAGAACCTGTGGTCTAGAGTAACATATACTTTAGCTTGATACAAAGAAACTGATACAAACTTGACTAAAAAATATTCTGGACAACCCAGATATACATTAAAAAAAAGGGAAGATAAATACGTTATCATAACGAGTAAGCAAAACAGAAGACTACCAGCAACTGCAATCAAAGAAGAACTCAATAAAATTAGACAAACTCCAGTAGCAGTTGATACAGTTGAAAGACATCTGCATAATGTACGTGTAAATGGTCACATAACTTGCAGAAAACCATTGTTGAGGTGTGTAAATTAAGTAAAACACCTTTGATGGACCAAAGAACACCAGAATTGGACACTGGATCAGTAGAAAAAAGTATTTTGGAACAACGAATCCAAATTGTAACTTTTTGGAACCAGAAAACGTCAGTATGTTCGAAGAATGGTCGGAGAACGTGTATTATATAAGTCATACAGTTAAACATGGTGATGGCCATATCATGATTTGGGGTGGTTTTAGTGGAGGAAAGGTTGGAGATTCAGTTCAAACAACATCAACTATGGATGAGAAACAATACCGAAATATTGGAAAGGGGTTCATCATGCAACAATATAACAACCCCAAGCTCACATCTAAATGGAGTATCAAATATTTGAAAAGTAAAGAAAAGCAGAAAGTTCTACAAATTATGACATGGCATCCTCAATCACCTGATCTCAATCCCATTGAGAAACTCTGGGATTAACTGGACAAAAATAATTTGTGGGAATGACTCAATGAGGCCTGGAAAAGCATAATTTACGAACCTTTAGAAAAGTTGGTGTCTCAAGTGTCCAAATTATGTGAAGTTGTGATACACGCCAAAAGAGGACACATTGACGCAACCCAAATTTAATCTGAAATTTATGTTCTAATATGAAATTATAGACATTTTTTTATAATGTTTAGTTACAATATTATGGGAAGAATTATTATGAATAAATATTTTCATTAGGGCACTACATTTAGATTTTTATCAACAATTATTTTCCTTGGACAAAGACTTTTGCATGCTAGGGTATGCAGTGTGTTCACTACCAGCATATACATTTTACTTATGGTAACCATTTTGCTAGAGCAAATACAACGCCTTAGAAATCAAAACTAGTAGTGATATAATTAAAGCGAGCAATAGTGTATTACAAAATTCTACATAATCAATAACAACCTCATAGGGGTATATTCAGTTGAAGTCGAAACTGCCGTCTTGTCGGAAAGACGTCAGTTTTCGACTTTTTCAGGTCGGAGGGGGTTCCGACCTATTCAATCCCCGGCTTTTTTATCCTACAAGTCGAATTCCCTGATCCGTGTGCTTCTGTCGGAAATGGGGCCAAATCCGACAGGTTTTGGCCCTGTTTCCGACCATCTCAATCCGACTTTAACAAAAGTCGGATTGCGATGAGGGAGCTGTTTGAAGGAGACGGGGGGAGACAGGAGAGAGCCACGGGGAGACCAGCGGAGAGACGGGGGACAGCAGCGCTACAGCACAGCATATGCAGGAGGATGCGTCACAGCCGCCGCTCACGGTAGCGTCCATCCGGTTCCAGCAAGCGAAGTCACATCCTCCTACAAAGCTGCTGTAGCGCTGCTCTCCCCCGTCTCCCCGCTGGTCTTCACCATCTCATTCTCTCGGCTCCCTCATCTCAATTCAACTTATTTTAAAGTTGAATTGAGATGACCATTGAATAGCCCATGTCGGATCCATTCCGACAAATGCATGTCGGAATGGATCCGATTTCAATTGAATGTACCCCATAGTATGAAGTGTACGCTTTCATAGTTTTGAACACAATTACCAGTAAGGATTTTGATCAGTTCTCACTTCTGTACATTCAAAATATAAAATAGAATCTGATTTCTTTATATTGTTAAAAGAAACATTTTTCAACAACTACATAAACACCCTCAAGTTCCCCTCCCTTTCCTCTACTTGTTTCATACAATTGTCTGAAATGGTAATTAGAGCTGTTGAATTTGGCCCCGTTTCAAATCACAGTGCTTTGAACAGCAAAGTTTACTTGAAGAACCAGATACACTGAAAAACATGACATAGCTTCTTCCTGCAAAAAGGCTGCAGCAAGTAGAATATAGGAGAGAAGGGGGTGGGGGTTGGGTTGCAGGAAACTGACCGTCACTTGACTTGGACAGGAGAAAAGGTAGTTTTTGTTCTTAGCAGACTTAGCAGGTTGAGGTGCTAATTATTTTAAAAAGTCTTCAACTTGTTTGAAAAACAGAAACGGCAATCAAACTTTCATTACGCCTTGTATATCTTCCATCACTGCTTGAAAGACTATTTCCTGTATGAAATGGTTTGGCAGAGAAAAACAAGCAAGTGTTTATACAGTAGCGCAGTTTTTGTAGTTGCCAGATATACAGAGATCCACGTCATGGGCTGAAGGATCAGAGGGACTGAAGAAAAAAACATTCTTGCAGAGTGTTAAAAAAAAAAAAAAAAGGTAATAAGTGCCAAATATGGCAAACATTAAAAAAAAGAAAAGGAAAAAAAAAGGAAAAAAGCCACTTAATAGATTTGAAGTAGTCGTTTCTTGCCCATGCATCTATGGCTGCATTCTCATATTACATCATCTATTAAACAGATGACAGGCATGCCATCAAACCTGACAGAGAGAAAGTGGCACTGCCATAACTCAACTGCCATGGAGCCAGAGGATAGATAAATGAAGTACTCTACTCTGTTGAAATGATTTATTAAATGCATAAGGCTTTTGTCTGATCACTCAACTATGTAGTCATTTATTAATTTCACAATTACACTGTTGGCCCAGAGCGACCAGTATGAGTTGTAATCATAGAAACCAAATACCTGAGCAGCAATAGGAAAGATGAAGTGAAGAAATATGCATCATACCTTTACACTAGTTGCAAACATAATCCCTTTAAAAAAAACTATTAACTACATTATTCTATTTTACCAAGATTATGGTGAAAGAACCATTTTTAAGTTGGTCTTACTACAGTTAATGTAACGGCAGCAACTTCATTATCTGCCATGCAATATTACCTAATAATTAGATTTCCTAGCTTTTGCTTATTAAAAGAATAAATCAAATATCTTTCATTTTATCTACAGTATAAATGACAACTACATTTGGAGCCTTTGTGCTGACACATTTACAATTCATTATCATGTACGATTACATTCGAACATGTAAAATGCAAAGCAATTATTTTATCGCTAAGGAGATATAAAGATATATAAAACAACTCCACTCTGGGAGATGAAGAGGTAGCAGACTATTACCTACTACAGTAGTAAATGGACTTTGAACCCAACTTCATCTAACATATCTGATGTTTCATTTCTCCTTAAATCTACTTTTCACACCTCAAGAAAGTCACTTGACAATCTGTAACGGTGTTCTTTAGTGGGTCATCTAAAAGCAAGAGGTGCAACTGAAGTTTGAACTAGATTTGGACTGCATTTAGGGACTTGGTCAGGTTTGTTAGCAAACCAGAAAGTTAGTAATTGGGCAAAACCATGTGCACTGCGGGGGGGAGTGGTAGATATAACATGTGCAGAGAAAGTTAGATTTGGGTGGGGTGTGATCAAACTGAAAACTAAATGTCAGTGTAAAAATAAAGCAGCCAGTATTTACCCTACACAGAAACAAAATAACCCACCCAAATCTAACTCTCTCTGCACATGTTATATCTGCCCAAGCCCCCCCCCCCCTCTGCAGTGCACATGGTTTTGCCCAATTGCCAACTTTTTTGGTTTGCCAACATACCAGAATAATCCCTTAAACTGGGCATACACTATACAATTATCTGTCAGATCATCTTTGGTTGGAATGAAAACCTGGTAATAGATGAGAGCAAATTACAATCGATCATTTGCTACTAAACACTGGAAAATGGACAAAACCTGTTGTTTATACAAATTGGTTAAATCACGGACATGTTTTGTCCATTTTCCAGTGTTTGACAGCAAATGATCGATTATGGATTGCTACATGTCTGAATTGTTTAACCAAATTTCCCTTTTTTATCTTGAGGGAGGGGGAATCTCAATTCCCCCTCCCTCAAGAATTGTTTGTCAGTCATGTCTTATGCTTCTTTTTCCTGTATGTTATGTCATTTTATATTAATTGCATGCATAGTTTAGTCTGCTCATCTGTGTTCACATTCCTGTTACAGTATGTATACTGTTTAATGAAGATGCAGAATCTTTATGACCAGTCTTTGGTACTACGGTAATGTTTGGTACTTCTACTATTAATTTCATTTATTAACAGTTTTTTAAATAGCGCAGCATATTATGTTGCGCTTTATATGTACTTATAGGTTGTGCATTGTACTTATGGAGAAAGAGATGCGTTTGGTATCCCGATGGATGAGATCGCAGGAGTCATGTGAACAACAACGGAATCCCAACATCACTCGGGAGACTGGCGCTTGAAGACCGGCAGTCGACATCCTGAAGGTAAGTATAAGGGGCACTGTTAGGGTTAGGGGGGGTTGGTTAATGGATAGGCACTAGGGGGATGCCCTAGCCGCCACCCGCGGAAGGTTAGGATTGGGAGAGGGGAGGGGGGAGGAATACTTGATCCCTCCGAGTTGGGATCTTCAATGCTGGGTTGCCAGCGTCGGTCATCTAACTGCTGGCATCCCGTCCAGCAGTATTTCACATGGAACCCGTTTTATGTACAGCTTCTCTGACAGTTTGAGCTGCCTTATAAATCATAGATAAAATAATAATAGTACCAAGTCTGATGCAGGTAGGAAATAAGGAGAGTTTGTGTCATAAGGCACTGACCACCATAGAACAATGAGGCAAATCATGTCAGCATACCACAATGGGTGGAGTGTGAAGACACTATTCCAACCACCACTTTCATCTATCCAGTAGACAACCCACTATTTTGGAAGTCTCCTGAACATGGGCAGCCCCCAGCATGCTAGCAAAAGGATTGTCAATTAGCAGAATTTGCAATCGTTACTTAATTAGGCCCAAAGTGCCTGGCCGATTTTTTTGAAAGATATGAACGATCTCGTTCATAAATGAACGAGAACTCGTTCATATCTTTCAGTGTAGAGGCTCCAGCGATGAACGATGCGCGTCCCCGCGCTCGTTCATCGCTGGTCCCCCGTCGGCTGTACATGCAGGCCAATATGGACGATCTCGTCCATATTTGCCTGCACTTCAATGCAGCCGGGTGACGGGGGGAGTGAAGAAACTTCACTCCCCCTGTCACTGCCCCCCCCCCCCCGCCGCCGGGTCGCTCGTCGGCCGTATCCGCCGTCGGGCAGCTCGGCGGCGGGTCGGCCAGTGTGTAGGGCCCTTAAGTGTAAGGATAAGCATTAAAAAATGCACTGCCTATCTGCCAGGTTTCATTTTTTTTCCTTGCAGAACTTGTCTCCAGTTAACCCTTATTATCGATATGACTGAATGGGTTTGGGACTCCAGGTCGACAACAAAAAGGTCGACACACCTTAGGTCGACTCCAATTGGTTGACACACCTTAGGTCGACATGGACAAAAGGTCGACAGGAACAAGGTCGACATGGAAAAAGGTCGACATGAGTTTGTGTTTTTTTGGTGCCGTTTTCTTCGTAGAGTGACCGGGAACCCCAATTAGTGCACCGCGTCCCCTCGCATGGCTCGCTTCGCTCGCCATGCTTCGGGCATGGTGCCTTCGCTCCGCTCGGCACACTTTACAGTTCCAATCGTAGTCCACATGGATCGTTAAGTATGAAAAAGTTCCAAAAAAGAAAAAAAAAATTGTGAAAAACTCATGTCGACCTTTTTCCATGTCGACCTTTTGTCCATGTCGACCTATTGGCGTCGACCTTTTTGTTGTCGACCTGGAGTCCGGATACCGACTGAATTGAGTCCAGAAAAAAAAGTTTTTTATAACAGTCAATCATAAGCAATCCTGGATAAAAACTCAGATGCAACTTCCAAGTTGTTACTGATGATAAACGGGTTCACTATGCTACTACCCCTGATTTATACACAGAAAAGCAAGTGAAATCAAATCACCCATTACAGGTGTGGACACTGATTAAACCGAACACAGATTGGCCAAATGGGGTTTAAATATTCAGGAAGTTGAGATCTCCACACACTTCTCCTGGGGAAACCAGTGGCTCTGGAATAGCGGAGAAACATGTAGAGTGAGCAGACACAAGCAGGAGCCGCTATAATACAACTGGACATTCTGGGCAATTCACAAAATCCTGTGTACGCCCTCCCCCATAAAAAACCTCTTACCAATCTTGGACGGTATTATTATTATACAACAGCCACCTGAGTCCCAGGCCGCACGGTGGACAGTTATTGCGAGAGCCGGACATCAGCATTGATCGACAGCTTGTAAGCGCTGCTGTGACTTAAGCTCCCTGACGCCGTAACCCTTTGACGCTGTGGACGGCACTGAATGTGGACGGCCAAATCAAGTCCTGTGGGTGAGAACTGTATATAAATAAGGGGTAGTAGCATAGCGTACCCGTTTATCATCAGTAACAACTTGGAAGTTGCATCTATCAGTTTTTATCCAGGATTGCTTATGATTGGTTTTTATAAGTGTCATTTTTTTCTGGACTCAATTCAGTCATATCGATAATAAGGGTATTAACCCTATGTTTACGGCAACTGCTTGTGGTTTAATATTGCTATTCTGAAAGCATTTGTTATTTTTAAAGAAATTATTTTGAATGTTATTAAATGTTATTCTATTTTTAATCTAGAGCGCTCCTTGCTATTACTTATTTATTTATTTATTTATTAATTAAGTACACAAAATTTCCTTTGATCACTTTACGGATTACAGATGATCAAATAAGAACTGCTAATATATCTTATATAAAAATGACAATTGTTGTCAAAATATAGTTAATTGCGCCCGATTCTGTCTAACTTTAAGATTAGACAGTCCTGATAAGATGTCTCCAGTTGGCCCTGGATTGGGGATCACAACCAAAAAAAGGTACATACAGTGTAATAAGGTTTGATTGTAAACACCCTTCTACCAAGTATATTTTCAGCAGACTACAAACCGCAACTCGGTATTTGATGGCTTAATTAATTTAATAAGGAGAAACAGAGGGCACCATAAATAGGGGCAATTTCATTACCCTGCCAACTGTACTCACAACTGCAAACTTAAGGGCGCTACACACTAAAAGACATGACCAATGTGAAAGATGAACAATGTGGAAGATGACCAATTTCCCTTGAACTTCCCAGAGCCCTGAAAAACAAAATTGAGTGTACACACTAAGCAATTTTTCAAAGAATTTGAAAGCCGAAAGGTATCTTCGGAATTGGCACCTTTTTTACATATTTAAATATTGGGAAGGCATTTCTGGGTGTGTGGGCAGGGCTGTAGAAGGGGAACCTATGAAGCTTTTTTCACCCACTGCCCCACCAATGTCCACTGTGCCACCAACTTAATAAAAAAATAATTATAATGGGCTCAATACATATATATTATATATATAATCCAAAGGTGCGGCACTCCTAGCGGCTTGAATAAAGGACAACAGCAGGGCATGCGTGTAGAGAACGTTTCAATGCCTTTATTGCGGCAAAAAAAGACCAGAACACAATGGCGCAATAAAGGCATTGAAACGTTGTCTACACACACGCATGACCTGCTGTTGTCCTTTATTCAAGCCGCTAGGAGTGCCACACCTTTGTACATATATATATATATATATATATATATATATATATATACACACACACACACACACACACATACATACATACACAAAAAAATAAAAGGAACACTTAAACAACACAATGTAACTCCAAGTCAATCACACTTCAGTGAAATCAAACTGTCCACTTAGGAAGCAACACTAATTGACAATCAATGTCACATGCTGTTGTACAAATGGAATAGACAACAGGTGGAAATTATAGGCAATTAGCAAGACACCCCCAGACCACTTCTCAGCTCCTATGCTTTCTGGCTGATGTTTTGGTCACTTTTGAAAGCTGGCGGTGCTTTCACTCTAGTGGTAGCATGAGACGGAGTCTACAACCCACACAAGTGGCTCAGATAGTGCAGCTCATCCAGGATGGCACATCAATGCAAGCTGTGCTAAGAAGGTTTGCTGTGTCTGTCAGCTTAGTGTCCAGAGCATGGAGGCGCTACCAGGAGACAGGCCAGTATATCAGGAGACGTGGAGGAGGCCGTAGGAGGGCAACAACCCAGCAGCAGGACCGCTACCTCCGCCTTTGTGCAAGGAGGAACAGGAGAAGCACTGCCAGAGCCCTGCAAAATGACCTCCAGCAAGCCACAAATGTGCATGTGTCTACTCAAACGATCAGAAACAGACTCCATGAGGGAGGTATGAGGGCCCGACGTCCACAGGTGGGGGTTGTGCTTACAGCCCAACACCGTACAGGACGTTTGGCATTTGCCAGAGAACACCAAGATTGGCAAATTCGCCACTGGCGCCCTGTGCTCTTCACAGATGAAAGCAGGTTCTCACTGAGCACATGTGACAGACGTGACAGAGTCTGGAGACGCCAAGGAGAACGTTCTGCTGCCTGCAACATCCTCCAGCATGACCGGTTTGGCAGTGGGTCAGTAATGGTGTGGGGTGGCATTTCTTTGGGGGGCCGCACAGCCCTCCATGCGCTCGCCAGAGGTAGCCTGACTGCCATTAGGTACCTAGATGAGATCCTCAGACCCCTTGTGAGACCATATGCTGGTGCGGTTGGCCCTGGGTTCCTCCTAATGCAAGACAATGCTAGACCTCATGTGGCTGGAGTGTGTCAGCAGTTCCTGCAAGACGAAGGCATTGATGCTATGGACTGGCCCGCCCGTTCCCCAGACCTGAATCCAATTGAGCACATCTGGGACATCATGTCTCGCTCCATCCACCAACGCCACATTGCACCACAAACTGTCCAGGAGTTGGCGGATGCTGTAGTCCAGGTCTGGGAGGAGATCCCTCAGGAGACCATCCGCCACCTCATCAGGAGCATGCCCAGGCATTGTAGGGAGGTAATACAGGCACGTGGAGGCCACACACACTACTGAGCCTCATTTTGACTTGTTTTAAGGACATTACATCAAAGTTGGATCAGCCTGTAGTGTGTTTTTCCACTTTAATTTTGAGTGTGACTCCAAATCCAGACCTCCATGGGTTAATAAATTTGATTTCCATTGATAATTTTTGTGTGATTTTGTTGTCAGCACATTCAACTATGTAAAGAACAAAGTATTTAATAAGAATATTTCATTCATTCAGATCTAGAAGGTGTTATTTTAGTGTTCCCTTTATTTTTTTGAGCAGTGTATATAATGTAGCTAAAATGTCCAGTGTAAAAATTATGGGAGTTCCTTTTTGTATAAAATAACTCAAAAGTGGTGTGATGGAATACATGTTCCAATAATGCACTGTATTGGATGACTAAGGTGCAAAGATATCAATTAATAAGCAAGTCATTCACTGTATATGTGCAAATCCAGGGCAGTCCAATTCCATTTAAATGTGCGCCGGGTCCAGCGCTCCAATAGGAAATGAATCCCCGATGGTCAGCAATAATGTGCTCAGGTGCACTAACCACATGTAGTCGTTGCCAGGTTCTGTTATGTTAGGCGCTCGACTCCGGCAACTCCAAATGATGGCATGTAGCGAAAGAAGCCCGGAGTCGCCTCCGCCAAACGGACGGCAGCAGTACCCGTAGCAGGAAGGCCGGAGCCCGCGTCCACCGCCGGGATGTAGCACAGTGCAGTTGCTCCCCGTGCCCGCAGGCTGACACTGGTGGGGGAAGGTGAATGATGGAGCTGAAGTTTCAGTAGCAAGGAGTGGTATGCAAACCTCGCTCTCAATAGCGGCCCTGCACAGACCCCACTGGGAATTTAATCAGGCAGCTGTAGTTCCACAGGACAATGTACCTGTATCCTTAACGCGTTTCAATGCCAACAGGGCGTCTTTTTCAAAAGGCAGCTGAGAAGTACTCCTCCTTGTAGACAGGGTACAACATAAGAGATAATGAGGAGATCGCTAAAAGCTGCTAGTGATAATATATATATAACTTTCAGTTTTGGTTTGGAAAGGAAAGAGGTTATGTGAAAAAACCAATACTGTAAGGTAGGAATGTAGCACCCTACAAATCTGTAGTTTTTAACAAACTACAACTCTCATCATCCTAAAACTTCAACATTATTTTGACAATTATTTTTATGTACTTAAGTGAAATACATCAGCAATACAACTGACAATATATGTTTACACCAAAAATAGTACAGGGAGGGTAACAGATGAAACAAGACACAAGAGAATTAGCTGTTACATAGCTAAAAGATAACATACACACACTGACCATTACAGGAACGATTAACAATGTTCAGTTGTTGGATGAGGATACAAAAAATATATGCACATTAAATGAAATTTGAAGCCGGCACTCACTGCGAGTGAATGATGACTTGGGGGATCTGCCAGTAGGTGCGTTTCAAAGCAGGTAGTCGGGCATAGTTTTTTGTGAATCTGACTTTGCATGTGTTTTCTTTATACAGTTACAAGGTAACAGGGTCAGCATGGATACGCTGCTGGAAGTCAGTTTTCAAACTGCCAACTGTTGTAATTCCAAAATGGATACTATATGGTAAGTAGCATGTTAACATTGTTGGCAGCCAGCGTCTGCATTCTGAAAAGTCCTTGTCACTGTCTACATACATCCCCTTTTCAAAAGCAAATTTGGAAGATTATGAATATAAGGTTTCTGACTCACCTTCTAGACCAGTGGCTCCCTAACTCCTCAACACACTAACAGTCCAGGATTTAGTGATATCCATGCTTGAACACAGATGGTTAAATAAAAATAACCAAGGTAGTAATTAAGTCACCTATACTCAAGTATAGTTATCCTTAAATCCAGGACTGTTAGCGTGCCTTGAGGACCATGGTTGGGAAACACTGTTCGACTGTAAAGCGATAGGAAGCCAAGCCATCTTTGAATTCCCATTTTTGCAAACAAGAATGTGAATAGATTCTAAGCATCCAGCCTAGCTTTATGACCTGTTATGTGCTACAGCTGATTGGTTTTCCACAATAGGGGTTTATCTTTAAAACTTGGTTTATTTACTGGTTATGCATATGCAAAATGCCTTTAATACCTGCTGTAGGTTCTTTACTTCTCCGGACAAGCATTTCTCCAGATGCCCAAAACAATCTGAAAGGGAATTCATCAGAGAAAATGACTTTACCCCAGTCCTCAGCAGTCCAATCCCTGTACCTTTTGCAGAATATCAGTCTGTCCCTGATGTATTTCCTGGAATGAAGTGGCTTCTTTGCTGCCCTTGTCCGGAGAAGGACAGGTGAGCGCTGTCAACAGTCATGTGTCATGCCAACAGTAAAGTATCCGGTGACCATTCATGTGTGGGGATGTTTCTCAGTCATGGGAATGGGCAAACTCACAATTTTGCCTAAAAACACAGGCATAAATAAAGAATGGTACCAAAACATCCTCCAGGAGCAACTTATACCAACCATCCAAGAACAGTTTGGTGACTAACAATGCCTTTTCCAGCATGATGGAGTACCTTGCCAAAAAGCAAAAGTGATAACTAATTGGCTCGGGGAACAAAACATCGAAATTGTGGGTCCATGGCCAGGAAACTCCCCAAACCTTAATCCTATTGAGAACTTGTGGTCAATTCTCAAGAGGCGGGTGGGCAAACAAAACTGCACAAATTCTGATAAACTCCAAGCATTGATTACGCAAGAATGGGCAGCCATCAGTCAGTATGTGGCCCAGAAGTTGATTGACAGTATGCCAAGGCATATTGCAGAGGTCTTGAAAAAGAAGGGTCAACACTGCAAATATTGACTCTGCATAAACATAATGTAATGGTCAATAAAAGCCTTTGGCACTTATGACATGGTTGTAATTTAACTCCAGTATACCATAGAAACTTCTGACAAAAAGGCCTAAAAACACTGAAGCAGCAAACTTTGTGAAAACCAATACTTTTGTCAAACGTTTGGCAATGGTTGTACAAAATCTGACTGTCTGGTTGTGAACGGTTATCTCTGACTAAAGTTTTTGTGAATGTGAAGGTACAGAAGCAGCATATATAAGCAGCACTGCACACCAAAGAAGTCAGCATATTCACTGCATAACAAACTTGTTAAGGAGCTCAAGAGAGGTCACTTGAGAGCCATGATCTTCTACGACTACAAGAGTGGACTGCAACAGGATTGTTTACAGCAACTGCCAGCTGCTTTTGGCTAGGAAGCTCTGTCCTGAACCACTGTGTTTGTGACCAAAAGCACCTCACTGCCTATGCAGAGTGAACAGACTTCTTGATCCCAAGGGACCTGGACCAATAGGGGATTCACTTTTTCCATTAGTAACTGCCTGTTACTGACTCCACCCACTGCGCAATGGTCGGGATACTTGCTGCCACCACCAAGCTCCTTCAATTGGCACCTGGAACAGATTCTGCTGCGTATGCGTAGACAAGCTGCGGCCACACCTCCTGGTTGGTGTCGGCTGGTTCCCACTGCTGATTCACCATGCACCAGGTCCTGCACGGTAGCTGGTAGAAGGTGGAGCTTGGAGTCCCTGGGCTCAACCGAGAACAACTGGAGAACAGGAATGCATTTTTACAACTCCTGTAGTTGCGGTATACAAATGCAGTCATAGTATTGCTTGGGTGGTACCTCATCCAACACACAATACCACAGGGGGTAGATCCGTCCTGTGTTTTTTACTGAATCAAGTTGAGTGCATGTGTATTGCATGCTCAAGGCACACTCACCTTTAAAATTATCCCTAACGGAAAGTGTGGAGGAGTCACTCCTGTACCTGAGACCACCTAGGGTGTGAGTCACCGCCCAGGTGTTGACAGGTCTGGAGTGGCGGAAGAGTTCCCTCCAAACCAGACTTCCAGGGATGTTGCTAATGGACCAAGCCTGCCAGCTCTAGCCAGTCCAAGCTCAACAGATGGCAACCAAGGTCCACAGACAGTCTCCTGGCCACTGAGTGGTGGCACTGTCGGGCTCAAAGGAAATAATTAGCTGGCTGTGTGGAACAGCTTTCTCCCTAACTCCTCATGCCACACTGCTGCAGGAGTCTACAATGGAAGGCATAATGTTTACCTGGGAGGGGGGCAAGGGGACACAGCAGAGAGCTCTGGACACCCCATAGAGCGCCAGGGAGAGAGTAAGTGCATTTCAATACATACATTTAATAACCTCTTTATATATTACATTCTGTGCCTAGTGCTTAGCACTAGGCTTTTCACGCCCAGGATCTACAGCACTGCTGCAGTGACTTACCTGTAAATATACGTATATTGGGGGTAATTCAGAGTTGAATGCAGCAGCAGCAAATTTGTTAGCAGTTGGGCAAAACCATGTGCACTGCAGGGGGGGGGGGGGGGGGGGGGGGCAGATTTAACCTTTGCAGAGTGAGTTAGATTTGGGTGGGTTATATTGTGTCTGTGCAGGGTAAATACTGTCTGCTTATATCTGCCCCCCCCCCCCTACAGTACACATGGTTTTGCCCAACTATTAACAAATTTGCTGCTGCGATCAACTCTGAATTAGGCCAATTGTCCCAAAAAGGGATGCAACGTAATTAAATAAGGAGAACAAGTGGAGATCATTTCGGAACCAACACCCCTCTGGATAGTGGCAGCGAGGGCAGTGAGCTTCTTTGATTCCATGAAGGTGGTAAATACATCTTTTGCATATATTTCTCCCAATTCCTATATCATTTAAAAGCTACCAATTGTTGAGAACTATTGTTAACCACTCAATTGTGGAAAAGTATCTTCTGCTGATATTGCTGAAACAACCGTCTCTATATTACGGTTATACACTAAACCAAACAAAACTTCTGACTTAATGCACACCTGCTGGTGATTGTCTCCTATTAATGAGTAGTAAATTGCCATCCATACTGCTGATTTTTTATTTGTTTTTTAACTGTGTTGTAATTGTTATACGTGTATATTCAATTTGATGGTGTAAAGCAGGGGTGGGGAACCTCCGACCCGCTGCTGTGTGTGACAGGGGAGGAGAGTGCAGCGTGCGCCTCTCCTGCCCCTTTGTGCTCAGTCCGGCCACGGCGGCGTGTCATCTGCAGGGAGGAGAGCGCAGCTATGTCCAGCGGCAGCATGTAGGATCTCAAACCAGCCGCCGGTTCGTGAGCCAATCAGAGCTCGCGGACCGGCAGCCAATCAGGAGCCGCCGCTGCCGGTCTGCGAGTTCTGATTGGCTTACAAACCGGCGGCTGGTTTGAGGTCCTACACGCCGCCGCTGGATACAGCTGCGCCCTCCTTCCTGCAGATGCCACACGCCGCCTCAGCCGGACTGAGCACAAAGGGGCAGGAGGGGCAGGAGAGGCAGGAAAAGGCCAGCAGCACTGGGGCAGCAGCGGTGAGCAGCACGGGGGGGGGGGGGGGGGGGGCGCGCATCTGTGTACCTGGCACTATGGGGGCATATCGGACACTGTGGGAGCATAACTGTATCTGGTACTGTGGGGGCATATCTGTATCTGGCACGGTGGGGACATGTGTGTACCTGGCACTATGGGGGCATATCTGACACTGTGGGGGCATAACTGTATCTGGTACTGTGGGGGCATATCTGTATCTGGCACTGTGGGGACATATCTGTATCTGGCACTGTGGGGACATATCTGTATCTGGCACTGTGGGGGCATACTGTATCTGGCACTGTGGGGGCATACTGTATCTGGCACTGTGGGGACATGTGTGTACCTGGCACTATGGGGGTATATCTGACACTGTGGTGGCATATCTGTATCTGGATCTGTGGTGGCATATCTGTATCTCGCACTGTGGGGGCATATGTGGATCTGACACTGTGGGGGCATCTGTGGATCTGGTGGTGCACTACTGGCGGCATACTGTATGTGTACCTGGCACTGTGGTGGCATATGTGCATCTGGCGGTGCACTACTGGCGGCATATGTGTATCTGGCACTGTGGCGGCATATGTGTATCTGGCACTGTGGCGGCATATGTGTATCTGGCACTGTGGCGGCATATGTGTAGCTGGCGGTGCACTACTGGGGGCATATGTGTATCTGGCACTGTGGCGGCATATGTGTATCTGGCAGTGCACTACAGGGGCATATCTACTGGGGCATAACTACTGGGGGCAGGCTAATTTTAAGTTGATCATTTTTGTATGGCCCCCGAAGGATTTTATAAATATCTAAATGGCCCTTGGTAGAAAAAAGGTTCCCCACCCCTGGTGCAAAGTATGATGGCTGGTTAATGCTCATCTCTCTCTCTCTATATATACTGTATAGACATTAAGGGGTATATTCAATTAAAGTCGGATCCCTTCCGACATGTATTTGTCGGAATGGATCCGACAACCCCTATTCAATCCCATCTAAAATTCAACTTTTTCAAGTCGAATTTTATATGGGACCCGGAGGAGGCGAGGGGGGGGGGGGGGGGGGCGAGCCGCGGGGGGATAGCCGGCTGCAGCCAGAGGAAATCAGCGCTGCAGCAGGATGTCACTCACCCGCCCGACCTCACGGCAACTTCCACCTGCTCCAGCAGCGTGCTGGAGCCGGGTGGAAGCTGCTGTGAGGTCGGGCGGGTGAGTGACATCCAGCTGCAGCGCTGATCGTAGCGCTGATCTCCTGTATGCCCGCCGTCTCCCTGCGGCTCCCTCCCCCCCCACCCCTCGCCTCATTCCGACATCATTTTGATGTCGGATTGACATAGTCGAAAAGCGGCCAAAACCGGTCGGATTTGGCCCCGTTTTCGACATCAACACGTGGATCGGCAGCTATTCCGCCGATCCACATGCTTTTCGACAAGTCGAATGCCTCGACTTGTCAAAAAGCTCTGAATAGGTCGAATCAGGATTCGACCTTAAAAAGTCGAAAACTGCCGTCTTTTTGACAGACGGCAGTTTTCGACTGCAATTGAATATACCTGTATGTCATTTTGGAAAAATAAGAAAAAAATAAAAGTAAAATACTTTTTCACCATGTACAGTACCAGCGCTTTTCTTACTATTTGTATATAGAATTCTTGTATGTTTCGGGTTGAGCATACCCGTAGAAAAGCAGCAGGTATCTGGGTAACTAATAGGCGCTTGATCATTTCTTGTTTTTTTCTTCTTCCCGCAGCCTGGGACTCTCACTGGGGGCTAACAGCCTGAATCGCTGCAGGGTGGTACCAGGGGCTGTCTTTCCTGGTCCCCCCATAGTTACTAGCTTCTACTTCTGGTGGTACATCTGACTACCTCTCTGCAATTTGGCTACCGAGAGTAGGTACTCCCAAACTCCCAGCATGTGGCAACTCATAGCCCTGTAGCACGGCACTATTGCTCCTGCTGCAGCGGTTCTTTGCACAGCCAGGATCGCTGAAGCTGCACCTGGTCTCCTCCAGCACTACCCCGATGCAGCACATCAAGAGATAACCCAGTACTTGGCTGCTCTGTAACGCTGAGGTAACCTAGAATTTGGCACACAGCCCTGCAGTCTGGATTATGTTCAAGCGGCAGCAGCTGTTTGGCAGCGCACTGGGTATTAATAGGCTGCTATACAGTTTAACCTGTCCCGGTACCACAATGACTCACCACTGGGACTTGAAACATTAATGGAGTGAGAGGAGAAGGGGCAGCTGGACGGAGAGGCCGAGTGCGTAGGCGACGCTAGCAAGCAACGGCCGGTCCCAACAGGAGATGGTGACCAGGGGGGACTACCATAAGCCATGGAAATTCCGGGTGTAGTGCCAGAAGAGAGATCAATTAAATGTCCGCAGCCTAACGCTACCTTCCCCTATTGGTGTCTAACCCTAACCTCCCCTTTCCCGCAGCCCAAACCTAACTCTACCCCCTTAGTACCTAACTCTAACCCTTCCCCGGTGGTGCCTAACCCTAACCCCCCTCTCTGCAGGCTAACCCTAACCTCCACCCCCCCCCCCCCCCTCCTCACACACACCCTTGCAGCTTAAATCTAAGGCGGCCCATATTACTTACCTTCGGGATCCTGACTGACGGGATTCCGTCGTCGGGATCCTGATCCTTTCAGAATTGCGTTGTTGGCGTTCCAACGGCTGTTGGGATTCCGTTGTCGGTATTACAGCTGCCAGGATTCCGACAGCCGGGATCCTGAACGTATACCCTTCAGATATATCGGTCAGCAGGTGTGCTGCAGAGCCAATGAGATGTCTGTGAATGGTGCCATTCACAGACACCCGCCAACCCACTAGTGATATATCGGTCGCTCGCTCATACAGCCAATATATCGCCCGTGTGCACAAAGTTTTAGTTGTCCAGGAATTAGGACCAAAGCCCTAATGCATGGGATAGTCCCATCCAATCAAGACATATCAACTTAAATTCTGAACAGTTGACAAAAAAAAATACAACAACCACCCATTCACTAAAAAATACTGAGAATTACACTCATAGGGGTATATTTACTAAAGTGCAGGTTTATAGCAGTAGGTATGTTGCCCATAGCAACCAGATTCTAGCTATTATCTGCTAGAAGGTGCTAGATAAATAATAAGTAGAATCTGAATAGCTGCTGTGAGCAACATCTCCACATCTATAAACGCACACTTTAGTAAATATACCCACATCGACATCCATACAGAATATATTTTACCCTATTTGTAATTGTGGGATGAAGAATAATTATGCAATACTCTAGTTATGCTACTGGGGGATAGCGTTTGGAGATGTAACTGAAAGACTGGGCATCCAGACCTTAAACTAATTGTTGTATATTGTGAAATCAGGTGTGCATATATCTGTAAACTGTAACCATTACAATTAAATGTACTTCATGTACTCATTTGTTTGCATATTACGCTCATAATGTTGTAAGCAAAATATCTCAAAGCGTTAGGTACAGTATTTCAGTATTATGGATGGCTATCGGTGGATTATCCATTGATATCCACCTCGATGGTGTAAAACTCTGTATGGAAACCATCTATGGTTTTACCCATCGATGGTCACCCCTGCATTAGGGTAAAATGAACAGTGGTCCAATCAGAGCCCAGGGGCATGGCTTTGTGGTGTCAGGTGGAGTGGATAAGCTCCATGCCCTGACACTGATGAAAAAAAAAAAAAATTGTTAACACAGAACCATCGATAGCAGGAAACCATTGGTAAAATTATTTGACATCAGTCATAGACCATCGATGATTTTGAATCCCTAATCAGTATATCCTTGCTACTGTGTATGGTTGCACATTATCACCCAAAGGCATATTCAATTATCCCTGAGCTATTCAATTAGTGTTGCTAATCCACGCTGTAACTTCCTGAAGGTGCAGTTTACGTGGCTTTTTCTTCACCACCTCATTATTTTTGAGGAAAAATCTGCATTAAATGCCCCTTCTGGGGCTTACTGTGCGAGGTACCACATAAATTCCGGACAATTAATCCAAAATCTGTTGGGTAACGTGCCTTAGCCGTGGCTTTACCGAGTGGGGAATTCACCTTGTAATTGAATAGCTCAGGGTGCCAAACCCAGAGCTTTAGCCACACGGTAAATACCATGGCTAATTAAATCTGCCCTACTGTATGTTGCATACTGGATATTCAGATAGTTTGTGTATTGTTATATAGCTTTCGTAAAATTAGGTTATGGATGGAACAAGGTACTTTTTATGTATTATACAGTGTGTATGTTGAAATTTATTATAAAGAAGACATTACTTTCATAGTATCCATACAGGACAGTATTACGGGTGACATTTCAATGAGGTTTCTGTATCCTGAGGGAAAATGATCCTACACCACAATTTACTCATGACTGCACTTTTACAAAATAGCTTTTAAATTTTTATAAACAGACTGTGAAAGTGAAGTACTTCATCTGGCAAAGTCCACTGATTATGTCAGAGCTTTATAAACATGCCTAAATTAATCTTATACTAGACCATCACGCATATCCTCATTTACCAGCAAATGGTTAAGCGCAGGGTCACGCTGGCATTGTAGAATACTGCAATTATCTCACCAGGAAACCAGGAGAATACAGTCTGCTTAACATTAAAGCAAAAGGGGAACACTGTTCCCTTGCCATATCACAGTTACTACCGCTGTGAAAGTACTGTATGCAGTGTTTTGACAGCAGAACCTCCTTGGCATAAAGAGGAAAAACGTTTGAAGTCAAAGCAGCTTTCCAGCATTAGATGAACTGAGAAATTAAACATTGGTCAAATAAAAGATTGCACAAATTATTAAAGACAGAATACAACAGTTCTCTGTGTTCCTGCGTGGCATAACTAAATCTAGGTAATAAAAAGGTTTATTATAGCTCACTTTAAAAAGTTGCAGGTCAGTCAAACCCTGCTGTTCATTCCCATGCTTATCATGGGAGTACACAGTGGCTCTTGAGAGGTAAACAAGACACTGAGTAAAATGTACAGCTTTGGGGCAATAACAGTTTATAATAAAACATTTTCTGAAAACTATAAAATGGCAACATAAGATCCCCAGTTTAAAACATTTTGTTTGCGTAAAGCTACAGAATTACCATAGTGACATAAGAAATAAAAAAAACACCCTCTCTATCATAAACCGCCATATCGGTAATTGCACATGACCTGCCCCAATCTATGTAGCAGAACAATCCACATCACGTGGCTGTTTGGGGAACAACTGCAACCATTCTTGCAAGTGTAAAATACAGTACCTTAAAAAACAAAACAAAAACGGCAATAGCTTATGCAAATGTGCAACTAAAACAAGATGCATGTAGGTTTACACAAGTCGTGAAAGTACCTGCTTTACGTCAGCATTTTTAATCATGTTTTGTTTGCAAAATATGTATTCTGTATTGGGCTTTAATAAAACCTTGTCTAATATTGCAGGTACTGTACAACTATCTAGTGTAAAAAAAACATGCTTGTACAAAAACATAATGTAATAATATTGTATTGGCACCCAACAATGAGGGGATTGGAATCAGCCACAATTCATGGTAACCGTCAAATGATACAATGACCGCCATATATGCATTTGTGTGACCTTACTGTACATGGTCTTTGTTAGTATGCCCATTCCTCCCATCCTGTCTCTAGTCGCGCCACAAATACCCAAATATATGGTTATGCATTCGAACACCCGTGCACAGATTGGGATGAAACAAACGCGAGGTGGTCCAGTTGGATCCTGGCCAGATTTTAGGGGGTTAGGGTCGCGGTTGGACCTCAGGGCAGAATGCACCGAGGAAGAACTGTGGCCAGGGAATCTGTTTTGGGCCTGTCACTGGATGGATTTGGAAGAAAACTTAATAAAGTGGCAACATTGGATCCGAGAAGACATACTAAGGGGTTGCAGTCCCGGTCGGACCTCCTTTTGGTGTACTCCGGGCATAACTTTGACAGAGGAAGCCTGTACTGTGCCTTCTACTGGATGGATTTGGTTGAAAACTTAAATGAACTAAATTAACTGACAGAAATAGAGGTGGGAAGACAAAAAATGTTGTGTAACCAAAGCCTTGGTATAGCAACATTGATAACAGAAGGACACCTTTAAACCTATCTCACAATGGAAAAGTGATTATAACACTGAACAGAAAGAAAAGCTGGGTCCGCACCGTACAATCTTTATGTGGTAAACTTATATGGGTAAATAAGACCCCTAGACTCAGCAGATCATGTTTGGCCAAGTCTTCAAATAACGGCGGTTTAGGACTCCCTATTTTTGAACGTTACTTCCAAGCTACGCAGTTGAGCCATATAGTAGACTGGCATGCAAAGGAAGGTGTTAGGAAATGGGTGTCTCTGGCAAGCGAATTGATTAACTATCAATCTGTTATTTTTGATGGTAACCATGGGAGAAAACTGAGACCAGCCGCGGTAGCAGTTACCCCTTGTGTTTCTTCAGTTCTTAAAACCTGGGATTTTCTGAATAAGAAACTTCATCTAGCTCCTTATCCATCTCCACTGACCCCTCTTTGGCACCACCCCGATTTCCCTCTGGGGTGTATGACACCCTATCTAAAGCCATGGGCCTCGTTGGGTATTACTAGATTGTTGCATGTTTCGGGGGAATCCGCAAACTTTCAAGGCGTTATGTGAGAAATATGATACTCAGAACTTTAGACACTTTGATTACCTACAGATACTTAGTTTTGAGCACTCTCTCAACAAACCCGTTAAATCCAGAAAGCCGCTCCCCTTTGAACGGATGTGTATATGATCCTGACCGTAGAGGGGTTATATCGATCATGTACTCTTTTAGCTGGCTCACCACCCGCTAAGGAATCATTCGAATTAGCCTGGGAACGAGACCTAGAAATAACGTAAACTGAGGATTGGTCAGACATAAAGGAATCAGTAGCAAAAAAATCTATAAACTCGAACTTCAAGGAGAATGCTTTCAAGGTTTATTCGAGGTGGTACAGGGTTCCCACGGTCATCCATCGTATTTGCCCTTCTAGTTCAGATCACTGCTGGCAGAATTGCGGCAACCAGGGCTTCTACATGCATATCTGGTGGGATTGCCCTTTGATTAGCTTCTATTGGGACGCCGTTTTCTCTATTTTGGGAAATATTTACAACTCCACCGTTCCCAAATGCCCTTTACGAGCCTTACTTTGTAAACCGGTGGAAAGGCCTTCGATCCCTAAAAGCAAATTGAGCAATCATATACTTGGCTCAGCCAAGTTGTTGACTGCCGCAAATTGGAAACAACCAGCTGATCCGTCCATGCAGGCTGTTATCAATAAAGTTTGGTACGCAGCTTCAATGGAATACATTACAGCTTTACTTCACGACTCTGTTGGGAAATTTTCAGTTACATGGAACCCCTGGTATTCTTATTTTCAGAGACTAATGCCTGGTACGACGTAGACAATATCTTCCAACCCTGTGTTGGGGGGTGTTTCTACTTTACCTCTTGGTAAATTTTGCCTCTCCATGTTTCCGCCAACGACCGATTACTACACCCCCCCCCCCCCTCATCCATGGTTCCTTCCACCTCTGTCTCCTTCTCCCTTTTTTTTTTTTTTTTTCCTTCTCTTCTTTCCCGTCCCTTCAAAAGTATTCACTATTGTAATATCATCTTATGTGTAGCCTGTTTTAAAAAATATACAAAAACAGAGTGGTAATCATGATCATCTTTTATTTAGCTATACATACATTTTATCTTGGTACAGTTGCTGACTTGCATTTCTGCATGTATATTGCTCCGTATATCTCTATGTCATGTTGTACTGTTTACCACTTTTTATTGCAAAATAAAGAGTAAAAAAAAAAAGAAAGAAAGAAAAGCTGGGTGGTCAGGGCTACTGGCGACACCCCAAAAACAAAAACGACACTGGGAAGCCACCTCATGGCTACCAATTATTTTTAATATGTTGACCGTTACATCCAGCTCATTGACAACTTAATAACTGAACACAGGTCCTTTAGCTTGCTGGCTTCAAGCCTGCATTTGACCTACTTCTAATTAGCCACAGAACCTGTGCAATCCATGAGCGTCCCAATTTAAAGGGATGGTATGGTAAGTCTAGACTATAGGGATATCAAATTCTTGTTTATTCATCCATAATTGTTAATGTCGGGAGGTACAGTGAGCGCTTCAGTACAAAAGTAGCGCCAAACATTTGCTTTACCCACAAACATACAAACTGTAGATCCTGAACAAGTTATGTATTAGCAGCATTGTACACCCCTCAGCACTGCTTTCCACATATCGTCTTACTGTCAGTTATTTTACTAATGTTGTAGTTTTTTTTGGGGTTTGTTTGTTTGTTTGTTTGTTTTTTTATAATACCAGTCAACTCTTCTCCATGCCATCACTTTCTTTTAAAACTAATTACACTAGCAGTTACGGACTGCCTTATAACGACATTGTCTGTATCCCAAGTCACATGAGCAACAGCACTTACAGGAACAGAAATAAAGGAGTGCTGAATGTACTACTGGAAATCACAACCAGATAGGGTTAATTGGTCCATGTCCAGAGCATGGCATGGCATTACAATGTCATGACACAGAGGTGTATGATCAAGATCTGCTCTGGGGACGATGGCTGAGTTACTACAGTACATGGCAAGAGATTAATGGAAGTATATGCTAGGTCAGTTCTAGAAAACAAAAGTGGCAGAGAAACAATATACAGCCTTATCAATTGAGTGACGAGTTCAGTCTCTCATTGGTAAACATAACATAAAAGAGGCACATTTATCAGACATGGCCCAGCCATGGCATTGTGGCATTTGTTTTTCAAACTTTCTTATCCCAGACTGAGAAATGCAAAAATCCTTCTTTTACAGTACATGAGCTTTAAAATGGTGTCCTTTAACATATTGTAGTATCAAACAAATAGGGTTTGGTACCTACCGGTAAATCAGTTTCTCTGATTCCACAGGGGACACTGGAGATTACGCTGGGTATTGAGTTTAGCTAGGGGGAACTGGCATATCCAAGTTAAAAAATGTGTGTAAGGCTCCTCCCCCTCTACTACCCACCATTCCCCAGTTTGGAAAATGTAGGCCAAGAGGAGATGAAACAGAGGAGATACAAAAGATAGAAAACATACACACAGAACATAACTAACAAGTCAAACCCAAAAACTAGTCTCAAAATCAGGCAACCAAAGCAGAGGTGGGCGTCCAGTGTCCCCTGTGGAATCAGAGAAACAGATTTACAGGTAGGTACCAAAATCCTATTTTCTCTTTCATTCCACTAGGGGACACTGGAGCTTGCGCTGGGGACGTCCCAAAGTTCTCCCTGGGCGGGAGAGCTCTGAGGCACCTGCAGGACCAACTTACTGAAACTGGAGGCTGAAGTCGCAAACATATCAAAACTATAGAACTTAATAAAAGTGCTTGCCAACGACCAAGTGGCAGCCCGACAAAGTTGCGATGTGGAAGCACCCATGCATGCTGCCCAGGATGTACTCACCGAACTAGTGGAATGCGCTCTAAGAGAAGCTGGAGGCTGTAGCCGCTTACGGACATAAGCTTGTCGAATGGTTAGACTAATCCAACGAGCCAGCGTCTGTTTTGAGACCGGACATCCTCTACGGTTAGCATCATATAAGACAAACAACGTGTCGGATTTCCTCACTGAAGCCGTCCTGACGACATAGATACGTAAGGCCTTTATTACGTCCAGAATAGATGAACATCCGGATGGATCCCGAAAGGTTGGTACAACAATCGGTTTGTTGATATGAAACGCCGATACCACCTTTGGAAGGAAGGACGGTTTAGTACAAAGTTCCGCTATGTCATCATGGAAGATCAGATATGGCGGTTTACACGAAAGAGCCCCTAAATCCAAAACACGCCTAGACAAGGCTAGAGCCAACAAAATGACCGTTTTCCATGTAAGTAGTCTGAAGTCAGTGTCATGTAACGGTTCAAACGTAGAAGATTGAAGAAAGGACAGCTTCCTAGCTCTCAACACTGTAGGGATAACTGAATCCGGAATCCCCTTATTTTTTAAGATTGCGGTCTCAACAGCCACCCCGTCAAACGCAGCCATGTCAAATTGGGGTGGAGGAACGGACCTTATTATAGAAGATCTGGCCGAAGAGGTAGAGTCCAAGGTTCGTCCGCTAGAAAAAGTTGAAGGTCCGAGAACCAACTTGGTAGAGAGGCCAGTTTGGTGCTATGAGAATCACTGCGGCCGACTCCCGCTTTATTCCCTTTAAGACCCGAGGCAGGAGTGTGATGGGCAGAAATAGGTATACCAGATCGTAATTCCAGTGAGTTGTGAGAGCATCCACCACCTCTGCTGCTGGATCCCTTGTTCTTGACATGTATTTTGGCAACTTGTGATTTAGTCTTGATGCCATGAGATCGATCTGCGGACAACCCTATCGGTTAATTAGGTCCTGGAACACCTGGTGAAGTGCCCACTCCCCGGTTGAATATCTTGGCGACTGAGGTAGCCTGCCTCCCGATTTTCTACTCCTGGGATAAATACTGCAGACAGAATCACCCGATTTCTCTCTGACCACTGCAGTATCCGAGAGACCTCTTGCGTTGCCAAGCGACTGCGGGTTCCGCCCTGCCTGCTGATATATGCCACTGCTGTTGCCTTGTCCAATTGAACTCGAACGGGATGGAACCGGAGGTAAGATCCCGCCCTCAGCGCATTGAAAATTGCTCTTAGTTCCAGAGCGTTTATTGGTAACCGGTATTCCTGTGTCGATCACCTTCCCTGAAAGTGAGAATCCAACACCACTGCCCCCCATCTGCCAGTCGTCAGAACAATCCAGTCCCAGATTCCAAACCGGCAACCCATCATAAGGTTGTTCAGCTAGAGCCAGCACAGAAGTGACATTCGTGTCTGGGGAGATAAGTGGATCTGCCGATGCAGTTGTAGATGGAAACCTGACCACTGTGACAGAAGGTCCAACTGAAACATTCTTGAGTGGTAACGACCTAGTTGTAGGGTCTCGAAGGCTGCCAACATCTTCCCTAACAGATGGATACAGAGGTGTAAGGATACCCATTTTAGTTTTAGGACTAACTGGACCATCTGACGAATGTCCCGTGCCTTGTCGAGTGGAAGAAACAACTTCTGTTGTTGTTTGTCGAGAATCAGATCTAGAAATCGAAGACGCTGGGATGGAACCAGTTGTGACTTGTCGAAATGTATAATCCAGCCGTGATGAATGAGAGTCTGGTTTGATTAACAAGTCGTCCAGATACAGGACAACGGTAACGTCCAACGACCTCAGATGAGCGACCATCACCAACATGACCTTGGTGAAAATTCTGGGGGCCGATGACAATATGAACAGCAGAGCCTGAAATTGATAATGTTCCTTCAAAATGGCAAAACTCAGATAAGCCTGATGTGGCTTCCAAATTGGAATGTGCAGGTACGCTTCCTTTATATCCATGGAGAGTAGAAACTCCGCTGGTTCTAAGTTCGCTATGACCGATTGAATGGACTCCATCTTGAATCGATATATTGATAGGTACTTGTTTAGAGACTTCAGATTCAGGATCGGCCTGATAGATCCGTCCAGTTTGGGGACCACAAAAAGATTTGAGTAGAAACCCAGACTGCTTTGATTTAATGGAACTGGTACCAACACCTGTGATACCATAAGATTTCGAATAGCTTCTTGCAACACAATGGCTCTGTCTGGTGACAGAGGAAGACCTGTTGTGAAGAATCGATGCGGGGGAGAAGCTGGAAAATCTATTTTGTAACCTGACGAAATGAAACGGTGAATCCAAAGATCTGAAGACGTTTGTTCCCAAGCCTGCCAAAAATGCCATGAGCCGAGCACCCACCTGTGGAGCTCCCAGGTGGGTTGGAAGACAATCATGCAACCTGTTTCTCAGTTGACTTGACTTCTGGACGACGTACTGTCATCTGAGCGTGACCTCTGCCTCCTCTTATCTGAGAGTAAGATCCTCTTCCTCTGCCACGAAAGGACTGTTGAGGACGAAAGGATTGAAAGGAGGGACCCACATAGGGGCGTCTGGCCGGTGGAGGTGCAGATGGCAAAAACGTGGCTTTTCCTCCCGTGGCTTGAGAAATCCATTTGTCTAACTCCGGTCCAAATAAAGTCTCACCTGTTAAAGGGATGGCTTCAGCTGCCTTCTCGGATTCAGTATCCGAATGCCAAGATCTTAAGCAGAGTGCTCTGTGAGCCGAAACCACCGACGCAGAAATTCTGGAACTAATAAGACTTGTGTCCTTAGCGGCAGATGCCAAGTAACTGGCCGATTCACATATGTGCTCCGCGGTAATCTTAAGCTCCTCTCTAGATACCCCGGACTCCAAGCCACTACTTAATTCTTCTGCCCATTTGACAATGGCGGAATTGACCCACGTGCTCACCAGAGTAGGCTTAAGGTGGGCTCCTGCCGTCGTGTATATGGACTTAAAAGTGGAATCAATTCTACGGTCCGAAGCATCTTTGAGAGACGTGGCCCCCCCTTGTACTGAAAGCGTAGTCTTCTTGGATAAACGTGATACCGAAGCATCCACAGCTGGAGGAGCTTTCCACTTACTTATTCATAGTAGGCTGGAACAGACAGTGAGAAAGGAATTTCTTTGGCATTTGGAAATGTTTGTCTGGATGTTTCCATGCAGTAGCCAGGTGATCATGAAGCTGCTGAGAAAATGAATAGAACACCGGGGTAGCCTGTTGTTCTCCAAACAACTGAAACTCCTTAGCCTCCGGTATAGGTTCCTCTGGAAAATTGAGAACCCGTCTAACCGCTAGGATCAGAACTTCTACTCCCTGACCACTGCCGTCGGTATCCTGGATAGGCTCTACCAGAAGTTCTTCCTGTAATTGTTCATTGTCTAAGTCTCAGACTGAAGAACACCCGGAAGAGGTTGTTTCTGTCTCTGGAAAGAAGACGGAGAGGGATCCTGGGGGGGTCTGTTAGAAGAACCTATAACAGTCACCAGACCCTCCATCGCGTTTGTTAAATTCTTGGCCCAGGTTGGCTCCATTTTACGGGACTTCGCCAACTCTGCTGATAAAGTTGCAACAGATCCAGCCAGTGCCGACACCCAAGTTGGGGTATCAGTAGCGTCATAAACCTTATACGCAACCTCTGTTTTACACTGTTCACACAACGTGGAACTACTGTGGGAATCAGCCAAAACAAACTTTGTTTTGCATTGTAAACATGTAAAGAGCTGCTGAGAAGCCTTTGTGTTTGACCTGCCAGTCATGTTTAATACACCCACACAGGTAAAAGCAGTCACTTCAATAAAGTAATATATATTAGTAAGAGTAGAGAGACCAGATAATGATAAGGGAACAGAGGGGAGAGAACCAAAACCCGCCCTTAATTCCCCTGTCTCCACCAACTAACCCAACGCCCCAGCGTACTCACATCTTTTTCTCAGAAATTGCGGTTGGATCGCTTATTGCGATCCAACCTGAATTAGGCCCTATACTCTCTAAAGTGGATTCCCCAGCCAGAGATGTGTATTTGCATATAGTCACTAAGGAAGAGCTTGGAAAAGTCTGAATGATTACTTTATCACTGAAGGAAAGAAAGGAAGAAAAAAAAACACCACATTACAGGATATAAAAGGGAAAATCCCAATTTAGCTAAATAGTAACAATAATGCAAGAGGAAGATCATCTATAGAAATTCTTTTGTCACTTTTACAAAGCAATACATGCACCAAGTTATTTTCAAGCAGAGAATGACTAAGTGGCAAGCTTTCAGACTCCAACTGTAGGCCCCACTAACTCTCTTCCATATAAATACTACTGTGACTGACTATGCTGATCTGTATCAGTTCTTGTGTTATTTGTTTTAAAACATCATACCTCCTTTTGGGCCACTTGAAAAAGCTAAATAGATCTATATATGGCTGCACGTATTGTACAGCTATAGCCCTGGTATTATGCAAGGATTTGAATATCATTGCTTTTTAAATCAGCAAGACATTGAGGAATCAGTTTCCATAGGGATTAAGCCGAGGACTAGATTGCAGTACAGAGAACACACATTCTAAGGGAAAATGAACATAATACAGTAACAGCAATCATTAAGAAGTATGTATTCTGAACATTTGCATAACTATGGCAGCATCCAATGGGGAGCTTCTAAATAGTACTAAGAACAGAAAAACTCCCAGGACTGAAACCAGAAATGTAATCCGCTGCAAAAGATTTGTCAGTATTGGCCAGGATAGCAGATTATCCGAGCAGCAGCCCAGTCATGAATGAATAAACTACACCCGTTGTATGTACTAATAGCAGAAATCAGTTATTTAGTTATTGGGTTAATGCAGTTCTCAGTTTATTTTTCCTTTACACCCTATCCATGGTCCTCATTTGCACAAGGTTTCTGGACAATCCACAATACCAGGGACTCCCTGATGTGTGAAATACCTGCCCCTCTCTTGGTTTCTGAGGGGACTATTCATGAAGCAGTGAAACGAGTGGAGAAACAGACCAGTGGAGAAGTTGCCCATGGCAACCAATCAGCATCGCCCTTAAATTTTGCAGACTGTGCTTGATAAAGGCTTCCTTCAAAGCTGATTGGTTGCTTTGGGCAACTTTTCCACTGGTCCTTTTCTCCACTCATTTCACTGCTTCATGAATAGACCCCTTAATCATAAGGAGGGCTGGACCTGAGCATTGTTTGGTTCTTTAGATAGACTCTTTAAGAACCAAAGGCCAAACACTTTCTTGTGCGTGTCCAGCTGTGACAGGTTATCATGTCAACATGCTTACACAGATTATATGTCAATATAATAAATGGTGACAAATCATGGGCCACACGCAGGACCTGTTCTGCAAATGAGCAGAACCGGTCCTGAGCAGTTTCCCAATAATCGGGAAACTGCGCAGGTAATCGCACAAGCGATCCATGCTGAATGAGGGCATCTGTGAGCAAGACTTTATTTCAACAAAACATGCAGCAAGATGACAAGTTGTGCTTCTTATTTAACATAACCAAATGACTGTTCCCTCTGTAGAATAATACGTGCTTCCATACTTTACACAACATTGAGAGAGAGAAAAACTGAAAAGAAACCCTAGTTCCAAAATAAGTGAATGCACGTGGTTTTCATATTACAGGTTGAGTCTCTCTGATATCCGAAATGCTTGGGATCAGAAGTATTATAGTTTCTGATTTTTCCGTATATTAGATTATTTGCATACCATAATGAGATATCTTGCAGATGGGGCCCAGGTCTAAGCACAGTACGCCTTTATGTTTATACATCTTATACACATAGGGGGGAGATGAACTAAGCTTTGAAGAATGATAAAGTGGAGAGAGACGGTGTGCCAGCCAAACAGCTGTATTCTGCAGGATCGAGCATCCAGGTGAAGTGACATTAATTTGTGTAACTTCTGTGTCTTCACAATTTCCAACCTGGGACACAAACTCAAAGCAGAATCAGAGTGACATTTCTTTCTTTAGGCAAACTTCAACAAAATAGAGTACGCTCATTATTTAAATTCAATGCAATATCATGTATAATATATGAAAGAGTTGATGGTACTATATTACATAGTCCAAAAAAAAAAAAAGTACACAGGATGTACTTGCAGAACGCGCTCTTCCTTTTCCTTCCCATTACACCCATCATCACATGCACTACCGAGTAACACACAGTTCAGTACTCCGGACACAGATTCATACATTGCCAGGAGTAAAATGTTAGTCAACACAGTGGTTCTTAAGTACCACCATAAAACACAGTAAAGTTGGGTCTTTTGATAGAACTTCATGTTGTCAGGGCAACGATGTGTTCACATTACTAGTGTATACAGAGCTTTGAGAATTGCTGGGCTACAACAAAAAATAATTAATTAATTAAAATAAAAACATTTTATATGCTGTATCCTGCTTGTGAATTGGAAATGTCTATGATAGTACATTTAATACAAGCTGGTATTAAAAGAGAAAAAGGACACTGCTCTAAAGAGTACATCTGAAGAATAAGACTATACTGTACACAGAAATGTCATTTTGAAACAAAGGGTTAAAGTCCACACTGCGCTGGATTTAGGATTAATTACTGTGAATAACACAAGACCTTATCTTGCACTAGTTGTGAGTCATATCTACTCTACATGAGGAGAGGAGAACGCGCTGCAGTTTTTCTTCCCTGGGTTATGCAGAACAAGGGTGCGACGGGGGAGGGATGGAATTCTAAATTCAAGCAATTGAGAAGTATAAATATACATTTCCCAGCAAATTCATTATATAATAAAGACTGGCTGATTCAATGAGGTTAAAACACTGTTTCAGCAGTAAAGAAGCACATCTCATTTAAGAGGAACACAAATCATACTTCTAAATAGTAAGCTGAAAGCTGCAGCAGTTTTTCTTGCAAGCCAGTGAAGAACACTGCTAGGAGCCGTAGTCTTCAATAGGTTTGATTTCAATACTGTAATTATCATAAGTAATATAAAACACTTTTAATGAAAAAATTTATTGTATTTGAGAATATATTATTTAAAAAAAAAAAAAAAAAAAAGAGGCTACCCAGCTGCACTTTCATAGCGTATAAAAAAAATGCTGCCATTGCTAAATCTTCTTAAATCGTGAGCTGGTTGCAGTAGGGTTAACTGTATATTTAGTTTCAAGATTGTATGTTATCAAATGCATCGATGGCCCCCCCCCCCCCCCCACTCTCCCGTATGCAATCGCAAGCAGTTGCAGTTTTACTAAATTAGCAAAACTGCAATTGATGCTGAATAAGGTCCAAAGTCCCCAGACCTGGCAGCGTATAGACCTACTAATTCCATTATATTTATAATTGAGAGTAAAGTAACCTACACCAGCAATAGGACTGACAAACTCACCTGAGTACCGGATCCGATCTGGGATGTTTAATCCGTCTACAACCCGTGTCGGCCCCACCGTTTCCACTGCAGTTCGACACGGGTTATTCCCGGATCGGATCTATTTCCACTTAACCTGGGTAAGCTCTGTAAAAGCAGCTCTTTTATCTCTAAGGGTGCATACACACGGTGAGATTCGGACTTATCCGATTCTCACCGTGCGACAGGGGGCCGGGTCGGCACTTAGCCAGTATCGCAAGCACATAATGAGTGTGCTTGCGATGCTGGCTATGTGCGATGTCAATCCTGACTATCTCTTCTATAGAGATAGTCAGGATTGACTTGCCTGCACAGCCTATTTTTTCGGCCGATGCCGACCGCGCGGGGCCGCGCATCGGCATCGGATCGGGATCGCAAGGTGACAGTCACCTTGCGATCTGCACTATATTTTCTTCCGATTCTGACTATATAGTCAGAATCGGAAGAAAATATCGTACCGTGTGTACACAGCCTAAGTCTGACCAGGTATGGGTAGCCATGTTGCTGTGCTGGAGCTTCTGCTTCTGTCTAGTGTCTGTTTGTTTGGAAGCTGCTGCAATAAATATCTGTATGTGCCCAGCGTGACTTCAGAGTGTCTGTTTGCAAGGTGTTTCAATGCCTGCATGTGCCCAGCGGAGTGTTTTTCTGCAAGCTTCTGCAATAGCTGTGCCCAGCGTGTCTCCCAGCGTGTCAACTCCGCGTTTATAAGCTGCTGCGATGCCTCCATGTGCCCAGTGCGTTTCCCAGGGATGACATCATCTTCCAGTGCCCCAGAAGCACCAATCAGCGTCTCAGAGCGTTACTCGGGTCTGAAAACACGGGTAATGACAGTTTCCACTGCACAATTACCTGGGTCATTACCGTGTTCAATCCAGGTAGCTATCCGGGTAGGATTCCAGGGTCACTCAACCTGTGTTGAGCCGTTTCCATTTACTAAATACCAGTGTTGATGCGCGCCACCGTGCAAAAACACGGGTAAATTTAGCTAGTGGAAAAGGGGTATAAATAAGGTGCTCCATACAAAATAAGGTGTTACTTAAAGATTAGAGATTACAAAGATTGTTACTTTAATTAAAATTAAATGTTAATGCAATTCAGAAAAAAAAAACAATCCACTATTTTTAATAGCAGTTTGCTAAGAAAATGTTTATATTAATCAAGGAACAGATTTGTTGCAATCATCGTGTTACACAGAGAGCGTAACTATAGACGTACAGTCCATGTGACTACCATGGAGTCAGGCAGCGCAAGAGTACAGTATGTACGAAGAAAAAAAAAATATTATACACACATTAACATTAGTATAAATGCCTCACAATAAAAAAAACGAGTTTTATGGTGAGAACTTACCCTTGTTAAAACTCTTTCTGCGAGGTACACCGGGCTCCACAAGTCTAGACAATGGGGTGTAGAGTAGGATCTTGATCCGAGGTACCAACAGGCTCAAAGCTTTGACTGTTCCCAGAATGCACAGCGCCGCCTCCTCTATAACCCCGTCTCCCAGCACAGGAGCTCAGTTTAGTTAACCAGCCCAATGCAGTAGCAGGAAAAGAGACGACAACAGTTAGTAGCCACATACACCACACTCTCACGACAAGAGAAGTGTCAGCGGCTAATGCCATATCAACCCAAAGAAGCTAAGTGCGTCAGGGTGGGCGCCTTGTGGAGCCCAGTGTACCTCGCAGAAAAAGAGTTTTAACAAGGGTAAGTTCTTACCATAAATCTCGCTTTCTGCTGCGGGGTACACTGGGCTCCACAAGTCTGAACAATGGGGATGTCCTAAAGCAGTTCCTTATGGGAGGGGACGCACTGTAGCGGGCACAAGAACCCGGCGTCCAAAGGAAGCATCCTGGGAAGCGGCAGTATCAAAGGCATAGAACCTTATGAACGTGTTCCCAGAGGACCACGTAGCCGCCTTGCACAATTGGTCAAGGGTCGCACCATGTTGGGCCACCCAAGAAGGTCCAACAGACCAAGTAGAATGGGCCGTAATGTGAACAGGAGCTGACAGACCAGCCTTCACATAAGCTTGCGCAATCACCATTCTAATCCACCTGGCCAGGGTCTGCTTGTGAGCAGGCCAGCCACGTTTGTGAAATCCAAACAAAACAAAGAGAGAATCAGACTTTCGAATAGAAGCAGTTCTCTTCACATAGATACGGAGAGCCCGTACCACATCCAAAGACCGCTCTTTGGGAGACAAATCAGGAGAACCAAAAGCTGGAACCACAATCTCCTGATTAAGGTGGAACGAAGAAACCACCTTAGGTAAATATCCGGGACGAGTCCTAAGAACCGCCCGGTCACGGTGAAAAATCAGATATGGGGACCTACAAGACAAGGCACCCAAATCCGACACTCTTCTAGCAGAGGCAATAGCCAGCAAGAACATCACCTTAAGGGAAAGCCACTTAAGGTAAGCTTGAACCAAGAGGTTCAAATGGAGGCTCCTGCAACACCTCCAAAACCACCAAAGAGTCCCAAGGAGCCATAGGCGGGACATAGGTAGGTTGGATACGCAACACACCCTGAGTGAAAGTACGAACATCAGGCAAAGTCGCAATTTTTCTCTGAAACCACACCGACAAGGCAGAAATAGGAACCTTGAGGGAGGCCAGACGCAGGCCTAAATCTAGGCCCTGCTGCAGAAAAGCCAAAAGTTTGGCTGTACTAAACTTGGAAGCGTCATATTGGTTAGATGCGCACCAAACAAAGTAGGAATGCCAGACCCGATGGTAAATCCGTGCAGAAACCGGTTTCCGGGCACGCAACATAGTTTTAATGACCTCTTCAGAAAAACCCTTAGCTCTTAAGACGGAAGCTTCAAGAGCCACGCCGTCAAAGACAGATGGGCTAGGTCCTGGTAGACACAGGGGCCCTGAACAAGGAGGTCTGGGCGTTGTGGAAGTAGTAGTGGACGCTCCGACGATAGGCCTTGCAGGCCTGAGAACCAGTGCAGTCTGGGCCACGCCGGAGCTATGAGAAGCAGATTTCCTTTTTCTTGCTTGAACTTCCGAAATTACCCTGGGCAGGAGTGACACCGGAGGGAACACGTATGGCAGCCGAAACCTCCACGGCACTGCCAGCGCATCCACGAATGCTGCTTGAGGATCCCTTGTCCTTGCTCCGAAGACCGGAACCTTGTGATTGTGTCGAGACGCCATCAGATCCACATCTGGAAGACCCCACCTTTCCAGGAGGAGTTGAAACACTTCTGGATGGGGCCCCACTCGCCGGCATGCACGCCCTGACGACTGAGAAAGTCCGCTTCCCAATTCAGGATTCCCGGAATTAATATATTGCCGGTAGATGGCGTTCTGCCCAACGTAGAATCCGTGAGGCTTCCTTCATTGCCAAACGGCTTTGAGTGCCGCCTTGATGATTTATGTAAGCCACTGTGGTGGCGTTGTCCGACTGTACTTGAACAGGACGGTTCTGAATCAAATGCTGGGCTAGGTTCAACGCATTGATGACCGCCCGCAATTCCAGAATGTTGATCGAGAGGAGAGATTCCTCCTTGGTCCACCGATCCTGCAAGGAGTGCTGCTCCAGCACCTCGCCCCAACCTCTTAGACTGGCATCTGTCGTCAACAGGACCCAGTCAGATATCCAGAAGAGACGGCCTCTGCACAATTGTCGGTCCAGGAGCCACCAGAGCAGCGACAGACGGACCTCCGGAGTCAAAGAGATCATGTGAGACCTGATCCGGTGAGGCAGGCCGTCCCACTTGGCTAGAATCAGCTTCTGGAGGGGGCGAGAATGGAATTGAGCATACTCCACCATGTCGAATGCTGACACCATGAGGCCCAGCACCTGCATTGCCGAATGTATCGACACTTGCGGACGAGAAAGGAAGCAACGAATCCTGTCCTGAAGTTTCAGGACTTTCTCCTGAGACAAAAACAACCTCTGGTTGTGATTGTCCAATAGCGCTCCCAGATACACCATGCTCTGAGCAGGGACCAGGGAGGATTTTTTCCAGTTGATGAGCCACCCGTGGGCTTGTAGAAACCGGACCGTCATATCCAGATGACGCAGGAGAAGATCTGGGGAATTTGCCAGGATTAACAAGTCGTCCAAAATACGGCAGTATCCTGACCCCTTGACGGCGGAGTACCACCGTCATCACCGCCACAACTTTGGTGAAGACTCGCGGAGCCGTTGTTAAACCAAAAGGTAACGCCCGAAACTGGTAATGGAGGTTGCCAATAGCGAACCTCAGGTATTGTTGATGTGACACTGTTATAGGAATATGCAGGTAAGCATCCTGTATGTCCAGGGAGACCGTGTAGTCCCCAGGTTCCAAGGCCAGAACTATAGAGCGAAGGGTTTCCATACGGAACTTGGAAACCTTTACAAACTTGTTCAGTGCCTTGAGGCTGAGAATGGGAGGACCCATTCGGTTTCGGGACTAGAAACAGCGGAGAATAGTACCCCCGGCCCCTCTGAGCAAGAGGCACCTGTACTAAGACTCCTGTATCCAGGAGGGTCTGTACCACCGAATGCAGAGTGTTTGCCTTTGTCTGATCCGACGGGACGTCTGTCTGGCAAAATCGATGAGGGGGTCAGTTTTTGAAGGCTATAGCGTAACCTCGAGTGACGACTTCCCGTACCCATGCATCTGAAGTGGTCTTCAACCATTCCTGGGTATACCCTAGAAGCCGGCCCCCCACCCTGGGATCCCCCAGGGGGAGGCCCGCCCCGTCATGCGGCAGGCTTATCGGTCTTGGCTGCTGGCTGACGGGCAGCCCAGGATCTTGTGGGCTTCGGCTTACCAGGTTTGGAAGTGCGGGCCTGCTTATGGTACGCCTGACCTTTTGCTTTACCTGAAGGATGAAAGGGGCGAAAGGACGTGCCTTTGGCCTTCGACACAGAAGGAGAAGTATTAGGCAGACAGGCAGTTTTGGCAGTAGCCAAGTCAGCCACTATCTTATTTAAGTCCTCCCCAAACAGAATATCCCCCTTGAAAGGGAGTACCTCCAGGGTTTTTCTAGAGTCCAGATACACAGACCAGGATCTCAGCCACAATATCCTGCAAGCCAGGACTGACGTAGTAGAGGCCTTGGCTGCTAGGATACCGGCATCAGAAGCCGCCTCTTTAATATAGCGAGAAGCTGTGACAATATATGACAAGCATTGTCTAGCATGGTCAGAGGAGATTTCAGCTTCTAACTCCGAGGCCCATGCTTCAATAGCCTCTGCCGCCCATGTAGCTGCAATAGTGGGCCTTTGTGCAGCACCCGTGAGGGTGTAAATCGCTTTTATACAACCCTCGACACGTTTATCCATAGGCTCTTTTAGAGACGTGACGGTAGTGACAGGTAGAGCTGAGGAAACCACCATCCTAGCCACATGTGAGTCTACTGGAGGAGGTGTTTCACAATTCTTAGACAGCTCTGGCGCGAGGGGATAGCGAGCCAGCATCTTCTTTTGAGGCACAAACTTCGTACCCGGGCTTGGCCAGGGTTCCTGAGGTATATCCACTAGGTGGTCAGAGTGAGGTAAAACTTGTTTAATCACCTTCTGACGCTTGAACCTATCTGGTTTCTTAGGAGGAACGGATGGCTCAGGATCATCCGTAATCTGCAGCATTAACTTAATAGCCTCCAAAAAAATCAGGAACATCCACATGTGAACTACCCTCCCCATCAGTCGTATCTGAGTCAGAACCTGTGGGGTCAGTGTATGTGCTGTCTTCATCAGACGAGGTGTCAGTGACAGCAGTGGATTGTGAGGAGACGAGCGCTCGCTAAGAGGACCTCTTGGACCTAGGCGAGCGTTGGTCAGACTTTTTAGTAGTCAGGGACTGGTTCAACTTCTTTAATTGAGCAGATAAATCGTCCGCCCATGGCGGGTTAGCTGCAGGTACCACATACGGTTGTACCAGCATTGGGGGTCCCATAGGGGGTGTTAGTTTATGAACTAGCGTATGCAGAAGCTTGGAAAAAGCGGAACACGGAGGGTCAGTATGTGCCTCCGTTGCCACAGTCCCACTGGGGGGCAAGGAGCCCCCAGAACCAGAGCCCACAGCTGCTATATTCTCCCCATATGTGCCTGTGGCTTCAGCAACACCAGCAGTGTGTTCCGCCCCAGAACCGTTACCCTCAGAAGCAGACATGATATAACTTGCAGTATGAGGTAACAGTACAATTATCAGCAGCACAATATCCCAAACCCAAACCCCTGCGCAGTGTAGTCAGCACTAGCAGAGATAAAGGAGAGATATGGTGACCAAATCACAGAGAAAAATACGTAATACAGTATATCTTAGTGAAAATCCTATATTAAATAACACCTGACGCACCAAGCCCCCTCAGGTTATAGAATATAGGGATAGCAAGTTGAGTGAAAGACACGAGATGGACAACACTCAGCTATCAATGCACACACAAATAGTCACAGTTTGTACAATGCAGAGGTTATTACAGACAATAATACTGCACTGGACTAGCTTACACAGCTATATAGTCAATAGATATAACACTACACAGTAAGAAACTGGATGTATATCACAGGGTAATTGTACTATAAACCCCTGACTAAATGCACTCTCTTACTAACAATGACTAAAAAGGCAGGTAGAATACTTAAGTGTCATGTAAAGGCACAGCGCTGACAACCAGGCGGCTTTATATAGGAGGTTTTGCCCAAGCAGTCCCAGGAACAGTGAGCTGAGGGATAATGGCGCCGCAGACACTGCCAGGGAGTGAGGAAAGACAGAGATGCAGCTCCAGGGCGGGAACACTTGCTGGAAATGGTGCCCTGGGGCTGGGGGAGGGGCTTCAGGTCTAAGCCTTATCCCCCTTGCTGCCAAAACCACTGGGTACTGTGGGCGATATTAAAATCGGTTTTAAGAGAAAACCTGACCTGCGCCCATGCCCTGGTGATCTAGTGGGATCGCCTGTATCCACAGTGTCCACTGACCGCGCCGGATTGCGATAAAGACCAGGTCCCGCGAGCGGGACCCATTTACCACCTCCCGAAGCGCGGCCACGCGATCCTGGAGAGCCCCAGCAGTGTGTGCCTAACGTGAAGTAAACCGGAGCCTCCGCTGTAGGTACCCGGCAACCAGGGCTCGGGAGTGTACAGCGCCGCTGGGGAGAGCTGGAGCTGCAGCAGAGAATGTCAGAAGACATTTACCATCACCTGTGATGAACTAGTTAATTGATAAGAAAGGTGTTTCACCACAGGTGATGGCAATCATACATTAACAGGAAAGTCCAGGAACAGAGCATTTTCTCCCTCATGGAGAGGGCCAGGTAGGCAAGTATGGTCTGAGCCATGTATTAGCACTAAAATAGTCACCAGCACTAAAATAGTCCACCCAAAATTTCTAATAAATAACCACTAATGAGTACGATACGCTGGTATAGGTCTATAGGAAACAGCTGGAGAGTATCCATGAACGCCCCAGTGGTTCCACAGGTGGCAATTACTGTGGATAAGGCTCTCAGCCATCAGTCACTCCAGTAGATGTATAATTGGAGTATGTACTTTATAATCCAATCTGGTGCACCAGTGTGTGTATCCATGTATATCTATGTATTGTAGTAAAGCGTACTGGCGTCCGCTCGATACTTGGTCACTCAGCACCGTGTTACCGTGGCTGATGGTCCACATACCAGACAAATTGTTCCACTAAGCTTTGTTTTAGTGAGAGCTCACTATCCAATAAAGGAAGGTCAGCCCTTGGAGCCTCTCTCATTACCACAGACAGTTAGATATAACCAGGTCTATTGCGTTGCCTGCAATATGCGGCTTAGCGGTGTTAATAGACTTACCGGCTTTCAGTATGGGCAGATCAGCCTTAAAGTCTCTCTTGTAAATCATGGACAGGTAGCACTGTACAACAGAGTCTGGTGCGATGTTTACAGTGGCATTGGTAGCATAGAGGCTGCTGGCTTCTGTCAGTGAGAGTTTGTGCAGACAGAATGCAGGATCACAGCCCCTTGGCACATTTCTTTTTCCTTAGAGATGGTGGACAAACTTAAGGGCCCCATACACTAGAGCCACATGTCGGACCCTCATGTCGCGCAAAATTTCCCTTGAACGGCCCGGCAGCCTCCCAGGCGGCAGAATCGTATAGGATACATCGTATGCGGTCCTTTTGCATACAATGTATCTTATGCAATCCCAGCTATGTCTGCGGTAACCAACATATCACGAGTGCAGCACTAACAAATCTAGGGGCTCCGATCCGATGTTCACGGGAGCGCGCATCAGTACGGATGTAAAACACATCCAATTTGCCACTTTTCATCAGATTTATCGTCCCGAAAGGTAGAAATCGGATTAAATCGGGCATTATCGTTGTAGTGTATGGGGCCCTTAAGGCTTCATAAGGAAATTATCCATGTAGTTATAAGAATGGGGAAATAAGGATATGTTGCTATACACATGATATACACATTTATTCGGTCTTTTTTTATTCAGACTAATGTCCAAGATTTTGGTTGATAGAATTGATTTTATGGTGCACAAACATTTCTATTATACAGTTTGATAGCACATTATAATATATATATATATATATATATATATATATATATATATATATATATATATATATATATATATATATATACACACACACACACATATACATACATACAGACACACATATACATACATACATACACACATATACATACATACATACATACATACACAGGTTGAGTATCCCTTATCCAAAATGCTTGGGACCAGAGGTATTTTGGATATCGGATTTTTCCGTATTTTGGAATAATTGCATACCATAATGAGATATCATGGTGATGGGACCTAAATCTAAGCACAGAATGCATTTATGTTACATATATACCTTATACACACAGCCTGAAGGTAATTTTAGCCAATATTTTTTATAACTTTGTGCATTAAACAAAGTGCGTCTACATTCACACAATTCATTTATGTTTCATATACACCTTATATACACAGCCTGAAGGTCATTTAATACAGTATTTTTAATAACTGTGTATTAAACAACGTTTGTGTACATTGAGCCATCAAAAAACAAAGGTTTCACTATATGACTCTCACTCAAAAAAGTCCGTATTTCGGAATATTTGGATATGGGATTGTATATGTATATATATATATATATATATATATATATATATATATATATATATATATATATATATATATATATATATATATATATATATATATATATATAGACACACACACACATATAATAAGAATTTACTTACCGATAATTCTATTTCTCGGAGTCCGTAGTGGATGCTGGGGTTCCTGAAAGGACCATGGGGAATAGCGGCTCCGCAGGAGACAGGGCACAAAAAAGTAAAGCTTTTACCAGATCAGGTGGTGTGCACTGGCTCCTCCCCCCATGACCCTCCTCCAGACTCCAGTTAGGTACTGTGCCCGGACGAGCGTACACAATAAGGGAGGCAATTTGAATCCCGGGTAAGACTCATACCAGCCACACCAATCACACCGTACAACTTGTGATCTAAACCCAGTTAACAGTATGATAACAGAAAGAGCCTCTTAAAGATGGCTCCTTAACAATATAACCCGAATTTGTTAACAATAACTATGTACAGTATTGCAGATAATCCGCACTTGGGATGGGCGCCCAGCATCCACTACGGACTCCGAGAAATAGAATTATCGGTAAGTAAATTCTTATTTTCTCTATCGTCCTAAGTGGATGCTGGGGTTCCTGAAAGGACCATGGGGATTATACCAAAGCTCCCAAACGGGCGGGAGAGTGCGGATGACTCTGCAGCACCGAATGAGAGAATTCCAAGTCCTCTTTTGCCAGGGTATCAAATTTGTAGAATTTTACAAACGTGTTTTCCCCCCGACCACGTAGCTGCTCGGCAGAATTGTAATGCCGAGACCCCTCGGGCAGCCGCCCAAGATGAGCCCACCTTCCTTGTGGAATGGGCCTTAACAGATTTAGGCTGTGGCAGGCCTGCCACAGAATGAGCAAGTTGAATTGTGTTACAAATCCAACGAGCAATCGTCTGCTTAGAAGCAGGGGCACCCAACTTGTTGGGTGCATATAGTATCAACAGCGAGTCAGATTTTCTGACTTCAGCCGTCCTTGAAATGTATATTTTTAAGGCTCTGACAACGTCCAACAACTTGGAGTCCTCCAAGTCGCCAGTGGCCGCAGGCACCACAATAGGTTGGTTCAGGTGAAACGCTGATACCACCTTAGGGAGAAAATGCGGACGAGTCCTCAGTTCTGCCCTATCCGAATGGAAGATTAGATAAGGGCTTTTATAAGATAAAGCCGCCAATTCAGATACTCTCCTGGCGGAAGCCAGGGCCAGTAACATAGTCACTTTCCATGTGAGATATTTAAAATCCACCTTTTTCAATGGTTCAAACCAATGGGATTTGAGGAAATCTAAAACTACATTTAGATCCCACGGTGCCACCGGAGGCACCACAGGAGGCTGTATATGCAGTACTCCTTTAACAAAAGTCTGTACCTCAGGAACTGAGGCCAATTCTTTTTGGAAGAATATTGACAGGGCCGAAATTTGAACCTTAATAGATCTCAATTTGAGACCCCTAGACAATCCTGATTGTAGGAAATGTAGGAAACGACCCAGTTGAAATTCCTCCGTCGGAACACTCCGATCCTCGCACCACGCGACATATTTTCGCCAAATGCGGTGATAATGTTTCGCGGTGACTTCCTTCCTTGCCTTAATCAAGGTAGGAATGACTTCTTCTGGAATGCCTTTCCCTTTTAGGATCTGGCGTTCAACCGCCATGCCGTCAAACGCAGCCGCGGTAAGTCTTGAAAGAGACAGGGACCCTGTTGTAGCAGGTCCCTTCTCAGAAGTAGAGGGCACGGGTCGTCCGTGACCAACTCTTGAAGTTCCGGGTACCAAGTCCTTCTTGGCCAATCCGGAGCCACTAGTATTTCTTACTCCTCCTCACCGTATAATCTTCAATACCTTTGGTATGAGAGGCAGAGGAGGAAACACATATACTGATTTGTACACCCAAGGTGTTACCAGTGCGTCCACAGCTATTGCCTGTGGATCTCTTGACCTGGCGCAATACTTGTCCAGTTTCTTGTTGAGGCGAGACGCCATCATGTCTACCATTGGTCTTTCCCAACAGTTTATTAGCATGTGGAAGACTTCTGGATGAAGACCCCCCTCTCCCGGGTGTATATCGTGTCTGCTGAGGAAGTCTGCTTCCCAGTTGTCCACGCCCGGGAAGAACACTGCTGACAGTGCTATTACGTGATTCTCCGCCCAGCGAAGAATCTTGGCAGCTTCTGCCATTGCACTCCTGCTTCTTGTGCCGCCCTGTCTGTTTACATGGGCGACCGCCGTGATGTTGTCCGACTGAATCAACACCGGTTTTCCTTGCAGGAGTGGTTCCGCCTGGCTTAGAGCATTTTAGATTGCTCTTAGTACCAGAATGTTTATGTGAATAGACTTTTCCAGGTTCGTCCATACCCCCTGGAAGTTTCTTCCTTGTGTGACTGCTCCCCAACCTCTCAGGCTGGCGTCCGTGGTCACCAGGATCAAATCCTGTATGCCGAATCTGCGGCCCTCCAATAGATGAGCCTTTTGCAACCACCACAGAAGATATACCCTTGTCCTTGGCGACAGGGTTATTCGCAGGTGCATCTGAGGATGCGACCCTGACCATTTGTCCAACAGATCCCTTTGGAAAATTCTTGCATGGAATCTGCCGAATGGAATTGCTTCGTAAAAAGCCACCATTTTTCCCAGGACTCTTGTGCATTGATGTACAGACACCTTTCCTGGTTTTAGGAGGTTCCTGACAGGTCGGATAACTCCTTGGCTTTTTCCTCGGGAAGAAAAACCTTTTTCTGAACCGTGTCCAGAATCATCCCTAGGAACAGCAGACGTATCGTCGGAAAACAGCTGCGATTCTTGGAATATTTAGAATCCAGTCGTGCCGTCGAAGAACTACTTTAGATAGTGCTCTTCCGACCTCCAACTGTTCTCTGGAACTTGCCCTTTTTAGGTCGTGCAAGTAAGGGATAATTTAGATGCCTTTTTTCTTTGAAGAAACATCTTTTCGGCCATTACCTTGATAAAAAGGCCCGGGGTGCCGTGGATAATTCAAACGGCATCGTCTGAAACTGATATTGACAGTTCTGTACCACGAACCAGAGGTACCCTTGATGAGAAGGACAAATTTTGGACATGGAGGTAATCCTTGATGTCCAGGGACACCATATAGTCCCCTTTTTTTCCGGTTCGCTATCACTGCTCTGAGTGACTTTATCTCGATTTGAACCTTTTATGTAAGTGTTCAAAACATTTTAGATTTAGACTATGTGTCACCAAGCCGTCTGGCTTCAGTACCACAATATAGTGTGGAAAAATAATACCCTTTTCCTTGTCGTAGGAGGGGTACTTTGATTATCACCTGCTGGATATACAGCTTGTGAATTGTTTCCAATGCTGCCTCCCTGTCGGAGGGAGCCGTTGGTAAAGCAGACTTCAGGAAGCTGCGAGGAGAAGATGTCTCGACTCTCCAATCTTTACCCCTGGGATAATACTTGTACGATCTAGGGGTCAACTTGCGAGTGATCCCACTGCGCCCTGAGACTCTTGAGACTACCCCCCCACCTTGAGTCCGCTTGCACGGCCCCAGCGTCATGCTGAGGACTTGGCAGACGCGGTGGAGGGCTTCTTTTCCTGGGAAAGGGCTGCCTGCTGCAGTCTACTTCCCTTACCTCTATGTCTGGGCAGATATGACTGGCCTTTTGCCTGCATGCCCTCATGGGAAAGGAAAGATTGAGGCTGAAAAGACGGTGTCTTTTTTAGCTGAGATGTAACTTGGGGTAAAAAAGGTTGGATTTCCCAGCTGTTGCTGTGGTCCCCAGGTCCGATGGACCGACCCCCAAATAACTCCTTCCCTTTATACAGCAATACTTCCATCTGCCGTATGGGATCTGTATCACCTGACCACTGTCGTGTCCCTGACATCTTCTGGGAGATATGGACAACGCACTTATCTTGATGCCAGAGAGCAAATATCCCTCTGTGCATCTCACATACATATATATAGAATGCATCCTATTAAATGCTCTACATGAATAAAATATTTTCAGTCAGGGAATCCGACCAAGCCAACCCAGCACTGCATCTCCAGGCTGATGGCGATCGCTGGTCGCAGTATAACCACCGTATGTGTGTATATACTTTTTAGGATATTTTTCCAGCTTCCTATCAGCTGGCTCCTTGAGGGCGGCCGTATCTGGAGACGGTAACGCCACTTGATAAGCGTGTGAGCGCCTTATCACCCTAAGGGGTGTTTCCCAACGTACCCTAATTTCTGGCGGGAAAGGGTATAACGCCAATATTTGCTATCGGGGTAACCCTACGCATCATCACACACTTCATTTTATTTTATCTGATTCAGGAAAAACTACAGGTAGTTTTTTCACTCCCACATAATACCCTTTCTTGTGGTACTTGTAGTATCAGAAACACGTAACACCTCCTTCATTGCCCTTAACGTGTGGCCCTAATGAGAAATACGTTTGTTTATTCACCGTCGACACTGTATTCAGTGTCCGTGTCTGTGTCTGTGTCGACCGACTGAGGTAAATGGGCGTTTTTTAAAACCCCTGACGGTGTTTCTGAGACGCCTGGACCGGTCCTAATAGATTGTCGGCCGTCTCATGTCGTCAACCGACCTTGCAGCGTGTTGACATTCTCACGTAATTCTCTAAATAAGCCATCCATTCCGGTGTCGACTCCCTAGAGAGTGACATCACCATTACAGGCAATTTCTCCGCCTCCTCACCAACATCGTCCTCATACATGTCGACACACACGTACCGACACACAGCACACACACCGGGAATGCTCTGACAGAGGACAGGACCCACTAGCCCTTTGGGGAGACAGAGGGAGAGTCTGCCAGCACACACCAAAAACGCTATAATTATATAGGGACAACCTTATATAAGTGTTTCTCCCTTATAGCATCTTTTATATATATACAATATCGCCAAAATCAGTGCCCCCCCTCTCTGTTTTAACCCTGTTTCTGTAGTGCAGTGCAGGGGAGAGCCTGGGAGCCTTCTCTCCAGCTTTTCTGTGAGAGAAAATGGCGCTGTGTGCTGAGGAGATAGGCCCCGCCCCTTTTTCGGCGGCCTCGTCTCCCGCTATTTTTGAAGTTAGGCAGGGGTTAAATATCTCCATATAGCCTCTGTGGGCTATATGTGAGGTATTTTTTTTGCCTCTAATAAGGTTTTTATTTGCCTCTCAGAGCGCCCCCCCCAGCGCTCTGCACCCTCAGTGACTGTTGTGTGAAGTGTGCTGAGAGGAAAATGGCGCACAGCTGCAGTGCTGTGCGCTACCTTTATGAAGACTCAGGAGTCTTCAGCCGCCGATTTTGGACCTCTTCTCTCTTCAGCGTCTGCAAGGGGGCCGGCGGCGCGGCTCCGGTGACCATCCAGGCTGTACCTGTGATCGTCCCTCTGGAGCTAGTGTCCAGTAGCCAAGCAGCAAATCCACTCTGCACGCAGGTGAGTTCACTACTTCTCCCCTAAGTCCCTCGTTGCAGTGATCCTGTTGCCAGCAGGACTCACTGTAAAGTAAAAAACCTAAGCTAAACTTTCTCTAAGCAGCTCTTTAGGAGAGCCACCTAGATTGCACCCTTCTCGTTCGGGCACAAAATCTAACTGGAGTCTGGAGGAGGGTCATGGGGGGAGGAGCCAGTGCACACCACCTGATCTGGTAAAAGCTTTACTTTTTTGTGCCCTGTCTCCTGCGGAGCCGCTATTCCCCATGGTCCTTTCAGGAACCCCAGCATCCACTTAGGACGATAGAGAAATATATATATATATATATATATACATACATACATACATACATACATACATACATACATACATACATACATATATACACACACACAGATATATATATGTATGGCATATTAAAATCTATTCTGGTACAACGCATCAAAGCGTGTAGTAGTGACAGGAGAGAATATCTTTTATTACCATATTCCACAATGCAAAAAAAAAGAAGTGCAACTGTTGCCAAAAGAAAATAAGAATAGGAATCCCCTGTAAACACATGAACAAGCAATCAGCCTAAAGCCATCAGGTCAACACGTTCACATGCCAAAGAGGGACTAATGGTCACAACCTGTAGCTTCTAGAACATATTTTGTTTGTACGGTTGTATTCTGTTCATCGGTCAAGTGCACAAATGTGACCGGGCAAAGTGTGCAATCCAACCAGATTAGAACAATTGTGCCTAGTTTACTTAGCAGCGGGGGGAAAAAGCAAGGCAGTAATATTAGGTTTCAGCGTGCTTGTCTAATCTCAATAAAGGGTGAGGGAAATATATATAGGAACCAGCGGTCTTACTTCCTCAGGGTTTTTTTTTGTTTGTTTTTTACTTCTAGCAAAACTTATCAGTCTTGAAAAATTCACAGATACAAACCTAAACTTTCCTGTACTAGACTGTAGGAGTTGTTAATATGTAATACTCGGACTCCAGGAGCAGGACATGAAGTAAGCACTTGATCCTTAAAGTAACGGCTTCAGCTAGAGAAAGAGGCCACTGCTCTAACCAGTTCCACATATCCTCAATGACACAACCAGTCCAAGGGAGACATTTACTAAACAGTGATAAGAGAAGAGAAGTGAGCCCGTGGAGAAGTGCCCATGGCAACTAATCAGCACTAAAGTAACATCTATAAATTGCATACTACAAAATTATACAGAGCTGCCGATTGGTTGATGGAGAAACTTCTCCGCTGGCTCCCTTCTCCGCTCTTATCACTGTTTAGTAAATGTCCCAAGTCACTGGGGAAGACTTGATGCCAGCAGGGAGCTTTAAAAAGTGAGGTCCTGGTAATTACATGGCATATGCAATCCTCTTTACTAGACTCAATACAAGGCTAACACCAAATAAAACTAAAACTTCAGCTTTTACCTGGAAGAGAGGATGTTCTTCTAACACATCATGTGACCCACCAGACTGATAAGTAATGTAACATTTAGTACAGGTTGAGTATCCCATATCCAAATATTCCGAAATACAGAATATTCCGAAATACAGAATTTTTTGAGTAAGACTGAGATACTGAAACCTTTGTTTTCTGATGCTCAATGTACACAAACTTTGTTAAATACACAAAGTTATTAAACATACTGTATTAAATTACCTTCAGGCTGTGTGTATAAGGTGTATATGAAACATAAATGCATTATGTGCGCAGACTTGGGTCCCATCGCCATGATATCTCATTATGGTATGCAATTAAAAACACAAGCAAACATGTTCCTAGAATTAGTCTTTAACTAAAGATGTGTCCTTTCTTACAGCTACTTCAGTCACACCAATAGCCTCTCTCGATGCAGCGGGATGTAGTTATGTGACCGGCGGTCACAACGCCTACGCCGGGATCCCGCCCCCTTACAATGCCGACAGTCGGCATGCCGACTAACAGAGACTATAAGGAGTGGGAATAGAACCTGTGGCGAACACAGAGACTGCCACTGCCCGCAACTCCAGCTCCTCAGCCACCGCTGTGACCACTGCTTTTGTCGACCGCCCGTGCCGACACTGGACTCTTGGGGGTCTATTCATGAAGCAGTGAAAGGATTGGGGAAGTGATCCAGTGGAGAAGTGGCCCACAACAACAAATCAGTTGCTCTGTATAATTTTATAGTATGCAAATTATACATGTTACATCAATGCTGATTGGTCGCCATGGGCAACTTCTCCACCGGCTCACTTCTCCAAACTTTTCACTGTTTCATGAATAGACCCCTTGGTGCCTACCACAACAGGTGACTGAAGTTCCCCTGCCTGGAATTGCGCACTGTACACCTCCTGAGACCGCACTGGGATCTGCCAGGGTGCTGTTGGCCACTACTCAGGCAGCACTTACCTAACTATTGGCACTGGAAACCTGATAACAGTGGCCGCTATTATCCTGTGGCCCTGTGGTTTCACACACCTCTCATGTGGTGACCTGGTGAGTCTCAACAGCTATTCTCAACAACTGGGACTACAAGGTTTAACCCCCTTCATAAATAGATTACTGAACCATTACTTTCCTGTGGGATGCTATTTATTTTGTTTGGCTATATTTGATCTGGAATGTTGTACACCACTTCACGATAGCCTCGCCTGTTCTGTGACCTGTGGCTTCCTTTTGTGCATATATTATTTTTTTGGCTCTGCCACAAGTGATTATTTCACATTCCACTTATTTACATACACAAATGCATGGCTCCTACTACTTCCACTCATACCTGCCGCCAAAAGAGGCTCATGTAAAAATGATGCTGGTCCTCTTGCTATGGACACTGCACCTTCAACTGCTCCTCTTCCAGCTGACCCGTCTTCGTCATCAGCCTCATCTCCCATCTGCTGTTAGAATGATCCCCTCTACAATTTTATACTAAGATATAAGCACCTTTGAGGGTGTTTATGCTCAAAATGTAGAAGGACAAAGGGCCTAATTCAGAGTTGATCGCAGCAGCAAATTTGTTAGCAGTTGGGCAAAACCATGTGCACTGCAGGGGGGGGGGGGGGGGGGGGGCAGATATAACATGTGCAGAGAGAGTTAGAGTTGAGTGGGGTGTGTTCAAACTGAAATCTAAATTGCCGTGTAAAAATAGAGCAGCCAGTATTTACCCTGCACAGAAACAAAATAACCCACCCAAATCTAACTCACTCTGCAAAGGTTATATCTGCCCCCCCCTGATGTGCACATGGGGGGTCATTCCGACCCGTTCGCACGCAGCGGTTCTTTGCTGCGATGCGAACGGGTCAGAACTGCGCACGTGCGTCGTTGCTCGGCGAACGGCGCGCACAGCGAAAAAAGAAGACGCAGCGCCGATCGCAAGAAGATTGACAGCGGAGAGGTGTTCCGGGGCGGATACTCACCGTTGGATGCCGTTTTCGAGGAGTGGTCGTCCGAACGCAGGCGTGTCCAGGCAAACAGAGGGCGGATGTCTGACGTCAAAGCCGGGAGGAACGTCGCTGGATCCGTCGCACAGGGTAAGTAGATCAAGCCTTACTCTTCAGCAGCACAAAACTTTTTTAGCTTAGCAGGGCTGCACAAGCGAACGCAGCCCTGCTAAGCTAAAATACACTCCCCCATAGGCGTGGATTAGTTGATCGCACCAGCAGCAAAAAGTTGCTGGCTGCGATCAACTCTGAATGACCACCTTGGTTTTACCCAACTGCTAACAAATTTGCTGCTGCAATCAACTCTGAATTACCCCCAATGATTTTACTAGAAAAAACACAGATAGTAAAATTATTGCCTTTTAAATTTTGGGCATATACACGATCAGACATGCCAGGTTTTACAACATGAATTTTTGTAAATAAACTTGTTGGTTTCTGTTTTCTCTATTTACCAGTATATTCAGGCATCATTACTCTGGACTGTTTCATGTCCTTTTAGTTACTTATGCATATATTGCTGCCTTTACCTGAATACTTAGGTTAGGATACTATATACCACTGGGGTGGTATTCATGTGACCGCCGGTCAGCTGACCGACAGTTACATGACCTCCTCCACCAACCCGACGGGTCACTGTCCCGATGGTCGGCATGCCGACCAACAGGGACTATTTCCACTCGTGGGTGTCCACGACACCCATAGAGTGGGAATAGAACCCGTGGCAACCGCAGGTCGCCACCGAGCCCGCAGCCTGGCGAGCGCAGCGAGCCCGCAAGGGGCTTGCTGCACTCGCCCCTCCCCGCGTCGGTATGCTGCCGGGATCCCGGCGTCGGTAAGCTGACCGGCGGTCAGGAGACCGCCGGTCAGCCGTACTACACCCATATCACTGTGATACCTAGTATTTTATGTGTGCTTTCTTACACTCACTAGCTTTTTTAATATGCAATGTAGTCTGTTTTAGGGTATCTATAGTTGCTTTCACGTTGCTGTGCGATTTTCTTTATTCTTATCCTTCAATGGCAATTTTACTCTGGTAAATACAATATGGGCAGAATGCATCAAGCACTGCATTTTACATGCGATGCATCCAGCCACTAACCGCAAGTATAGCGCTGCTTAGAAACACAGTATCCTTAAAGAGAAATCACAAAGCACAGCTCTCCCAATAAGAGAGCTGCAAAACAAGGACTTCTGGGTTTAAGACCTAGGAGTACTTTTGCGCAAGTGTGGATGGTGCGTGCCACAGTGGACACTGGGATGGATCCAATTGGATCCCTTTAAGTGCACAATTTGAAGAGAAGCCCATAGATCTCTATTAGGGAACACCATCTACAGATGGCAATGCCTACAGAGTCCAATGCATTCCGGAGCTGGGTGCATATGAGAAATGCGGTCAAACATCCAAATACAGCAATTACGGAGGTTTGAACGCAATTTTACCTTTGATGCATTCCGCCCTAATTCTGTTTTTATCACCTATTTGTATCTATTTTCCTACCAGCTTCTTGTGTATCACTGTTAATGATTACCTTTTATTTTGCTCTTCTGTGGTTGGGAGAGTGGGGCTTGTGCTATAATGCTCTTCTTATTTCTCAGGTCACAGATTAAATGGCTCATGGAACATGGGGGGGGGACGAATTCTCCAATAAGGCGTAGACAGATCCGGCCACTCCTTAATAAATTAAGTGTGGCCCCCGTGTTTCTCCAGGAGACCCACCTTAAATCCATTTTGGTTTACTGGGCTGCTTCTCCTGTTCATTTAAGAGGTGTTGCCATCCTGCTTCAAAAGAACATTCCATTTGAATGTCATTCTTCAGACACACGAGTCTGGCTGTTATTTTATACTTGATGTTTTTATAAATGGGTTATGTTTTGTGCAATTTATATGCCCTTACCTCATATGATAAATGCTTTCAGAGGTTTATTATAATTAAAAACTCTATATCCCTACTCGGATTCCAAATTAATTCTCGGAGGAGAACATAATAGCTGTCTCATCTCTACTAAAAGGCAACTGTTCCCCTGGTCAGTCACCTAAAATGGTATTCCATATATGATGTGCCAGCTGGGTCTCCTGGATTCATGGGGAGTCAGTCCAACATCTGGTGGCTCCAAATTATTCATATTACTCATCTACTCATAATGCCTTTTCTTGGGTTCGGTATGACATCAAGGTGGTCGGGAGGCCGGCGGTCACATGACAGACAGTGGCATCCGACAATGAAGATGCCGACATCGGAGGGGGTATTTGTACCCTCCCCTACCATAACCCTCCGGAGGTGGCAGCTAGGACTAACCTTCCGGGGTTGTCTGCTAGTGATAACACTCGGGGAGCAGCGGCTATGGCTAACCCTCCCCCCACCCACCTCAGGGCTAACCCTAGCCCCCCTCCACCACCCCAGGCTCTAAAATAGGAAAAAAACGGATAATTTGAGACAGGAGTCCCAAATATCCACAACCGGCGCTAATTAGTTATATTTTATTTTATTAAGATCTTTGTCTCTTTAAAGCTGCTGAGTAAAACAGCTTGCTAAGCTGCACAACAAAGACAATTAGAACACAAAAGAGAATAACTCTGCGCTTTAGAGACACCTTAAAATTATGTTACGTGTGGTCTGTCATGTCGGATAAATAACTCAGTGAGACTTTGTATATTGATATTTTTTATCTAAGATTGTCAACATGTAACATTTATTATACAAATCTGAGTAATTTAGTAGCTTTTATGTATAAAATCTAATTAGTAGTAGATAGGCAATTAAAAAGACTTGAAATTCAGCACTAAAAATTACACTTTGTATAACAGTATAATTAGATGTTTATAAACACATGGTAACAGGGTGTGAACCGTTACTCTCCCAGAATAACGGTATAATTAAACATTTAATAACAAAGAATAAAACGTTACTCTCCTAGTAGCTATTAGTATATAGTATTACACTGGCGTCCCAGTGTGTTATAGGAATAAATGTCCCGCATATAGTTCACAGTAATTAGAGTCTTATTAAGACAGCAATGGCTTAGGTATAATTACCCCCGTGTTGGTTCCTGACGGTTCCGTTTGGTAATGTTACACGTGGTAAACTTATTGCTGGATAGTACTGTGCAAAACAGCCCCGCTGGGAGATATATGTGTCCCCACTCTCCCGTCAATGCTGCCCGCTGTTACACTCTGCGGCTACTTGATTTTGAAAGGGTGTATAATCCTCACGGCGGAGGTCAGACCAGACTCACCCGATAAAAAAGCTACTAAATTACTCAGATTTGTATAATAAATGTTACATGTACCCCAGGCTCTAACCCTAACCAGTACAACACTGATTTTCAATCAATGAAAAAAAAATCTAAATCAACGTTTAGTAAATTTCCCCCTTTGCATGTAAGGCTTACTTTGACCAAGTGGTGGGCCCAAACTGATCATCGGTTCTGGCCAACCGGCAGTATACTTTTTTTTTTTAGCCATGGTAACTACTGTAGTCTAGCAGAATGCTCTCTAAGCTGTTGAGAGGTAGTTCTCATATTGCTGCTCTGATGGATAGCTTTAACAAGACCAGTTCGACTGGACAGTCTATAACATTGCAGCCTTATTATGAATCTTGTTTTGTTGCCAGGATCCCAATGATACCGCTCATAAATCTTTGTTCTAACAGGAGCACTCTTGTGGGTCTTCTCACGGAATTTAAAGAACACAGCACTGATCTGTAGGATATAAGTCTAGTACCTCCTGAATTGAATGTAACCACGGAAAATTAAACACTAGTGGCCAGCCACTGCGCTGTCCACGTGGGTGGTCATGCCTTCCATGAGGCATTCCAGTACACACATGACATTGTAGGTCGAGGAATGTTGAATGTCCGCACAACTTCGGAAATGGAATGTCCTGTCAGGCACCCACTATCATGCCGCATTTGAACTATGATAATTCACATCAACTTGCCATGAGCAGCCTAGCCGGTGTTGAAACTGACTCACGAGATGTCAGATTACAACTGATGCAGGTTCTGGACATTTCCAAGACGTCACATTAGGGTGGAGCCACCTACCATTACATAATGCTATCCTATGACTTTTTGCACTTCAGTATATATACCAATCTTTGCATTCTGGTGTCCGCTAATAATGTTCTCTTTTTCCTTCCTTCTACATTCCATGGGGGTACCAGACAGGGGTGCCCGCTATCCCTGCTATGACTTGCTGCTGCTCTAGAGGCACAGGATTTGGCAGATCACTCATTCCAGGCATCTTGCTTTGTGTGGCGTATTGAGGTTAGATATACGGAGGACATATCTGTATAATAACTGTTATGTCAAAGCACATGTATCCAGGTCTAAAACTATATATCGTACATGTTCGTGATTTGCTAATGTAGACAACCATGACAATCATTTAGCCAAATATTAGCCTGAATTACAGATACAGTAGGCTATTTTTTCCAAAATGGTGGCTGTGGGTAAGTTAAGCAAGCTTGAAATTAAGGGCTACGAAGTAAGTGCAGGATTTCTCAGAAGAATCCAGGGAAACCTTGTTTAAATGCAAAAGTGGGTTTCTCTTTGCCAATGTGAGAAGTGAAAAAACTAACATTAAAGATATGAGGTATTATAAAAACCACAGATCATACACCCTGATAAAGAATCATGCCCACTACGCAAAGTATGTAAATGTATAATCGGCAAAGAAATTCAATATTCAGAGCCAATAAATGCCAATATGTGTAGGGAGCCCAGCGATACCTGACAGAACAGCACGCCGGTAACAACATACATGCGCCTTCCTTATCGAATGAGATCTTGCGTTTTGTACAAGATCATGAGGCAAGATGTGCTGCATCAGCACTAAGCTATGGCTACTTGACCCCCACTATGGTGGCTAAGATGTTAATATGTGTTGTTTCTTTATGTCTACTGCTCCTTGCTATTCATAAAGAATTTTACTGGCACAATAAGTGTAGCAATAATACATCTCCAATATTTACTAACTTTTACATTTTCAATACGGAGATAAATGAGAGATTTGTATATATAAATTAGTGTTGGATTTTAGGAAGGGCATCTGGGTACTAGCACAAAGACCTTCACATAGCAAAGCAATTCGTCCTTCATCACTAAATATTTGGCTTCAAGGGGGAGTGGGAGTGACTGTAAGGCCTGGGGGTTGCTAGTGGCTTCATGTACCAGTATGAAGCCTCAAGCTTTCTATTGAGCTATATGGTCAAGGCCGCGCACTAGAAAAATGGTGGAACCCCACAAGTCACAAGCTTTGGGGTTCCGTAATACAGGTCTGATGATTAAGGCTAAGATTTATCAAACGTTGGAGAGTGATAAAGTTCACGGTGATAAAGTACCAGCCAATCAGCTCCTAACTGCCATGTTACAGGCTGCAATTGAAAAATGGCAGTTAGGAGCCGATTGGTTGGTACTTTATCACTGTGGGGTAGATGTATTAACTTGGACACGGCATAAGGAAGTGATAAACCAGTGCTATGTGCAAGGTGATAAAGGCACCAGCCAATCAGCTCCAATATGTAAATTAACAGTTAGGATCTGATTGGCTGGTGCCTTTATCACCTTGCACATAGCACTGGTTTATCACTTTATGCCTTCTCCAGGTTAATACATCTGCCCCTGTGTTATTTATCGCTCTCCAAGGCTTGATAAATCTGGGCCTAAGAAAGGGATTTAATGGGTGTCAGAGTTCGCCCGATGCCAGCCAAACTCTGACGTTTTTTTTCAGGGGGAAGTCATTTACAAAGCATTATGTCTTGTAAATGACTGTCCCTTTAAATAAAAGTCTGCGTTCAGCCGGCATTCCCTAGAGTCTACTGCAGCGTTAAATGCAAATCAACCGTAGATGCTCCTATACAGAAATAAATGCACAGGTTTCCATCTTTTTGAGTAGGGAACCTGAAAACCTTGACATTTGGGACTTTTCAATTAACCGCAAGTGTCTGCAATGTACAGCTGAGCCCATATCCGATTATTTACAGGATGAAGTCTGTATGGGACGCAAGCTAAAACAAGCCAGGCTTTCTAGCCCACATAACCTGCATGCTATTAATGCGAGAGACTTTGGGGTAAATTTACTAAAGCTTCTAAAACAGAATTGGTGATGTTGTCGATAGCAACCAATCAGATGCTGCCTATAATTTCTCCATTGCCGTTTAGAAAATGATAGACAGCATCTGAGTGGTTGCTATGGGCAACATCACCAATTTTCTGTTTTAGTAAATTTACCCCTTTTGAGTGCCAATTTATTTTTATTTATTTGTTAACAGTTTCTTATATAGCGCAGCATATTCCGTTGCGCTTTACAATTAGAACAGTAGTAATAGAACAAAACTGGGTAAAAACAGACATAGAGGTAGGAAGGCCCTGCTCGCAAGCTTACAATCTATGGGATTGAATCCGGTCACTTTCAGTTGGCTGAGTATATCGGATTCACCACAGACGTTATTTTGGTTGCAAAATCTATGAAAACAATGTTGGGATCAAGTCTATACTACTTCTGTTAATCTAGAGGTTTACAAATAAAATGCAGGGGAGCAAAACATACATCTAAACAAATCAGCAAATGTCCATAACAAAAAAAAGCCACCTTCTTCTAAATACTCCATTTCAGGGATTACACCTTTAATCGCATAGATACAGTACATGGACTATCCTGATAGATGTGTGCCTACAGTAATCAGTGCATACAGTAACTAAGCAGAATTCTGAGCCAAGCAGGGGAGAGATGACAGGTGGTACCTGTCACAGGATTATACTCTAGTGCCGCCTGTTACCTCTCTGCTAAGCAAATAAAACAGAGTTGAAATCAGAATTAGGCTCTCATGCAAAAGCAAAAGATATTATTCATCCTTTCGAAAATGTGCAAGAGCCATCAGTACATTTTGTGTATAGTCTGCTTGAGGAAAGGAAAGAAAAACATCTTTTCATATCCAAGGCTGATAGATGCATTCCCTAATGCGTCCAATGTGCCCAATACAGAGGAGAGTATTCAAGCGGAAGCACAAATTTGTACCCTCATTCTACAACTGGGCCCGCTGATGGGTCAGAAAACCAACCTCAGATTTGATCCACTGCAAATAGCTAGTCAGTGGGGGCACAGCATGCCCATCCCACACATATGTAGAATCAGATTCAGTACTCGTTAAGATGTACCATTAGTAAATATGTGTTGAAACAATGGTAAGATATATGATAAGGGTTATAGTGTCCTGTATTATGTACACGTATTCCCACCAGAAGGCAAGATGGAGTAACAGCATGCTAACTGATCAATAAATACTCTAAGGAAGCAAACTTAAATAGTATCGTAGCGATACTGTCATTTTTGTTAAACACCTAAAATAGACACCAAAGTAATACATTTACTAAGCGTTACATTATTCTTATGTGAAAATTACAAATAAAAGCTGTGCTGGTAGAAGGTGAACTATGCAATGGAGGGACATGTCCACCCTGCTCCCTATTTGCCGGCATACTTTTTCCTCATGTGGTGCAAATGGGAGGTGAGTAGATGCGGAAGGTGCTGTATAGAGAGGAGCAAGAGGTCATTCTCAGTGGCACATTGACATTCATATCGACTGTACAATGTCAACAGTTATGTCGTCAACATTGCTGGAATTTCCAAAGCAAACCTGTTGACACCAAAAACGTCAACAAGTGAAATACCGTAATTTAGCAAAATGTCAACATTAGGTGTAGAATAAGGGTTAGGGACATACTACCCCCCAAATTCAAAGTTTTACAACATTAGCTGCTACTGCCGGATTAGGGTACTTACCTCCGCAATGCCTATTGCCCACACTATTAAAATGTCAACAATTCATTTTATGACTGTTAACATTCTTATGTCGAAATTCTAAAAAGCATGCAGTACAAACTGAACCCTACATTAAACACCGAAACCCACATACCTCTTCCCCAATATCAGCCAAGGATGAAGATTTTAATTTAAAATCTCAGGATTGAGATTTACCAAAGCAGAAAAGAAAAACATTGCAGGATTTATTTATGCAGTTCCGTCTTCTCAAAATCTCAGATTTCCTGATAAAATTGTCATTTTAAGTCCCACTGGCAAAATCCAGAGCATTTGGTTGGAAACCAGGTTTTGCCTTCAATAATTACGGTTTCAAATCTTACCAGCAAATGTAAATTAAAATAGACTTCAAGAAATAAGAGATTTTTTATAAATTGCATCTTGATAAATAAAACCATAAAGGAGTGGCATCGGTCAGTCGTTTGGGCAAACTACGTCACACCAAGTTTTCCTAGGTTTACCCGTACCACACCACATAGCATAATAGGCTGAACATCATCAGCCCACTTCTATTCATTCCATGAACTTGGGAATTTAAAGAAAGTGTGGAACATGAAAAAAAAAAAAAAAAAAAAAAAAGCAGTATTGAAACGTATGGCCAGAAGGTCACTGAAACAGCCAGTAAACTCAGTTTGCACAAACTTGAGCCACATTTTCACTCATCTCTACATGAAAAAACCTCTCTATAAATAAATGATGGATGGAGATCACATGAACTTACCATGTTTTGCTCAGAGGAATACTGTATCCTTAGTGTGTCCATTGCCCGGATCATCGACTGCATGGCAGTGAATATGTTTTGGTAAACCAGCTTTGTGAACCCTCTCCGGTCTTCATCTGTGTATCCAGACCCATGAATAATTCTCATCTGCTTAATGAAGGTGCTTTTCCCACTCTCACCAGTTCCTGTTGGTAATGAAAGGAGGCTTGTCAGTAATCATAGAGCTTAATATCCAATATGTATAGGAATTCTCTATAGTATGGCTCCCACCCACTACTTATAGTCACCCAGAAAACAACTGAATTCCCACCCAGAGTACAACTTTTAGGAAGGGCATTCAATTCAGAGCTATGTGCGAACTTACTGGTTGCAAAGTGCCTTTACCCAAACCTTCCGGGACACTTCCTGGCCTTTGACATAGACTGAATTCCCAGATTAAAGGTCATAATTTATAAAAAAAATAAATCCTGCAAGGATGACACCACCCAGGAAACAAACAGTTTAATTTGACGCTGAACCATGATTATTATTAGCTGGGAGATACAAGCCACATAAAGCCCATTCCTAATTATTAGATGAAGCTTGTTACATACTCCCCTGAAGCAATGACAAGATTTGCTACTTCCCTTTCCAATACTAGACACTGAAAGTGTAATGAGTAGGAAAGGTTAATTAACTCCTCTAAAAGTTTTTAAAGAAAGAAACCCTAAGAAGAGGCTCATCTAGAAAGGGTGGTCTTGGGTGTTTTAGAGGTGGGTACAGGTTCATTTAGCTAAAATCCTTCATGAATGCTGCTGGTCCCATCGCACCAAACACTGCGTACAGTTTCCCCACCTCTCCACACAGAGTGTGACGCAGAAGGGGACATTATATGCATGTAAAATCCTCACCTGCACATAAATGGAGAGTCATACCGCCAACCCAACATTTTCTAATTGAAAGTAGCAACTACCACCCCTGTGAGCAAACCATGCCCCTGCCACTTTGGTGAAAACAAAAGAAAACACTAAACACACACACACACACACACACACACCACAACAGATGAAGAGGAGAAATCACTCTGTACCTTCTAAAAGCAAATTTTTACCTGTCTCTGCTCCACTTATGACAGCCTAATCCAACGGTCATGAAGTTTAAAAAGGAAATCTATATCAAACCCCCCCCAAAAAAAGAAAAAGAAAAAAAAGGAACATGGCCTTCTATGGGTGTCAACTATACACCTCATACAGCACGGGGCGGTGTAATGGTTAGTATTACTGCCTCAGAGCACTGAATTCATTCCCACTACGGCCCTAACGGTGTTGATTTTGTATACCCTCCCTGTGCTTACGTGGGTTCTCTCTGGGTACTCAAGTTTCCTCCTACAATCCAAAAATATGCTGGTAGGCTAATTGGCTCCAAACAAAATTAATCCTAGTGTGCATGTGTGTGCGTGTACATGTGGTAGGGAATATAGATTGTAAGCTCCACTGGGGCAGGGACTGATGTGAATGGCCAAATATTATCTGAAAAGCACTGCAGAATATGTGTGCGCTATACAAATAACTGCTAATAAATAATAATCAGATTATCTTATTTAAAAATAAATACCTTTACACTATTTTATTACGAATGACATGTGGGTCCGGAGTATAGGTAATAGGCGTTTATCAATGTACAATGAGCATGCAATACATCCTCTGATGGAAGGATATTTCCCAGTGGCCACATGAAATACATCTATTATGAATGTGGCAAAACTTGGTGTGTAAGTATTAGTAGACTTTGGGCCTAATTCAGACCTGATCGTAGACGTGCTAAATTTTAGCACATCTACGATCAATCACACAGACATGCGGGGGGACGCCCAGCACAGAGCTAGTCCGCCCCGCATGTCAGATTGTATAGAAATTTTATATATTTCCTTCCAATAACAATACTAAGATTAGCACTCTAGAAAGAGTGAGTGTGGGACATGTTATTTTTAAGAAACCCTCACAATTTGTCTTGTAAGAATATTCAAGATACGTAGTTTAATGGTAACCAGCATCTTCTCACCTTAGCATCTATGGCACATTTGCAAATGAAAGAAGGCAAACATTGGGTACTGAATTGGGCAGAAACATCTACTAGCAATACCGGTCACTATTTCCATGAAAGATAGTAACTATAACAAGGGTACGTAATATGGAAATACAAGGGTTCCAATGTATAGACAGACATTGTCTAGGTCGACTGTCAATAGGTCGACCCCATATGGTCAACATACATTAGGTCGACACTGAGAAAAGGTCAATCTATGAAAGGTCGACACAGGAAAAGGTCAACAGGTTCAAATGGCTGACATGGCAATGTCACATGCTGACATGTTGACACATGTCAACACAACTTTTTAAAGGGTCTTTTGCATTTTATTTTATCTTTTACACCTTTATCATACTTTATCATCTACGTGGGCAGCGAAGTGAGCCATGCAAGGGGACGCGGTACACTAATTGGGATTCCCTGTGCTCTGCCGGTGAAAACTATACAAAAAAAAATAAATCAAAATGAAATGTTGTGTTGACTTTGTCAAGTGTCAACCTAATGCACATGTCGGCCATGTGGGATCGACCTAATGATTGTCAACCTAGACATTGTATTTCGGGTGTGGTATAGAAGATCTACAAATACCTACTCAATTCAAGGGGTGTGAAACTAAACTTTGTTCTCAACTGTCACTGAAAACTGCAACATTATGATTATTCTACATAATATCGCAATAGCACAAGGTACCAGTCACTGGGTAAAGAGGATCATTTCCAGAGACTGTACAGAGCTCACTTATAGATATTACACCAAAAAGGAAACAGATCCAAATAATAAGTACAGTTTTCGTCAACACAGACAACCTTTCGAGTAAGCCTGCACATACCAGTCATTAATGTGTCAGAATGAAGGAGCCAGGGCACATATATACATATATATATTCCATAAACAACCTTTTCAAATATATATTAGAAGTATTTGGAAGAAGCTTTTAATTTTGATCGACTGTTTATTTATTCACACTTTTACAACTCCGCCTGCATACTGTCACTAGAAGCTTCTAAATGGATGCCAAGCTTCTATTGTGTATTTGACGAAGCCATTTTCTAGCAACAATGTGTAAACACAGCACTCCAACACTACAACATGCAATGTGCAATAAAGCAGAATAACCCGCTTAGGTTATGCCCCAGTACAGATTGAAATCAAGTTAAACTGCTAGTTAGAATTAGCTCATTGATTGGTTATTTGTTATATTTAACAAATCCATTAGCGATATGCAGCAAAATAGGTCTTTGTGGAGGTTCAGTGGTCGTTTATATGTCTGAGAGACCTTCACTGTATATTCTAATAGGTTCATTTCATTCTGGCCACTGGCTGTGAACAGAAATAAAGTTCCCAATCAGAACACCTCAGTGGGACACCAGCATAATTACAAACAACAATTGCTTCTATAAATTGGTAAAAAGATAAAAACCGTTAAATGCACTTATTTATTGAGCTGTTTAATTCTGCCTCTGACGTAGCTGTGATACACAGGGAATAGCGTTAGACTACTTACCTCCTGAGCTGGCACTTCTTGGTAACACTGGTATCTATCCATATGCATGGGAATATTCCCTGAGCAATATCTGTGGTTATTGGACTACAGCATCACTAAAAAAAAAATTTCAGTAGAATACAGCTCACAGGATTCTACAATTTACCACCACTTCCTCCTCCACTTTTGCTGGCTGCGAATAGCCTCCAGAACAGTTAGGGAAGGCAACCAATATCTTTGTTAGAGGTGTCTGTGGAAGCTCTTGAAGATGGTCTACTGTAACTGATGGTAAAGTGCCAAGACGGACATTGCGGAAGAACTGAATATCCCCTAAAAATTACACTGAAAACCAAAGTCCCTCTTACACCAAACACACATTTAGATATTAAATTTATTGTATTCATTTCTTTATGTCCAAATGCAAACCTTTATTAAATTCATTGTATCATCATGATCGTCATCATCTGCTGGCTTAAGTTTTCATGGGCGCCAAAGAGTATAATCTCAACAGTATTGATTTTATTTTCCTTGGACACGACACAGGATTGCCACAACTGTACTCTGCTGAATAAAGTTGTATCTAACAGCATCAAAATCAACTCAGAATTACATAGAGTCCTCTGAAATAACAAGAAAAAGACAGCAAAACATGTTGTCCTTATTGTGGTATTATTAGCCCGTCAAAACACACATGTATAATTATCAGCGGCAGCTCCTACCTGGGTGGAGAAGCAGGGCTGTCGCTGACCATGTTGCCGGGTCTCTGCTGCCTGGTCCCGGACGTCATCTGAGTCCCGGCACCTGCACTATGTATTTCACAGCCACTGAAACCCGGCACATGCGCAGTAGTGGCGACAGTACTGTGCATGCGCAAAACCCCGGCTTCTCTGGACTGCATTGGCTGCAGCCCGTAGAAGCCAACTAGGGCTAACGAGGCAGTGTGTGGCTTCCTTCAGGAAGCCAGCTCTCTGCTTATCCTTGCCCGGTCTGGCAGTCCCTGATTCAGGAAATACCTACCAGTGGAACTTCCCTGTGTGTCTGTAAATGACAAGTAGGACTTACAATAGAAAGTCACTGCCAGTCACAGTGAAGCCAGTGCAGTCTCACGGACTGCATTTGGCTTCACTGACAGTGAGTTAGGTGGCGGGTTTTACCGGGGGAGCTGCAGTCCTGCAACCCATAACACTACCACTGAATGAATTAGTAAGTTCATATTATACACATCCAAATAAGAATTAATCCTGGTCACTACAAAGTCAAACTGAGGAAAAATGACAAAATACACAGGCAAAACTGGCCAATCGCAGTTCTCTACAACACAGCTAAAAATGGCAGCAACATTTCAGAGACAGCAGTAGGTGGTTTGGCAGTATGGGAATCATTCCGACCCGATCGCTCGCTGCAGTTGTTCGCAGCGCAGCGATTGGGTCGGAACTGCACATGCGCCGGCGCCGCAGTGCGCCAGCCGGACGGCCGAAGGTCCCTAGCGATCGCCTCTGCCTGATCGACAGGCAGAGGCGGTCGCTGGGCAGGAGGGGTCGGCACAGCGGCCGTTTTGGGGGCGCGGTATGGCCAACGCAGGCGTGGCCTGACCATCTGGGGGGGCGGGCTGCAACGGCTGCGTGACATCACACGCAGCGGCTGCGACCAGGGGCAGCGACGATCAACTCCCAGCCACAGGAGCTGCGCTGGCCGAGAGTTATTCCACAAGTACAAAAGCATCGCCGCTATGTGATGCTTTTGTAATTGTGTAGTGGTGGTGGTGGTGGTGGGGGGGCGTCCAGACATGTCTGGGAATATGATCGTAGCTGTGCTAAATTTAGCACAGCTACGATCAACTCTGAATGACCCCCTATGTTTTAGGTCATTGCCCATCTGTACTGTAAAGAATTGTCATATAAACTTTACTGAATATGGCTTAATCTGAACAAACCGAATATCTCTAAACACTTCAAAATTCATCCAGCTGTTTCTGTCACATCAATAAACACTAGTGACCAAGTGACATTGGAAACCATTCATGCCCATGCCTCCAATGTGTTTTACATATGTGGTATGTACAGGGCCGGCAAACCATTACATAGAGTACGCGGCCAAGTAAGGCGCCACACTGAGGAGGGTGCCGGGGAGACAGTGGTGACGCATACCAGTGGCAGCGTCACAGGGATTCCCGGGGAATATAATCCTGGTGGAGCAGGGGAGAAGGCAGTGGCTCAGAGAACCATTTGATCCCCGTCTGTAGCTGCTGCAGGCAGTGAGGGACAGAAGCCGCCCAGGATAAACTCTTACACCCACCTGCCACCCTCCTGATCCAGCCGGTGGGGCTTCCAGCAAGGGATATGCCAGTATCACAGCTGGGTTCCAGGAATCCCAAGTCTGCACCCATGCGTGTGAAGCAGATGGAGGTTCTATGGTCGGCATGGGAAAGATGAGCTGTCCGGGGTCAGCGCCCTGGTTTGCCCTTACTGCACCTGGAACTGGGTAAGTGACCCACGCATAGGGGCGCTATCATTCACCTATTACAGTCTCCACATCGAGGGGCTCAGCTCAGCTCCCCTGACTGGCAGAGGAACTACATCATGCCGGTGTACTCCCCCATTATCTCTATGTGACATTACTGGTATTCAAGCTGTTGCGGTTCTCCTAAAGCAGGCTGCTAGCTACATTCCCCAGTCACCCACTATCTCCCTGTACCCTTGGGGTTATTACGTTATGGCCATGCCCCTTCCTTGTTAGACCTTTTTGCGGTGCACGCCTTCTCTCCCTTTAAAAAGTTTATCCCATCAAGGGGCACCAAAATTTATATTCACTTACCAAAAAAATTAAGCTCAGGCTGGCCCTGGGTATGCTTCAGCTCAGGAGCCATTCCAAATCTTCTGCATAACTTTTTCTTCCTAACATTCTGGTACAGGTTGATGTTACCGGCCAAAATTACCTCCTGGAAAGTGTTCTTCACTTAGGGCTTTTTTTTTTTTTTTTTCTTTCTTTTACAATGGAATCTTGCGATTATCCATTACTTTTGTCTTATGCATTCTTTTTTTCTCAGACTATCTAAAGTGGGGTACTCACGGAGTGATCGCTGCTTAAAATCTAATCTGACTAGATTGCTTAGATTTTAAGCATGATCGCTCCGTGTGTACCCCCCTACAGCGATAGCGATGCGCAGCCCCGCGCATCGCTATCACTGCTGTTAGATTGGCATATCTAGCGGGTCGCTCACTTCACCTGCTGGGTGAAATGAGCGCCCACCCCCCCACCCCGCACGCTCAGCACACATCGCGCTGTGCTGAGAGGCGGGAGAGGTGTGCTCAGCACACATCTCTCTCACATCGGCCAGTGAGTAATAATGAAGGAATAGCCGGGTGTGGTACGGCAGATAGAATAGACTTAGGTCGACAGTGTCTAGGTCGACCACTATTGGTCGACAGTAAGTAGGTCGACATGGTTTCTAGGTCGACAGGGACTAGGTCACGAGTTTTCTAAAAAAATTAATAATTTGGTGGCGTTTCCTTCTTAGAGTGATCGGGAACCCCAATTAGTGCACCGTGTCCCCTCGTATGGCTTGCTTCGCTCGCTATGCTTCAGGCAAGGTGCCACGCTGCGCTCGGCACAAGTTCCCATTCCCAATTGTAGTCCACGTGGATCGTAAAGTATGAAAAAGTTCAAATAATGAAAAAAAGTGAAAACTCATGTCGACCTTTTGTCACGTCCACCTAGTACATGTCAACCTAGAGTCCCTGTCGACCTAGAAAACATGTCGACCTACCTACGGTCAACCAATAGTGGTCGACCTAGACAGTGTCGACCTAAGTCTTGTCCACAGAGACAGAATCCCGGAATAGCCTACACTTGTCCCAATGAAAAGCTTTTGCATCAACTGTCCAGTTACTTGGTATACGGTCATTAGGTCAACCAGCATTAGGTCGACATGGTCACTAGGTCGAATTTGAAAAAGGTCGACGTACGTTTTTAAAAATTGTATTTATTTTTCATACTTCACGATCCCGAAGCATGGCGAGGGGAAACGGTGCACTAATTGGGGTTCCCCGTCACTTTAAAAAGAAAAAAACACCAAAAAAAGTAAATCTCATGTTGACGTTTTTCCATGTTGACCTTGTTCATGTTGACCTAATGACTGTGTTGACCTATTTCAGGTATCGACGTAGTCACTGTCAACTAACAGTGGTCGACCTAATGACTGTCAACCTAATGACCCATACCCAGTTACTTTTGGCCACTTGTAAAAGAGGGGGCTACATATTAAACGGCTGTAATTTCTAAATCTTTCCTCCAATGTAAATGGGAATACCCTGAAATTAAAGTGGATAGTCTGCTCTATAAAACCATATGCATTATACAACTGTAACTTGAATATGTTTTGGTAAACCGCTAAAATAAGAAATAATTGTGTCAGCGTGCATATACTGTACATACATACACACACAGCCACACCATACATAACACACCACAATAACTGTTATTCTGCCTTAGATGCCGATTTATCAGAACGGACATTAAAAGAACACAATTACTTAAACTGTAAAGTGACACATTTTGACAAAACACAATTGTCAGCATTCTCTGCTGTGTGGTCAACTTTAATGCTGAAGGATATGGACTTCTAGGAATTAATCTAGACTTAGATTCTAAAATCATGATTAGAATTATGTAACAAGTTAAACTCATTCTGCATCATGAAGCTTGTTGGATTTACAGATTCAGTGAATTGGGTTATTCTCAGACCTTCTTCACTATATGCAAATACAAAACTGCAGCAGTTCAGTTACAGAAAACCATCAACACTGATATTAAATCCAAGATATACTCATTTTATGAATTCAACACAATGCAATATCCATATACACAAACATACAGAATGTATGGTAACATCAGTGGTTGACCGCAGAGTAGTTTAATACCCCCAGGTGTGAAGGTATATAGTGCATTCCTCTGTACAAGAGGAGCATCATACAAAGGCAACACAGGTTATGCAAAACCTTGACTGGCATAAGCAAATAACCCGGCAGGTCACACCCGGGAGCCTGACAAGGGAGTTCCCAGTGTGCCTCATGCACCCTGCCGCCGCTGAAAGCAACCCGGCATATTGTCGGGTTTGTAACGTGCGGGGGCGGCGTTTGGAGATCACATGATCTCCAAGCGCCGCCTTCAACACACAGTGAATGGGAAACGGGTTGCACCGACCCCGTAGTGCGCCGGCACATGCCAGACGGCCGAAGGCCGTAGCAGGAATGCGATCGCCTCTGCCTGATTGACAGGCAGAGGCGATCGCTTGGTGGGAGGCTGCGGAACGGCAGCGTTTGGCCGCCGTTTTGTGGGTTTGGCCCAGTCAATGCAGGCGTGGCCGGACCAAACGAGGGGCGGGACGCAGCGTCTGCGTGACCTCACACGCAGCCGCTGCGGGCCGGGGAGCAATGAGTAGCTCCCGGCCAGCGTGCTAAAGCTGAAGTGCAAAGGGGTCTTATTCCATCATGCCAAGTTATAAAAGGGGAAGGAATCTCCGGGATTTACTGGTAAAAACCGATGTGACCCCTAAACGAATGACGATTAATACCAAAGGATGTTTTAAATGTTTATCGTGTGAGACATGTTGCTACATGGAAACGGGGCCCATTTTTGTACATCCAATCACCCGGAGGTCTCATCGGATTCAACATTATGTGACCTGTACAACCCAGTTTGTAATTTACGTTATCTTTTGCCCATGTGGACTTGTGTATGTAGGCCAGACTATTAGGACATTTAGGGAGCGCATGGCCTTACATCGCTCTGCGATCAGGGGGGCCCTTGATGGGAAGAAAAGTGACCAACCGGTCGCCCGCCATTTTAAAATGGCGAATCATAAATTATCTGATTTGCGATATAAAATTCTGGACCATGTACCGGTATTGACACGTGGGGGTGATAGAGCGAAAGTACTGGCACAAAAAGAAGCCAGATGGATTTTTATCTTGAATTCACTTACCCCACACGGTCTCAATGAGCAAATGCCTTGGAATGTTTTTCTATAAACCTCAATTATTTGTATACTTTGTCCTATAGTCCTGGGCCTAGTGACATTCTTTAATGGAAGTGATTTTTAATCTATATTATGCACTGTGAACATCTTACCTCTGGTGCTTGTGCTTTTTCTGAAGGGTATTAGGGTTCGTTTTTATTTAATGGTGATGAGGACAAACCTTGTATGGATGATTACTGTTTCTTATAGGGTGTCTACTCGTATTGCTGCATGCTGTAACCCAGGGGTGGGGAACCTTTTTTCTACCGAGGGCCATTTGGATATTTATAAAATCCTTCGGGGGCCATACAAAAATTTTCAACTTAAAAAATGACCCTGCCCCCCAGTAGGTCTGCCCCTTAGAGTTACTGTGTGTGCGCGCCGGAGGCGCGCACGCGCCAAAAAATGGGTGTGGCCAGTTAAAATGGGACGTGATACACATATGCCCCCAATAGTGCGGTGCCAGATCCACAAATGCCCCCCACAGTGCCAGGTATACAAATACCCCCCACAGTGCCAGGTATACAGATGCCCCCACAGTGCCAGGTATACAGATGCCCCCACAGTGCCAGGTATACAGATGCCCCTCACAGTGCCAGGTATACAAATGCCCCTCACAGTGCCAGGTATACAAATACCCCCCACAGTGCCAGGTATACAGATGCCCCTCACAGTGCCAGGTATACAGATGCCCCCACAGTGCCAGGTATACAGATGCCCCCACAGTGCCAGGTATACAGATGCCCCCACAGTGCCAGGTATACAAATGCCCCTCACAGTGCCAGGTATACAAATACCCCCCACAGTGCCAGGTATACAAATGCCCCTCACAGTGCCAGGTATACAAATGCCCCCCCACAGTGCCAGGTATACAAATACCCCCCACAGTGCCAGGTATACAGATTCCCCCACAGTGCCAGGTATACAGATTCCCCCACAGTGCCAGGTATACAAATGCCCCCCACAGTGCCAGGTATACAAATGCCCCCCACAGTGCCAGGTATACAAATACCCCCCACAGTGCCAGGTATACAAATACCCCCCACAGTGCCAGGTATACAAATACCCCCCACAGTGCCAGGTATACAAATACCCCCCACAGTGCCAGGTATACAAATACCCCCCACAGTGCCAGGTATACAGCCCCCACAGTGCCAGGTATACAAATGCCGTCCCCTCTCCCCTCCGTGCTGCTTACCGTGGACGCGACGGAGGAGAGCGAGGCTGTCCTGTCGGGTGAAAGCGGCGGCGTGTAGTACTTCAAATCAGCCGCCGGTTCGAGCGCCAATCAGAGCTCGCGGACCGGCAGCCGCGGCTCCTGATTGGCTGCCGGTCCGCGAGCTCTGATTGGCTCACGGACCGGCGGCTGGTTTGAAGTACTACACGCCGCTGGTCCCATTCTACAGCCGCGCTCTCCTCCGTCTCCCTGCTCTGACAGCTGAGACACGCTGCCGCCCGACTGAGCGGCAGCGTCTCACTGACACAACCTGGTGGGCCGGACCAAACGGCTTAGCGGGCCGTATACGGCCCGCGGGCCGGAGGTTCCCCACCCCTGCTCTAACCATTCATTCTCCTGTGTCTCCTGTTTTTAATCTTTTATTATCTTTTTTAGTTTGAAGCACTTATGCACTTTCTAGTTAATGTAAACGTAATCGTCCCCCTTCTGTGTTTAGCTTCCTGGAGCCGCAGCTTGAGTGCACATCGCGTCTGGTCTCCTGGCAACGGTATGACGTCATTGACGGGCGCCGCTGACTCAGCCCCGAAGCGCGTGTGTGGCTCGCCACTGGCGTCCGGAAGTGTGAAGAGGTGAGACTTTACACGAGGTGGCTATTTAGGGGAGTACACTTGTGGTTTCTGTTCTTTGGTTTGTTTTTCTTTTTCTTTCTAGCACTGTGCACCTTGAAAAAAAACGCCTGTGAGGCGTGGAAACGTCGGTTTTGCTTTTGCACTATGTATTGAATTTTTGACCATATATATAAAAGCTATTTTTCTTAAAAAAATCCGTGGAGTGCCGCCTGGTCCCTGGAGGGTGATTGAGTGTACATAGCTACACCCAGGGGACTGCATTAACGTTATCTCCTTCATTGGAAGGGACCCTGGTGGCTGAACATACTGTGAGTGCCTGCTACTTCACTTCTTGTATATATATATATATATATATATATATATATATATATATATATATATATATATATATACATACATACATACATACACACACACACACACACACATACTCATTTGACCATTGCATTTTAACTTTTTGTTTTACAATAATTCACTGCTGATCAGAAGTGACTTGAATGGCTCATACGCATGGGAGGTTTGGGTGTGGATTAACAGACAGTGAAAAGAGCTACAATCAATAGATCGACACCATATCTGTTGACATGTACAAAAGGTCAGTAGGGTCAAAAGGCTTGCTTCGCTCGACCCAAGGTTACTAATGGCAATAGTCTGTTCAGCAAAATCTGTAAAAATATAAAAACGCCCCCCCCCCCCCCCAAAAAAAAGTGTCGACAATTGTCATGTCAACCTAATATACATATCGACCTTTTGTATGGTCTACCTTTTCCTAGTCAATCCTTTTGACCCTGTCGACCATAGAGTGTCGATCTTCTGACTAGATCTCTTCACTGTACATCATCCACCTCCCAGGAGGTTCATATCACGCATTCTCAATGCACTTAAATGTCGATATTCCTATAAATAAAACTAAATGGCTGGACTATTATACGCACATACTTTACAGAGATGCGGTTATCATACCACCTGTCCGGACCCAGGCGTTCATGATAAAGATGCTGAAATCGCGATAGGCGGGGGAATGCTGGCGGTTGGATCCCGAATGTAGCCCTGTATTCCGACTTGGGTGGTGGGTCCACGCCACCACCCGAGTGCCGCGAGGGGTCTCGCTGCCGGGAGTCCGCTGTCGGTATAGTGACAGCCAGCATCCAGTCAGCCGGTCACTCATATGTATTCCACTTGACCAAGGGCTCACTTTGAGCAGCAACCACTGTTTGTCTGCAAGTGCTCACTTTGCCAATTTCAATACTGCCAGTAGCAATTATGCGTAATGCAACATAATGGAATTCTATAGGGATCGTCATTAAGTAGAGGGACAATTATTTTTAAAGGGTTTTAGCTCATTTTCTACTGATGTAGATTTTGAGACTTTTGGAGTATCCTATTAGCTGCGGAAAATTTCGCACGCAAAGAATGGGCTATTATGGCGATCACAGTCATTAATCGGACTATCCAATTATAGCCCATTTTTTCCATGCAAAAAATGTACCCGTTTTTGCATGGAAACATATAGGATCAGTGAAAAGAAGGGGACTTGTGTTTCCGTGACTGCATTAGTGGGAAAAAAATAAGATTTTACTTACCGGTAAACTATTTCTCGTAGTCCGTAGAGGATGCTGGGGACTCCGTAAGGACCATGGGCATAGACGGGCTCCGCAGGACACATGGGCACTTTAAGAAAGAATTTAGTTCCTGGTGTGCACTGGCTCCTCCCTCTATGCCCCTCCTTCAGACCTCAGTTAGAGAAACTGTGCCCAGAGGCGATGGACAGTACGAGGAAAGGATTTTGTTAATCCAAGGGCAAGATTCATACCAGCCACACCAATCACACCGTATAACTTGTGATAACTAGTTAACAGTATGAAAACAACATATCATCAGTTCAAGACCGATGCAACTATAACATAACCCTTATTGAAGCAATAACTATATACAAGTATTGCAGAAGAAGTCCGCACTTGGGACGGGCACCCAGCATCCTCTACGGACTACGAGAAATAGATTTACCGGTAAGTAAAATCTTATTTTCTCTAACGTCCTAGAGGATGCTGGGGACTCCGTAAGGACCATGGGGATTATACCAAAGCTCCCAAACGGGCGGGAGAGTGCGGATGACTCTGCAGCACCGATTGAGCAAACATGAGGTCCTCCTCAGCCAGAGTATCAAACTTGTAGAATTTTGCAAAAGTGTTTGAACCCGACCAAGTAGCAGCTCGACACAGCTGTAGTGCAGAGACCCTCCAGGCAGTCGCCCAAGAAGAGCCCACCTTCCTAGTGGAATGGGCCTTGACCGATTTTGGTAACGGCAAACCAGCCGTAGAATGCGCTTGCTGAATCGTGTTACAAATCCAGCGAGCAATAGTTTGCTTTGAAGCAGGGGCACCAATCTTGTTGGATGCATACAGGACAAACAGCGCTTCAGGTTTTCCTGACTCTAGCCGTTCTGGCTACGTAAATTTTCAAAGCCCTGACCACATCAAGTAACTCGTAATCCTCCAAGTCACGTGTAGCCACAGGCACCACAAAAGGTTGGTTCATATGAAAAGATGAAACCACTTTTGGCAGAAATTGCGAACGGGTCCGCAATTCTGCTCTAACCATATGGAAAACCAAATAGGGGCTTTTATGTGACAAAGCCGCTAATTCAGACACTCGCCTAGCCGAAGCCAAGGCTAATAACATGACCACCTTCCACGTGAGATATTTCAACTCCACCGTTTTAAACTTAACACCACGTTAAGATCCCAAGGTGCCACCGGAGGCACAAAAGGAGGCTGAATATGCAGCACTCCCTTTACAAAAGTCTGAACTTCTGGGAGAGAAGCCAATTCTTTTTGAAAGAAAATGGATAGGGCCGAAATCTGGACCTTAATGGAACCTAATTTAAGGCCCAAATTCACTCCAGTTTGTAGGAAGTGAAGGAAACGACCCAGATGGAATTCTTCCGTAGTAGCATTCTTGGTCTCACACCAAGAAACATATTTTCGCCATATACGGTGATAATGTTTTGCTGATACTTCCTTCCTAGCCTTTATCAGCGTAGGGATAACCTCAACCGGAATGCCTTTTTCTGCTAGGATCCGGCGTTCAACCGCCATGCCGTCAAACGCAGCCGTGGTAAGTCTTGGAACAGACAGGGTCCCTGTTGCAACAGGTCCTGTCTTAGAGGAAGAGGCCACGGATCTTCTGTTAGCAGTTCCTGCAGATCTGGATACCAGGTCCGTCTTGGCCAATCTGGAACAATGAGGATTGTTCTCACTACTTTTCTTCTTACTATCCTCAACACCTTTGGTATGAGAGGAAGAGGAGGAAATACATATACTGACCGGAACACCCACGGTGTCACTAGGGCATCTACCGCTACTGCCTGAGGGTCTCTTGACCTGGCGCAATATCTCTGTGGCTTTTTGTTGAGGCGGGACGCCATCATGTCTATCTGTGGCAGTTCCCACCGACTCACAATCTGTGCGAAGACTTCTGGATGAAGTCCCCACTCTCCCGGGTGTAGGTCGTGCCTGCTGAGGAAGTCTGCTTCCCAGTTGTCCACTCCCGGAATGAACACTGCTGACAGTGTGCTTACATGATTCTCCGCCCAGCGAAGAATTCTGGTGGCTTCCGCCATTGCCACTCTGCTCCTTGTGCCGCCTTGGCGGTTTACATGAGCCACTGCGGTGATGTTGTCTGACTGGATCAGAACTGGTCGGTCGCGAAGTAAGGTCTCCGCTTGACGTAGGGCGTTGTATATGGCCCTTAGCTTCAGGATGTTGATGTGAAGAAGACAAGTCTCTTGACTTGATCAAAGACCCTGGAAATTTCTTCCCTGTGTGACTGCTCCCCAACCTCGGAGGCTTGCGTCCGTGGTCACCAGGATCCAGTCCTGAATGCCGAATCCGCGGCCCTCGAGAAGGTGAGCACTCTGCAGCCACCACAGTAGTGACACCCTGGCCCTGAGGGACAGGTTGATCAACCGATGCATCTGAAGATGTGACCCGGACCACTTGTCCAGTAGGTCCCATTGGAAAGTGCTCGCATGGAACCTGCCGAAGGGAATGGCCTCGTATGACGCCACCATCTTTCCCAGGACTCGAGTGCAATGATGCACGGACACCTGTTTTGGTTTCAATAGGTTCTTGACCAGAGTCATGAGTTCCTGGGCCTTCTCTATCGGGAGATAAACCCTCTTCTGGTCCGTGTCCAGAATCATGCCCAAGAAGGGCAGACGAGTCGTAGGAACCAACTGCGACTTTGGAATATTGAGAATCCAGCCGTGTTTCTGTAACACTTTCAGTGAAAGAGATACGCTGTTCAGCAACTGCTCTCTTGATCTCGCTTTTATGAGGAGATCGTCCAAGTACGGGATAATTGTGACACCTTGCTTCCGCAGGAGCACCATCATTTCCGCCATTACCTTGGTGAAAATCCTCGGGGCCGTTGAGAGACCAAACGGCAACGTCTGAAATTGGTAATGACAATCCTGTACCGCAAATCTTAGGTATGCCTGATGAGGTGGATAAATGGGGACATGAAGGTACGCATCCTTTATGTCCAGTGACACCATAAAATCCCCCCCTTCCAGGCTTGCGATGACCGCTCTTAGCGATTCCATCTTGAACCTTTTCAAGTATAGGTTCAGAGATTTTAAATTCAATATGGGTCTGACCAAACCGTCCGGTTTCGGGACTACAAACATAGTCGAATAATAACCCCTTCCCTGTTGAAGGAGGGGAACCTTGACCACCACCTGCTGAAGATACAATTTTTGTATTGCGTTTAACACTATTTCCTTCTCTTGGGGGGAAGCTGGTAGGGCCGATTTGAAATACCGGCGAGGAGGTACCTCTTCGAATTCCAGCTTGTAACCCTGAGACACAATTTATATTGCCCAAGGATCCACCTGGGAGTGAACCCACATGTGGCTGAAATTCCGAAGACGTGCCCCCACAGGGCCCGGCTCCGCCAGTGGAACCCCAGCGTCATGCGGTGGATTTTGTAGAGGCCGGTGAGGACTTCTGTTCCTGGGAACTAGCTGCGTTGTGCAGCTTCTTTCCTCTGCCCCTACCTCTAGCAAGAAAGGACGCACCTCGGACATTCTTGTTTCTTTGTGAACGAAAGGACTGCATTTGATAATGCGGTGCTCTCTTAGGCTGTGAGGGAACATGAGGCAAAAAATTTGACTTTCCAGCTGTAGCTGTGGAGACCAGGTCCGAGAGACCTTCCCCAAAAAATTCCTCACCCCTGTAAGGTAAAACCTCCATATGCCTTTTTGAGTCGGCATCACCTGTCCATTGCCGAGTCCACAGGACCCTTCTGGCAGAAATCGACATAGCGTTTATTCTAGAACCCAGTAGACTAATGTCTCTTTGAGCATCTCTCATATATAGGACAGCGTCTTTTATATGCCCCAGGGTCAATAATACAATATCCTTATCTAAGGTATCCAATTCCTCAGATAAGGTATCCGTCCATGCCGCTACAGCACTACACACCCAGGCCTACGCAATTGCCGGTCTTAGTAAGGTACCCGAATGTGTATAAATGGACTTCAGGGTAACCTCCTGTTTGCGATCAGCAGCCTCTTTGAGGGTAGCCGTATCCTGGGACGGCAGGGCTACCTTTTTGGATAAGAGTGTTAAAGCTTTGTCCACCCTAGGGGAAGATTCCCATCGTAACCTATCCTTTGGCGGGAAAGGATACGCCATAAGAATCCGTTTGGAAATCTGCAGTTTTTTTATCTGGAGATTCCCAAGCTTTTTCACATAACTCATTCAGTTCGTGTGAGGGGGGAAAGTTACCTCCGGCTTCTTTCCCTTATACATATACACCCTCGTGTCAGGGACAGGGGTTTCCTCTGTGATTAGCAAAACATCCTTTATTGCTATAATCATATATCGAAGGGATTTAGCCAATCTTGGCTGTAACTTTGCATCATCGTAATCGACACTGGAGTCAGAATCCATGTCGGTATCTGTGTCAACAATTTGGGATAGTGGGCGCTTATGAGACCCTGACGGTCCCTGCAACATAGGGTCAGGCATGGGTTGAGACCCTGACTGCCCCAATGCATCAGCCTTGTCAAATCTTTTATGCAAGGAATTAACATTATCATTTAAAACCTTCCACATATCCATCCAATCAGGTGTCGGCGCCGTCGGCGGAGACACCACATTCATTTGCTCCCGCTCCTCTCCCACATAGCCTTCCTCATCAGACATGTCGACACAAGCGTACCGACACACCACACACACAGGGAATGTCCTTTCTGAAGACAGTTCCCCCACCAGGCCCTTTGGAGAGACAGAGAGAGAGTATGCCAGCACACACCCCAGCGCTATAATATCCCAGGAATAACACAGTAACTTAATGTTAACCAGGTAGCTGCTGTATGTTATAGTTTTTGTGCCTAATTATGTGCCCCCCCCCCCCCCCCCCCTCTCTTTTCAACCCTCTTCTACCGTGTATCAGCAGGGGAGAGCCCGGGGAGCTTCCTCTCAGCGGTGCTGTGGAGAAAAAATGGCGCTGGTGAGTGCTGAGGGAGAAGCCCCGCCCCCTCGGCGGCGGGCTTCTGTCCCACTTAAACAGTAATTTTGGCGGGGGCTCATACATATATACAGTGCCCAGCTGTATATATGTGTTCTTTTTGCCAATATGAGGTCTTCTTTTCTTCTCATACTCACCCGGCTTCTGTCTTCCGGCTCTGCGAGGGGGACGGCGGCGCGGCTCCGGGACGGACGGCGAGGGTGAGATCCTGCGTACCAATCCCTCTGGAGCTAATGGTGTCCAGTAGCCTAAGAAGCAGGATCTAGCTTCAGAGAGTAGGGCTGCTTCTTTCCCCTCAGTCCCTCGATGGAGGGAGTCTGTTGCCAGCAGGGAGGAGCCAGGAACCAGGAACTAAATTCTTTCTTAAAGTGCCCATGTCTCTTGCGGAGCCCGTCTATCCCCATGGTCCTTACAGAGTCCCCAGCATCCTCTAGAACGTTAGAGAAAATGGTCAGGGATTTGGTTTCCGATAAATGCCAGCATCTGGGCTAATAGGATAGCCCCGGACGCAATAATTAAATTACCGCAGCTAATTGGATACCACCCTAAAACTTACAGCAATAATTTTCAAAAACAATATTGTTGCAAATTGTGATGTGTATATGTGCATGAAAAGGAATGAATTGCATATTGAGACATCCAAAAACCATTTCCCTACTAAACATACACAGATGTTGCACTAAATATTCAACCTCGTATTTGTGACATTGTATGTGAAAGCAATAGGTTTTTTGTACCACATTTGCATAATGACAATACTGAAGAGCTTGTGGTTTGTTTGCAGATGAAGCAGCAAATTACTCTGTTTTTTTTGCTAACCACCTGTCCAGCTTCACTGCTATTCTATTTTACCACTAAAGTGCTCGAAATTTTCCATGATGCCTTGGCTTGAAAGAATGCTTAGGACAACTGATTATATGCTCTGACTGGGGTTTTTTTGCCATCACTTCCTATAGTCCACAAGTAAAGATGTGTATATCTAACCTTTGCCTGCTCTGTCAAATATGACAATTTATACCCTTTTCAGACTGCCAGCAATAACCCGGGCTATTGCACGTGAGCGTGCAGCAACCCGGGAAAGAGGTCAGTTGAAATAAACCAGGTTGAGCAACCCAGTATTTCAACACGAGTTAAACCTGGCTCGCGGTGTGGTGTGAACAGGTACAGTTAGCCGGGTCGATGAGACTTGGGACCCATTCACTGCATAGAGAAGATGCAGATGTAGATCATCTCCTCTCCAAGCGCCACCGCCGCACGAGTCGGTGGTGACATCTCAACCCGTCATATTGCCGAGTCAGGATGCCTGTCTGAAGGGGGTCTTGCCGTGTCGAAACCGGGAAGGACCCGTATATAAACCCAGGCTGCGACTCAGCATTTACTATCTGAAAGAGGTATCACACACCTGACCTCTCACTGTGTAAAAAAAAATAAAAAATAAAAATTATATATTTTAGATAGCTAAGAGATATTTCATGTACATGCAGTATGGATTTGTACCCATCAGTCATCGGGTTGCTAGCTATCATGCCCAGCTTTGCAGTGGTTTTTTCCCTCTGCCTCTTTCTCTCATCTGTCTCACCTCCCTACATCTGTTGCCACCCATGTCTATTTATTACCTGGATATAACCCACCCGGCGCCACTCAGGGTTGGTTGGTATTAACGACCTTATTTTCAACCATGGTTAAAAAAAACAAAAACACAACACTTTGTTCTTTTTATTTTGCTGTAACTACAGGCACGATGCCATGACTTCTTAAATGAAAGCCTATTGTAAGAGAATCCCAGTGGTATTATTTCACATTCTTGTTGCTTCATTTCAGTGAGCTGGACCAATGCTGTAAATTCACACATAAAGATATAGGGGGATATGTAATAGGGTTCAAATTTGGCCAAGATTTTGCCAGACGATCTTGGACTTTTATTTTTGAAAGCGGCAATCAATTACAAGACAAGACCATGCCTTGTAAATGACTGCCGCTGCAAAAAAATGTCTGAGATCGTCCGGCATCCCGCACCTTGGACCCCATTACATATGCCCCATAGGGAGGGTGAACCAGATCAGAGAGGTACTAAATCTGCCTAGCATCAGCTAAGACTCCACAAATTTCTGCACTAAAAATCCTATAGGTAGGAGAAAACCACAATTAACATTCTCAATCTTAAAGAGTAAACAACTCCAATAGATTACAGAGACAACACACAGAGAAATACCTCAAGATTTAATCTCCTGCATGTTCATTTCAATTTAAAACCTTCAGTCCTTTTGAGAATCTCGGAGTGTACTTTGTATGTTTTACTAGATTTAGTCTATCTACATATATTCACATGTAATGGGCGATTCTCCGTGGATGTACGGGACAGCTATGCAAATTCAAACAACATACTTCTCCAAAATACCAAGACTTTAGTGGGTCTTAAGTGTTATAGGGTAAGGCATTGCTACTAAGCAATTAAGTTTTCATACAACAATTTCTTAACAGAGCAGTTTAAAAATAAAACATTTAAAAGCATGTGATGGATGGGACTTTATGTTCACTGTCTGGAGAACCACCCTAACGGGAATAATAAGCATTAAAAAAAAAATGGTTTTATTGAAAGATGTAAAGTAAATCCTATCAAAGCCTAAAAACTTTAGCACATACTACATATTGTTAATGTTAGAAAGCATAGTTGATCAATGTTTCTAATGTTTCACAGTATTAATATAATAAGCAGGATTTTTTTTTTATTTAGATTAATCAAAAAATAAATAAATAAATACATACTGGTTTAAAAATAGGAATTTAATAACTACCGGTAATTCCTTTTCTCGTAGCCCGTAGTGGATACTGGGGAACTGTACTTTAGTACCGTGGGTTATAGGATTGGGTCCACTGGAGCCTGGCACTTTAAAACTATTTATGTGTGTATGTGTGTGTTGGCTCCTGCCCTCTATGCCCCTCCTACCAGACGGAGTCTAGGAAAACCGTGCCCGAGGAGACGAACATATACAACAGCGGTGAGGCAACAAGCCAACACACAACCATAATCAACCAAGGAGCGCTAACTGGAACAGAGGGTAGCAACATCCAGAAAAACATATCCTTGTTGTTCTGGATGTTGCTACCTTCTGTTCCAGCTAGCAAAGCTAACCCAACAAAACCAAGGGATCACAACGGCGGGCCAACCAAAACACTTACAGGTAGTAAGCAGGATTCGAAGCATTGAGGCGGGCGCCCAGTATATACTACAGACTACGAGAAAAGGAATTATGGTAGGTATTAAATTCCTATTTTCTCTAACATCCAAGTGGATACTGGGGAACTGTACTTTAGTACTGCGGTGAAAGTCCCAAATCTCCCAAAACGGGTGGGAGAGTGCTGAGACCCCTGTATAACCGCCTGACCAAACTGAAGGTCATCCCTGGCCAAGGTGTCAAACCTATAGAACTTTACAAAAGTGTTCAAACCAGACCAAGTAGAAGCTCGGCACAACTGCAAGGCCGAGACACCCCGGGCAGCCGCCCAGGAAGAACCCACCAACCTCGAGTGGGCCTGAATAGACCTCAGCAAAGGCAGAGCCGCCGAAGTATAGGCCTGTTGAATAGTCAACCTGAACCAGCGAGCAATAGACTGCTTAGAAGCCGGCCGACCAATCTTGGTGGCATCATAAAGGACAAACAGCGAGTCAGATTTACGATGACGAGCTGTCCTCTTGACATAAATCCTCAGAGCCCTCACCACATCCAAGGACTCTGTCAGCCAACACCGGAACCACAATAGGCTAATTCACGTAAAAAGCTGACACCACCTTAGGCAAAAATTGAGGTCGGGTTCGGAGTTCAGCCCTATCCTAATGAAAAATCAAGTACGGCTCTTACAGGATAAGGCCCCCAATTCAGAGACACCCCTTGCAGACGCCAATGCCAGCAACATGACAGTCTTCCAAGTAAGAAACTTCAATTCCACCTTTTGTAAAGGTTCAAACCAATCCGACTGAAGAAAGGACAAAACCACATTGAGATCCCACGGAGCTGTGGGAGGGATGAAAGGCGGTTGCATATGAAGAACCCCTTTCAGGAAAGTCTGCACCTCCGGCAACAACACAAGTTGTTTCTGAAAGAAAATCGAGAGCGCCGAAATCTGCACTTTGATGGAGCCCAATCGTAGGCCCATATAAAGCAGAAAATGACAAATTCGAAATTCCACGGGAGAAACCTTTCTACCCTCACACCAAGAAACATATTTCTTCCAGATACGGTGGTAGTGTATTGATGTAACCATCTTCCGAGCCTGTACCATAGTGGAAATAACCTTGGAGGGAATGCCCTTTCTGGCTAAAATTTCCCTCCCAACTTCCAAGCAGTGAAACGTAGCCACTGTAAGTCTGGATAGACGAACAGCCCTTGCTGAAGAAGATATTGTTGAAGAAGCAGAGGCCAGGGTTCCTCCAGAGACATGGTCTGGAGGTCTGTGTACCAGGCCCGTCGAGGCCAATCCGGGGCAATTAGAAGTGCCTGAACGCTTTCCCTTTTGAGTCTTTTTAGAACCCTTGGAATGAGCTGGATTGGAGGAAACAGGTAAACCAACTGGTAATTCCAAGGAGACGTCAGTGCGTCCACTGCTAACGCCTGCGGATCCCTCATTCTGGAACAGTAACGGCATAGCTTTTTGTTCAGGCGAGTAGCCATCAGATCTATCTGCGGACACCCCCACCGGCGAATCAATTGATGAAACACCTGAGGATGAAGGCCCCATTCCCCCAGATGGAGGGAGGTTGTGCCTACCGAGGAAGTCCACCTCCCTGATGTCCACGCCGGGAATGAATATGGCTGAGATGGCCCTTGCGTAGGTTTTCACCCAGAGGAGTATTTTTGACACCTCTCACATTGCTGCCTTGGTTCTTGTTCCCCCTTGTCGGTTTATGTATGCCACCGCCGTGGCGTTGTTTGACTAAACTTGGATAGCTTGATCCCGGAGGAGAAAGGACACCATCTTGCCCAGAAAACGTATGCAAAGATGTATTGAGATCCTGTGGGGTCGGAGTACTGAGCGCACCACAGCTTGGAGAGCCAACGCCTTGTCCAAAGGAAGGAGCAACTTCTGAGACACTGTATCCAGTATCATTCCCAGGAACTGCAGAGGTTGGGACTGTTCCAAGTGAGATTCCCGAAAATCCAGGATTAGTCAGCAGGCGGGTTGTCAGGTCTATGCTTTGCAGCAGACGTTCCCTGGACATTACTTTTATCAGGAGATCGTCCATGTAAGGGACAATGTTGACATCAACTTTGCGCAGTTGCAGCATCATCTCCGCCATGACCTTTTGGGAGAGACCAAAGGGTAAGGCTGGCAAGCTTGACCTGAAAAATCTGTGAGAAAGTGTTTGAAATTCCAGCCGGTATCTGTGAGAAATTAGGTCCCTGACCCAAGGATCCCAGCAGGATTTTGCCCGCACCTATCGGAAAGTCGCCCTGTTGTTGGGGCCAACCATCACGCGGAAGGCTTTGTGGTAGAGGTTCCGGTGGTCCGGTCCAAGGAAGCTGCAGCTACAGGTTTTCGGGATTTACCATGAGATCCTCTAGCAGCATTAGAGGCTCCTTTGCCTCTGCCTTTCAATCTTGCCACACGAAAGGACTGCAAGGAGGGTCCTGAGTAAGAGCGTCTAGCAGGAGGTGGAGCCGACGGCAGATAGGTGGACTTACCCGCCGTTGCCTGAGAAATACATTTATTCAACTTTTCTCCAAACAAAGCATCACCTGTAAGGATAGATTTTCCACCCCTTTTTTGGATTCAGCATCCGCTGACCATTAACGCAACCACAGAGCCCTGCGGACCAAAACTGCCTTAGCAAAAGAACGGCCATTTATCTGTCACAATTCTTAAACAGCTTCGCTCAAAGTTTGAAGCATCCTGTGTAATCAACGTAATGATCTCATCCTGAGGCAGCGAGTCAAAACCATTAATAATGTTATCAGACCATTTGACCATTGCCCTAGAGATCTAACCACAAACTATCGTGGGACGTTGTGCTACGCCCGCTGCCGTATATATTGCTTTGAGAGTGGTCTCAATTTTACGGTCAGCTGGGTCATTCAGGGATATTGCCACCGGCACCAACAATTTTCGTGACAGTCTGGACACCGAAGTATCTACGGATGGGGGATTTTCTCATACCTTCCTGTCCTCATCGTGGAGGGGAAAGGAATATAATAATCGCTGAGGAGTTTCTTGTCAGGGTTCACCCATACCTCCCTGGCCAGGGAGTTTAATTCCTTTGACACAGGAAATGTGGCTGGAGAGTTTTGCTTTACATTAAAGTACAATTCTTCATCAGGTTCTGCCTACTGATCGGGTATGTTAAGAACTTCCCTTACAGCATAAATGAGGGCCTCCACCCCCGGGGACAGAGAACTGTCCTCATCCATATCATCTAAATCATGCAAATCAGAACCAGAATCAAGACTGGAGCAAATGTGGAAGGGAGCATTTATGAGAGCCCAACAGGAGGAGGCTGAGAAGCAATACAATCCACAGATTGTCTCAACACATGTGTCTCTCTCCTTGCTGCAGTCAGTTCTGAATTTACATTCTGAATCATGCTCTTAAAAGTATCCAACCAGTCAGGTGCTTGGGAGCGGTTTTCCCTTGGGGATAATGAACCCTGTTCACACATGAGGGACCCCTCAGAAGAAGGGGTAGAATTACAAGCAGTATACATCAGTTTGTCAGCAGACATGATGGACACAATGACAATGCAGTGAAAACGCACTGAAACACCCCCACACAGACCTCAGAGAGCCCCTGGAGTGATTTAGAGTAAAAGGAGTCCAGCACAAACACAGCAGCGCAATGTATAACTGAATATGTGGATCACACTATCCTATGTGCTCCCTCTCTTGCTATGACCCCGTGGTACAGAGTCTGTAACAGCCTGGGTCCGTGGAGTAGCAGCATGCATGCAGCCTTGTGATCCGCAGCAGCAGGAAATGGCGCCTTCCCACCTCTGGTCCTGCTCTCCAGGAAGCCCCGCCCCTGTAATGGCGTGCGGACCCTATTAAATTATACTGGCTGAAACGTAAAAAAACAGTAACAAAATGTATACGGACAGATGCTGGACACCCTGTAGAACATAGCTCTCCTCTTAGCCAGTGTGGTCCGCGACGAGCACTGCAGCTCGTGGCACGTGACTGCAGCGTGACATGCCGCCAACCGCACCAGGGGCCCACTAACCGGGACCCCGATGTTAACACTCACCGCACCTGCGACTCTTCAGCATCTGTTAGAGGGTGGTGGCTTGCTGCGGGTGTGGGCACACACAGTGTGGTGTGTGAAACAGCACCTCAGGAGCTCAATGTCCTGTCAGCAGGGATTACGAACCATTAACCCTCAGGAGGTTGGTTCGCTCCCCCCTCTAAGTCCCAAGAAGCAGGTAGACTGGTTGCCAACTAGTACTGCCTAAAAAAAAAAAAAAAAAAAACTAAAATAAAAAATAAAGGAAACTGTCTGGAGCGCAAGAGGAATGCACCCAGCTCCTTGGGCATATTTTTCTAAACTCTGGTAGGAGGGGCATAGATGGGAGGAGCCAGCACACACATACACAAACTAAAAGTTTTAGAGTGCCAGGCTCCAATGGACCCGATCTATACCCCACGGTACTAAAGTACAGTTCCCCAGTATGCACTAGGACGTTAGAGAAAAAACATTTTCCTTTCCAACTCTGCCGCCACTACAAAACATTTTTCCATACACCTGAACATAACAGAAGGTACCCCTAGGTTGATAATTGCTGGCTTAGAAGAACCACTAATCTATAACTAGGAACAATCAGATTTATATTCACAAAGTACAATGACAATCTATCTAGTCTCTGTCTTGTTCATCAGACCCATAAACAATTCATGGCCTGATTCAGAGGTGGGTGTAATGTCGATGTCGGATGCAGTGCACATGTGCAGCGATTGATTAGTGACAGAGGACCAGGGGGGATTTATATGCAAACCGAGTGACTGGTAGTGACCGCTTGTCAGAGGTAGCAGGAGGTGGTTCCAAAGAAACAGGCGTGTCACTACTGTTTTCTGGTTGTGTCCTAGTCAGTCACTGCGCATTTGTTTGCAGTTGGATTGGTCCCGGCATCTTCGTTGAGACAAACATTCTGAGACAACATGGAATTTCGATAGTGCGACTCATGTTCCAGTTGTTGCGCCTTTTGTACATAAGCAGAGGCTCTGGGGCACCGGTAGAGCAGTCTCTGTACACAAAACAGCAGCTGAGTCATTAGCATATTTCTGCAAGTCCGCTGTATCCAAAATCACAGTTGTGAATACAACTTGCACTTCTGTATCATTCCTAATGTTTGATAATACAAAAAAGAATAGTCATCCGCGATGTCACCAGAGGCAATTATCTGAGGTATCCCATGCAGTTTCAAAGCTATTATTGTATGCAGAAGTGAAGAACTACCCCGGGCAATCCTAATTTTTTTTACTGATCACCACAATTACATGGGTCAATACCTCCATATGTATTATCTATTACACCATGGTCAAAATACAAACATTCATTATGCAGACATGTTCAAATCAAAATGCCGATGTTTTTAAGGAATTTTTGCCCAAAAGCAGACTTGTTCATACTTTACCATCCCAGTGGACCTGGAGGGGGAATATAATAGTGTGCAGAGTGCAGCGAGGCACCGTGCCAAAGCATGGCGAACCTATGTTGACACTGACACACACACAAAAAAAAACACAGAAAAATGCACGTCGGTATTTTGACATGTCGGCATTTCAAATGTCGGTATTCAGTATGTCGGTATGACTGTCGTCATTTTGAACATGTCGGCATAATGAATGTCGGTATTTTGACCGTGTTGGTATTATGACTGTAGGCCAATGGCTGTCGGGATAATAAGCGTCTGTATTGTGTCTGTCGGTAAATCATACTGAACCCGGTCAGACTGCTCACTGATTTGGTTGTTCTGCGAGCATGTTTAATAATCAACTTGGTACCTTTGTAGCAGCCTTACTAGCAAAACCATAGAAATGTAAATATTATGTACACAAGATTTAAAGGGACCTGTGGTCATTTTCTTAATAATTTTGAACAATCATATAAATATTTACGATTGTAGGCTGGTCTGACAAATAGGCCCTACACACTGGCCGATTTTCTGAAAGATATGAACGATCTCGGTCATAAATGAACGAGAACTCGTTCATATCTTTCAGTGTGGAGACTCCAGCGATGAACGATGCGCGTCCCCGCGCTCGTTCATCGCTGGTCTCCCGTCGGCTGTGCATGCAGGCCAATATGGACGATCTCGTCCATATTTGCCTGCACTTCAATGCAGCCGCGTGATGGGGGGAGTGAAGAAACTTCACTCCCCCCGTCACTGCCCCCTTGCCGCCGGGTCGCTCGTCGGCCGTTTCGGCCGTCGGGCACCTCGGCGGCGCATCGTCAAATGAGTAGGGCCCCAAAGCCACTTACTACACATTTGTCCAGCCAATAAGCTAGGATATGGTTTTCTGGCATGTAACACCCAAAGGTAAATACAGAATTCCTGCAACACAAGAGACCTACCGAATACACTGGCTCTACAACAAGTCAACCTGTACCTGGTAATTCTGCAATGGTTAGGATTAGCATTAGCATTTTTCTGCTGCAGCCTCCAATTCAATAAAACAGATACAATATGGACATAGCTTGCCACCTTTTTTTTGCAAATGGTTACAGGACTACATTTACAAACATTAAAGTCTGAATTTGCAGAAACTTTTTCTTGGAGGAAATACGTTAGTGCAGGGCTCTTTCCTTATTTTGTCCCATGACATACTTTGTGGGACACAATACAAGTATAGAAATTGGAGAACAAAAATAAATTCTCAGAGTAATTTGATTTTTAAAACAGTTGCTGCAATATTTTCTATTGTACAAGTGCAGGAGGGTGAGGAGGCGAGGGGGCACATACATCTACAATAAATTGGGGGCAGTTCCCCCATTTTGCCAATGACTGGGTAGGGTCATTGGCAAATTCCAACATCTGACCATCGGAGTGCAACAATCTGCAGATCGGATCACCAATCAGATCCTCATCAGGGAATTGCCAGGAAGATAAAGGGCCATCGTTAGAGCAGACTCCTGAAATGGAACGGGCACAACACCTACAAGGGTATCAATAATCCTGAGGTCACTGCTTCAGCAAGATGTTTCAATTCACTTGCCTAATGCAGTAATATCCCATTTGTACTTCAGTACAGCGCTGCAAGTTATTGTGCCTGCCAAGAGCGGGAGATTGAAAGCAATTTTACCTAAGTACTTCTAGTCACATTTACAGTAAATGGACTACAATGGGTATTCTATTAGGAGTTCCGTTTCAGAGATTAAACAGAATATTCTTAACAGCTTTCTGAACAGGTGGCTACAAGTTTGTTTTCATTAAAGGATAACCAAGCAAAATGAAGCTGGGTATCACTGCATTTATAAATAGCATAAAACAGACTTTGTACTGCACAGTATATGGTAACCAAGCCAATAATAAAAATGTATTGCATTATAAAATGATGCAATGATGATTGCTTTTTATAACATGATGTTAACTAGTTGCAGAAGGAAACCAACCCTTTAGTACAGATTGGCACAGCATAGTCAAAGCATTTACTCTCTTATCTGTCCTGATTTTGAACAAAAAGTCGAATTGAGATGAGATTGAATAGGGGTTGTCGGATCCATTCCGACAAATGCATGTCGGAATGGATCCGACCCTAATTGAATATACCCCATAACATAAGAGAAAACAGACTATCCATAAAGAACTTTAAATATTTCCTGCAACCAAAGTACAGGCACACGTCAGCAGGTGCAGAGCCCCAAAATGATAAGGTGTGGTCCATTTATGTAGAACATGGACACACATACACAAAGGCTCCCTAACTGCTCTTACTGCTGCTAGTCACTACAGATGCAGAGCAGAGTATCCATCAGCTTCCAAGTGCTGTTCTGTTTTAACCACTTAACTGGCTAAAAGAATTCCAAAAATGTCCCCAAAATTGTATAGTTTTTTTATTATTAAATTTAAGAAAAAGCTATTAAAAATAATTCAGTATAATTATAACTAATAATAAGATTTTACTTACCGGTAAATCTATTTCTCGTAGTCCGTAGTGGATGCTGGGGACTCCGTAAGGACCATGGGGAATAGACGGGCTCCGCAGGAGACAGGGCACTTTAAGAAAGAATTAGGAATACTGCTGTGCACTGGCTCCTCCCTCTATGTCCCTCCTCCAGACCTCAGTTAAGGAAACTGTGCCCGGAAGAGCTGACAGTAATAGGAAAGGATTTTGGAATCCAGGGAAAGACTCATACCAGCCACACCAATCACACCGTATAACTCGTGATAAACTTACCCAGTTAACAGTATGAACAACAACAGAGCATCAGACAAACCTGATGCAACCATAACATAACCCTTATTTAAGCAATAACTATATACAAGTATTGCAGAAGAAGTCCGCACTTGGGACGGGCGCCCAGCATCCACTACGGACTACGAGAAATAGATTTACCGGTAAGTAAAATCTTTATTTTCTCTAACGTCCTAGTGGATGCTGGGGACTCCGTAATGACCATGGGGATTATACCAAAGCTCCCAAACGGGCAGGAGAGTGCGGATGACTCTGCAGCACCGAATGAGCAAACACAAGGTCCTCCTCAGCCAGGGTATCAAACTTGTAGAACTTTGCAAAGGTGTTTGAACCTGACCAAGTAGCCGCCCGGCAAAGCTGTAATGCCGAGACCCCTCGGGCAGCCGCCCAAGAAGAGCCCACCTTCCTTGTGGAGTGGGCTTTTACTGATTTTGGAAGCGGCAATCCAGCCGCAGAATGAGCCTGCTGGATCGTGTTACAGATCCAGCGAGCAATAGTTTGCTTTGAAGCAGGAGCACCCAGCTTGTTGGATGCATACAGGATAAACAGCGACTCAGTTTTCCTGACTCTAGCCGTTCTGGCTACATAAACCTTCAAAGCCCTGACTACATCCAGTAACTCGGAATCCTCCAAGTCACGAGTAGCCACAGGCACCACAATAGGTTGGTTCATATGAAAAGATGACACCACATTTGGCAGAAATTGCGGACGAGTCCGCAATTCTGCCCTGTCCATATGGAAAACCAAATAGGGGCTTTTATGTGACAAAGCCGCCAATTCTGACACACGCCTAGCCGAAGCCAAGGCTAATAGCATGACCACCTTCCACGTGAGATATTTTAACTCCACGGTTTTAAGCGGCTCAAACCAGTGTGATTTCAGGAAACTCAACACCACGTAAAGATCCCAAGGTGCCACAGAAGGCACAAACGGGGGCTGAATATGCAGCACTCCCTTTACAGACGTCTGAACTTCAGGTAGAGTAGCTAGTTCTTTTTGAAAGAAAATGGATAGAGCCGAAATCTGGACCTTAATGGACCCCAATTTTAGGCCCAAAGTCACTCCCGACTGTAGGAAGTGAAGGAAACGGCCCAGCTGGAATTCCTCTGTAGAAGCATTCCTGGCTTCACACCCAGCAACATATTTTCGCCTTATACGGTGATAATGTTTAGCCGTCACGTCCTTCCTAGCCTTTATTAGCGTAGGAATAACCTCATCCGGAATCCCTTTTTCTACTAGGATCTGGCGTTCAACCGCCATGCCGTCAAACGCAGCCGTGGTAACAGACAAGGTCCCTGCTGCAACAGATCCTGCTTTAGAGGCAGAGGCCATGGGTCCTCTGTGAGCATTTCTTGCAGGTCTGAATACCAAGTCCTTCTTGGCCAATCCGGAACAATGAGTATTGTTCTCACTCCTCTTTTTCTTATGATTCTCAGCACCTTGGGTATGAGAGGAAGAAGAGGAAACACATAAACCGACTGGAACATCCACGGTGTCACCAGTGCGTCTACAGCTATCGCCTGAGGGTCTCTTGACCTGGCGCAATACCTCTGTAGCTTTTTGTTGAGGCAGGATGCCATCATGTCCACCTGTGGCAGTTCCCACCGACCTACAATCTGCACGAAGACTTCTTTATGAAGTCCCCACTCTCCCGGGTGGAGGTCGTGCCTGCTGAGGAAGTCTGCTTCCCAGTTGGCCACTCCCGGAATGAACACTGCTGACAGTGCTCGTATGTGATTCTCCACCCATCGAAGAATTCTGGTGGCTTCTGCCATCGCCACCCTGCTCCTTGTGCCGCCTTGGCGGTTTACATGAGCCACTGCGGTGATGTTGTCTGATTGAATCAGCACCGATTGGTTGCGAAGCAGGGTCTCCACTTGACTTAGGGCGTTGAATATGGCCCTTAGTTCCAGGATATTGATGTGAAGGCAAGTCTCCTGACTTGACCACAGCCCTTGGAAACTTCTTCCCTCAGTGACTGCCCCCCACCCTCGGAGGCTTGCATCCGTGGTCACCAGGACCCAGTCCTGAATGCCGAACCTGCGGCCCTCGAGAAGGTAAGTACTCTGCAGCCACCACAGAAGAGACACCCTGGCCCTGGGGGATAGGGTGATCAGCGGATGCATCTGTAGATGCGATCCGGACCACTTGTCCAACAGATCCCATTGAAAAGGTCCTCGCATGGAACCTGCCGAAGGGAATGGCCTCGTATGACGCCACCATCTTTCCCAGGACTCTCGTGCAGTGATGCACCGACACCTGTTTTGGTTTTAAGAGGTCTCTGACCAGTGTCATGAGTTCCTGAGCCTTCTCCGTCGGGAGAAAAACCTTCTTCTGGTCTGTGTCCAGAATCATGCCCAGGAAGGGCAGACGCGTCGTAGGAATCAGCTGCGACTTTGGAATATTCAGAATCCAGCCGTGCTGTTGTAACTTCCCGAGAGCGTGCTACACTAATCAGCAACTGCTCTCTGGACCTCGCCTTTATGAGGAGATCGTCCAAGTATGGGATAATTGTGACTCCTTGCTTTCGCAGGAGCACCATCATTACTGCCATTACCTTTGTAAATATTCTCGGTGCCGTGGACAGACCAAACGGCAATGTCTGGAATTGGTAATGACAATCCTGTACCACAAATCTGAGGTACTCCTGATGAGGTGGATAAACGGGGACATGAAGGTAAGCATCCTTTATGTCCAGAGACACCCCTCCCTTGCAATGACCGCTCTGAGCGATTCCATCTTGAACTTGAACTTTTCAAGTATATGTTCAGGGATTTAAAATTCAATATGGGTCTGACCGAACCATCTGGTTTCGGGACTACAACATGGTCGAATAACAACCCCCTCCTTGTTGAAGGAGGGGAACCTTGACCACCACCTGTTGAAGATACAATTTGTGAATTGCAGTTAACCCCGTTTTCCTCTCGGGGAAGGGGGGGGGGAGCCGGCAGGGCAGTCAGTGAGGAGGCATCTTCTCAAAGTCCAGCTTGTATCCCTGAGACACAATATCTATTGCCCAGGGATCTAACAGGGAGTGAACTCACTTGTGGCTGAACTTACGAAAGCGTGCCCCCACCGGGCCTAGCTCCGCCTGTGGAGCCCCAGCGACATGCAGTGGATTTTCGTAGAGGCCGGGGAGGACTTCTGTTCCTGGGAACTAGCTGTGTTGTGCAGCTGGTTTCCTCTGCTCCCGCCTCTGGCAAAAAAGGACGCACCTCGGACTTTCTTGTTTCTTTGTTCGAAAGGCTGCATTTGATAATGACGTACTTCCCTAGGCTGCAGGAATATAAGGCAAAACATCAGAATTACCAGCTATAGCTGTGGAGACCAGGTCCGAGAACCCTTCTCCACACAATCCTCAGCCTTCCATATGCACTTAAGTTGGCATCATCTGTCCATTGTATATTCTACAGGATACGTCAAGCAGAAATCGACATAGCTTTGCCTCTAGGACCCAGTATACTCATGTCTCTTTGGGCATGTTTTATGATATATATCTCTTAAGACAGCATCTTTAATATATATATATATATATATCTATATATATCTATCTCTATATATATATATATATATATATATCTATATATATCTATCTCTCTATATATATATATATATATCTCTATCTATCTATATATATATATATATATATATATATATATACACATACATACATACATACATATACACACACATATACACACATACATACTAGGGTCTCAATTTCTGCTGATAAGGTACCCGTCCACGCGCCACAGCGCTATAAACCCATGCCGACACAATCACCGGTCTGAGTAGTGTACCAAAATGTGCACGCTATCTGCAGGATCCCTGAGAATAGCTAGGGCTACCTTTTGGGCAAACGTGACACCCTAGGGGAAGATTCCCATCACATCCTGGCCCTAGTGGGGAAAGGATACTGCCTGAGAATTCTTTGTGGGAAGCTGCAGTCTCTTGTCTGGAGATTCCTGCTCTTTTTCCTCATGAGAGGAGGGAAATTTACCTCAGCTTTCTTCCCCTTAAAATGTGTACCCTTGTGTCAGGGACAGATGAGTCATCAGTGATATCAAATCATCTTTATTACAATAATCATATATTGAATACTTTTCTGCCATTTTGGCTGTAACTTTGCATTATCGTAGTCGACACAGGAGTCAAACTCCGTGTCGATATCAGTGTCTATTATTTTGGATAGTGAGCATTGTGAGACTCCGAAGGTCTCTGCGCCATAGGGACAGACATGGGTAGATTTCCTGTCTGTTCTCTAATCTTTTGTGCAATAAATTCACCTTAGCACTTACACATATCCAAACAGGTGTCGGCGTTGTCAACGGAGACACCCTCTCACACACATATTAGCTCCACCTCCTCCTTAGGGGAGCCTTTTACCTCAGACATGTCGACACACACGTACCGACACACCACACACACAGGGGATGCTCTATTTGAAGACAGTTCCCCCACAAGGCCCTTTGGAGAGACAGAGAGAGAGTATGCCAGCACACACCCCAGCGCTTTATGACCCAGGAATCACACAGTAACGTAGTGTTAACCCAGTAGCTGCTGTATACATTGTTTTTACGCCAAATTTATGTGCCCCCCCTCTCTTTTTCACCCTCTTCTATCGTGCTTCTGCAGGGGAGAGCCTGGGGAGCTTCCTCTCAGCGGAGCTGTGGAGAGAAAATGGCGCTGGCGAGTGCTGAGGAAGAAGCCCCGCCCCCTCAGCGGCAGGCTTCTGTCCCGCGATTTTGTGTAAAATAATGGCGGGGGCTCATGCATATATACAGTGCCCAACTGTATATATGCCCACTTTGCCAAGAGGTCTCTAATTGCTACCCAGGGCGCCCCCCCCCCTGCACCTTACAGTGACCGGAGTGTGTGGGTGTAATGTGGGAGCAATGGCGCACAGCTGCAGTGCTGTGCGCTACCTCATATGAAGACTGTAGTCTTCTGCCGCCGCTTTTGAAGTCTTCTTGCTTCTCACGCCGGCTTCTGGCTTCTGGCTCTGCGAGGGGGACGGCGGCACGGCTCTGGGATCGGACGACCAAGGGTGCATTCCTGTGTTCGATCCCTCTGGAGCTAATGGTGTCCAGTAGCCTAATAAGCATGACCTATCCACAGTGAGTAGGTCTGCTTCTCTCCCCTCAGTCCCTCGTAGCAGAGAGTCTGTTGCCAGCAGATCTCTCTGAAAATAAAAAATCCTAACAAAATACTTTCTTATTAGCAAGCTCAGGAGAGCTCACTAAAATGCACCCAGCTCGTCCGGGCACAGATTCTAACTGAGGTCTGGAGGAGGGACATAGAGGGAGGAGCCAGTGCACACCAGTATTCCTAATTCTTTCTTAAAGTGCCCCGTCTCCTGCGGAGCCCGTCTATTCCCCATGGTCCTTACGGAGTCCCCAGCATCCACTAGGACGTTCGAGAAATGCAGATTTGTTAATAAAATGATACTGAATAAGGGCATACAGCGGTTACCGATATAAATTGATTATTTACATACTGGCTGCAGGGACCGCAGACACAGACGTCACAGTTGGCCAGGTAAATGCCCGCCCAGCAGTGTCAAAGTCTAAAAATATTGCAGTACACACATCACGTACAAACTACACACAGATGGCCTCCGCGCGTGTACTTGTTCTGTCGTGCGTGCACATATTCGCAGTTTGCGTATGATCGCTCCCGCGGTCCTGCGCATTAGCGCGTGGTATGGGTATTTACGGTAGAGTTTGTGAACGCATGGAAAGCTATCAAAACACATTACATATTTAATCCAAATAGTGCACAATGTACACATAGTCTCCCTGCACCACATCAGAAAGTAACAACAGTTTAGATGGTTTCAGAACAAAGGGATTCACCTTTACAGAATAGGAGGGGACAGAACAAGGTTATAAGGTGGTGTTTGGTATCCAGCTGAAGGGTATTTTAAGGGTAACATTCCGGTGTTGGTTTGAGAAAGATCGCATGTTCCTGCGGATGGTTATGTGCAGGAGCAGAATATAGATATAAACTGTATTTACTGTACATTATGTATGCGGCGGGAATCCAGAGGAGACCACCCACAAGAGCAGTTCGGAAAGACATCGCCTACCTATTCAAACCGACCTATGACCTCTCCTGTACTGTAAATGTGCATCCCTGTGTCCATTGGACAAACAGATTACAGTATCTATTGTATTGCTTTTGGAAGAATTGTATAAAGAGAGCCTGCTGCAGGCCTGGTCAGACACAAGACTCACAACGTTATCTATCAGATAACGGAGTACCGGACCGGGTAGCGCCAGCGAACCCACTCACGTATGTAACATTGACTGTAGCCATTTACTCTGTTATATTTTATTGTATTATTTGTATTGTAACCCCCTTTCAGCAATAATACCCTGTGGTGTCGGAACCCAGCTGTTTAATTACAATCTGGTGTCGTGTCTTCATTGCCCTGCTAAGGTTTAAAGTGTATTATCATTGCATTGCATTGCTGTAAAAGGTTTAAAGTGTATCTCTGGGTGTGTACGCGCTGTGAGTACTTTGTACCGTCAGCGCGGCGTTTGTACGCCAAGTCCGTACACAGCACGGACTTTGTACGCTAACAGCGTACATATTACGCAGAGTGTGTATTAAGTACAGCGGCCGCAGCGGCTCCATGGTAAAGTGTATTTAAGGTGTGTTTAAGGTATAGCTTTCATTCCTAAGGATAAATCAGCATTATCAGCAGTGATGTCTGGGCAGACATATTGAGCAGCCGATCGGTAAGTATGTATAGCTTACCTAATCGGCTGCTTGCCGGCATATACATCTATGCAGCGTGTAGTGTTCCCAGCCTTAGGATCGACTCTTGCAAGCAAGCCCTGGTTGCGGCAAGTCACACTTGCGATGCACGCACAAATTGCAGGATAAATGAATGTGGCTACATTTATACAACAAACAATTTACACATTATCATATTTCACCATTTGTAAGGAAAATGGTTCACCTCACTGCTCAGTTAAAATTTCCCTAAACTTCACTAACAAGTACTTTATAAAAGTATTCTGTAAAACGTCTTCCTCAATATAATACATACAACTTACACTATTAACGTACTTATATATTATCTAGTATGCATAGGCGTGAACACATTTGATTACAGTGTGCACCGTCTGAGGGAAAGTGTGGCTTACAGAGATTTTTCCTTTTCTTTTACCATTGGTCATAAGTATATCTAGAAATATAAATAAAGAAGTCTAAATAAATAGAAATATCTGAATAAGGAGTCAAATGATATTACAAAAGCACAAGATATTTATTTTTACAAATTATTAAAACTATCAGTCTATTTACATGTCTTATTTTGGTGCCTTATGTCCTTCATTTGTTTATTTTGCATAGAATTGTAAATATACATGTTTGAGTTTCTATTGCCATTAACAAATCTAAAGAGGAATGAGGATGTGCACCATAGCATGACACTTCAGCAAACAGTTTCTCACAGAGATGCAAAAATATATGCATATTCAACTTCACATGCACTGTGAGCATAGCCTGTGTGCATAATGTATATGCTTATAAATTGTGTGTGTGTGTATATATATATATATATATATTCACCCCACACACACACACATTTTCTAGACACATTTATTTATTTAAAACAAAAAAAGGTACACATGTAAAGAAGATTAAAACTCATAAGCATGAGGATTAAAAGGTGTTTTTAATATTTTCTGGGATTGCACTGATTACTACTACTATTATTATTATTATTATTATTATTATTATTATTATTATTATAAGTTTCTTATATAGCGAAGCAAATTAAGTTGCGCTTTGGCAAACAATTGCATTGGTGTTTACTTCTAAAATAGATCATATACAGATATAAGAGGAAGAGTCAAACAAATAAAATGGCCCAATACAGTACTATTGTATTAGATAAATCTGCCGGCCTTCCTCTCTGGCAGAGAACACTGGGACTGCCCATCCAAGTGAGCGAGGAGCTGAGGGGGGAGAATACCAGGACTATGAGAATACCAGGACTGTTCCCTGAACAAGGGGTAGCCAGTCTCTGCAGAGACATTTCTACCGGATACTAGTGGGCTCCCCATACTCTCACACTGGCCAGACTGCTTCCATTACAGATTATTTCATTAACATAGTTTGTGTTATCCCAGTTTTCTTCCTTATGTCTGTGAGGTGCATGTGTTTTTATCACTGCACCATCTCTCCTTCATGCCACATCTTGGTCTCCACATCAACTGTTTATTTTTCCCTTTACTGTAATTCCCCACTGCATGCTACACTTTCATGAATTGCTCATCCGGCCCACCGTAACCTATGTAGCACGCCCTAGATGGCTGGCTCGCATGGTACTCTCAAGGCAAGATGAGCAGTCTAAAGTGATGATGCACTGTTAGCTCACTGTACATTTTATTCTGCATGTCTTATCTCCTTGTATTGCGTATTCACATATTGTAAGCAATGCAGTAAGCCCAACATGGCTGGCTTGCCAGGTATGCTGTGTGCAATGAAAAATGCATGGTAATGGGTAACTTGCAAAGAATCTCGCCTAGTATTTTGTTCTTTCACATGATGTGTCACAGATTCCAAACATTGCCTATGTTGCTTCATGTGATCCTATGTATTGTGCCTAAAATGGCTCCCTCACCTGGATCCTTTGTGGGTAGGATGAATAATATTGCAACAAAAGGGACAAATTATTCTTTAAGTTATATATTTCTGTACTATTTTGAAAATGTAAACCTCTGTATCATGTTAAGTCCTACATGGAAAAAATGCTGCTACTACTACTTCTTACGTACATACTTCTTACTTTACTACTACTACTACTTCTTACTTTACTACTACTACTTCTTACTTACATACTTCTTACTCTACTACTACTACTTCTTACTTACATACTTCTTACTCTACTACTACTACTTCTTACTTACATACTTCTTACTCTACTACTACTACTTCTTACTTACATACTTCTTACTCTACTACTACTACTTCTTACTTACATACTTCTTACTCTACTACTACTACTTCTTACTTACATACTTCTTACTCTACTACTACTACTTCTTACTTACATACTTCTTACTCTACTACTACTACTTCTTACTTACATACTTCTACTACTTCTTACTTACATACTTCTACTACTTCTTACTTACATACTACTACTACTACTACTACTACTACTACTACTACTACTACTACTACTACTACTACTACTACTACTACTACTACTTTTCTAATAGAATGAGGGTTTAGCAGCAATCAAAAGAAAATAACAAAACAAAAAAAGAAGCACGCTCAGCTTTAAGAATTCCACCTGAGGCTTAGTGATCAGTCATATACCTCTCTCTCTGGAAAAACTGGTTTCAGTAACAGCACACACAAAAGTACAGTCAAAGCAGTCAATCATGCAGTGGTTTTCTATTTGAGGCCATCAACTGTATAAATGAACCCAAAAAGCCGCAACTCCATTGAAAACAATTTCTCACACAGGATTCGATTCATTGTAAAACAGTCAGCATGTACACTATGTTGGGGTCTTCGTTCCTTTCTTCGATAACCAGCTATGTTAATTGTATACAAGTATAGGAGGGGGTTGTACAATAAACTTGCGCTAGGAGGACTGCATCTTGAAATCGGCTTGTTGTTTGATGATGTGAAAAAACTATTATGTCAAGTAGTTCTTGGTCAAAAGTTTGGAAAGCAAATAAAAAAACGTTCATGAATAGTATCTTATTCCCCTCCAAACAAAAAAGCTACATTATCATCTTTCTGTATTCCCTTTTGGAATTTAGACAAGTGATATTTTAAATCCCTTTACACTTACATAGAGAATTATGCTCTGCTATTTTATTTAATTCAGTGATAGTGTGCGACTAACCACAACAAAAACATCCTAATATATTCAAGGCCCTGAAAACCCATGACTTCCAAGATAACCGGAACATAGAGGATAACAAACAGACAATGAGGGGAAGGAAAAAATGCATTTCAGGGACTTGTAAACAAAGCTGACCAGGGCGTCATACGACTTGTGCCTCCTTAGTAAAAACTGAGTAGGTGGCGTGTGACATGTGTACACTTGTGTGTAAGGTTTAAACTACAGGAACATTTCAACTGTTTAAAATATGCCAGAAACTTCCACATAAAAGTGCACTGCAATCTTTAATTCAAGCCTAGGTAACAGGTGGAACTACAAGTCCCAGCAAGAACTGTCACCTCTAAACAGGGAAAGCGGGGATTTTAAAATTCCACAAGTGAAGCATAGGATTCTCAAACCAGATTTAAATGAAACCACAGAAAAAGGATTTATACAGTGTGATATTGAGAAACAGTCATACCCAGAATTCTGTTTTTGTTTGCTTTTTTATTATGAACTCTCCATTCTTTCTGCTCTGCAGGAAGCAGGACACAGAGGGAAAGTACCATGTGTGCCCTTGGTGACCCTGTATCTGTCCTGTGACTCTCTCACATTAAACCAGGCTTCACTGTGGCTGCAATTATGGGGACAGTGAAGTCTGGCAGTGAATCACAATGAATGCATACTTGCCTACTTTTGAAAAAGCATTTCCGGGAGATTGTGACAGCAAAATCGTGGACGTGTACTGCTCTGAATGAGCATTGTTGCTCAGTAAGATCTACTTGTTGACCAAAACACAATGATACTGTCCAAGGCGTGTTCATGTTTCATGTTCTACAGATTGAGTATCCCATATCCAAATATTCTGAAATACGGAATATTCCGAAATAAGTAGTGTTCATGCTAGGCAGTTTTAGCAGGGCGCCGCGCCCTGCCTGATTTTTTAAGGGCAAAACCCGCCCTGCCATTTCTGCGGCGCCCGCTTCCTGCCCTCACAGCGTGTAAAGATGCCGCGCGCATCCATTCACGCTGAGAGAGCGCTTGGGAGAAGCACAGCACCTCCGCAGGTGCTGGGCACGCCCCCAATAGTGACGCCGCCAGGCACCCACGCCCCCAATAGTGACGCCGCCGGCAGCCCAGGCACCCAATAGTGACGCCGCCGGCCGCCCACGCCCCCTTTTATTACCCACAATGACCCGCCCCCTATTTTACATGGCCATGGCTTCGCCCCTCTAGGTCCGGCGCCCTGCCCTGCCCGGATTCTAGAGTGAACACTAATACGGTATTTTTTTGTGAGACTGAGATAGTGAAACCTTTGTTTTCTAATGGCTCAATGTACACAAACTTTGTTTAATACACAAAGTTATTTTAAATATTGTATTAATTGACCTTCAGGCTGTGTGTATAAGGTGTATATGAAACATAAATGCATTATGTACTTAGACTTGGGTTCCATCGCCATGATATCTCATTATGGAGTGCAATTATTCCAAAATACGGAAAAATCTGATATCCAATATACTTCTGGTCCCAAGCATTTTGAATATGGGATACTCAACCTGTATTCAAAAGTGGTTCCATACAAGTGGCCACGAGACACCTTACCTGAAATTGCATGTAACCATAGGGATCTCTGGGGTCAATTCAATTGTTTTTCCCCATGGCTACCATTAGGGTGCACAAAATGGACCAATTCAATTGTTGTTCTGTTTAGACGTCTAGTAGCTGCAGGGATGACATTTCTTCTCGCAGCCTCCTGAGGTGTGAGAAAAAATGTGCTGTAAACGGGAGTTTGGACGCCCAAAGCTGGACTTTAGACGTGTTTAGCTATTTTATGTGGCTACACCCTGTCTGTTTGGCAGCAATATGCATGGGTGCACAAACATCAATTGAATTTTGACATTTGAATGTGCATATACTGCATCAGGAAAGTATTCACAGGGCTTCACTTTTTCCACATTTTGTTATGTTACAGCCTAATTCCAAAATGTAAAAAATAAAATTTTCCCCCCTCAAAATTCTATACACAATACCACATAATGACAACATGAAAAATGTTTTTGGGAGATTTTTGCAAATTTATTAAAAATAAAAAACTTTTTTCACGTTGTCATTATGGGGTATTGTGGGGGTCATTCCGAGTTGTTCGCTCGGTAAAAATCTTCGCATCGCAGCGATTTTCCGCTTAATGCGCAATGTCCGCACTGCGACTGCTCCAAGTAAATTTGCTATGCAGTTAGGATTTTTACTCACGGCTTTTTCATCGTTCTGGCGATCGCAATGTGATTGACAGGAAATGGGTGTTACTGGGCGGAAACAGGCCGTTTTATGGGCGTGTGGGAAAAAACGCTACCGTTTCCGGAAAAAACGCAGGAGTGGCCGGAGAAACGGAGGAGTGTCTGGGCGAACGCTGGGTGTGTTTGTGACGTCAAACCAGGAACGACAAGCTGTGAAATGATCGCAGATGCCGAGTAAGTCTGGAGCTACTCAGAAACTGCTACGAGGTGTGTAATCGCAATATTGCGAATACTTCGTTCGCAATTTTAAGATGCTAAGATTCACTCCCAGTAGGCGGCGGCTTAGCATGAGCAAATCTGCTAAAATCCGCTTGCGAGCGAACAACTCGGAATGACCCCCTGTGTGCAGAATTTTGAGGAAAAAAATTAATTTATTCCATTTTGGAATAAGGTTGCAACATCAGGGATATTGGTAGACTCTTCCGGAGTCAGGGAGATTGCTACAATTTCAGGGAGTCTCCCTCACATTTAGGGAGAGCTAGTAAGTATGAACGAATGAAATGCAATTTAACACAGTACAGTGACTGGCTGTGAATAAAACTAGCCATATACCTGACCAACTTTTTACAACCATCCTACTACTGTAGTTGGATGGTTGAAATACAAATCTGGTAATGTAAAGTATGGGAGCAAGTGACAATCAGCATTTTACTCCCAAACCAAATAATGGACAAAAACAGACACGTTGTTTAAATACATTTTTTGTCTGTTTTCCAGTATATGGCAACAAATTGCTGCTTGTCACTTGCTCTCCTACATTAACAGATTTTCATTCCAACCAGCCAACTAGTTGGATGGTTGGATAAAAGTTTGTCTGGTGTATGGACAGTTTTACAGTTGCATTTTCTCACCACAGGACAGTAAGTACAGATTAATAGTTTTGAAAGCCCTTAATAATAACCTTCAAAACATAAACTTCTCCTTGTGTCAGGAAAATCCAACAATCAGATGTTTGACAAGTGCAATCCCCATTTATAAGGAGTTTCCATAAAGTGCAAGGTGCCTGGATTGGGGTAGAGAAATGTACTGCATAGGAAACTATCACACACCCACTCAGTGCCCCTATGAAAAAGTGCTATGTTTGTGACGGTTGACATGTTATATTGGTAGTGGTACGAGTGTGTAAGAGGCGAACGAAGGACAAGACGTGGAGGAGTAAGTATAGAATATGTTACGGAGGTGAGGGGGGTATGAACTGCGTTACAAGAAGCAAGATGGCAGACTTTGAATCAGCACACACAAGTCTATCCCACACACACTGAACTGCACAATGGGGAATAGCATGGCATACAGTAACTGCAGAGTCCACTATTCCTGTAATAAATTAATTCCACCCATTTAAGATGAAGAATTTAAATGTTACTATGGACCCCGGACAACAAAAGGGTTGTGCATCCCTGAGCTACATGAATGTGGATCCTTAACTGTAGAAGGGCAGAAAGGAGTTACAGATTCATAGTTTTGAAAGCCCTTAATAATAACCTTCAAAACATAAACTTCTACTTGTGTCAGGAAAATCCAACAAATCAGATGTTTGACAAGTGCAATCCCCATTTATAAGGAGTTTCCATAAAGCGCAAGTTGCCTTGCACGCCATATTACCAAGTCTGAAGGAGATGCAGTCACCACGTCAACATCCAAAATGTCATCATCATACTGTTGACGCCACAATGTCAACATCTGCAGAATGTTGACATGTAAAATATCAACATTCTGTAGGGAACAGAGAGTTAGGCATGCAGGACCATATAGGCACTAGGGGAAGGGTTAGGGATAGGCTAAAGGAGAGGATGGTTAGGGATAGAGGTTAAGGTTAATGGAGTTGCTCACCGTTGGAACTGCTCCAGTGCAGATGGAAATTATCAAAACATCATTGCTAAATAAGAGAGACCGACATCGCTGGATCAGTCTCATCTGTGGAACAAGGTTAGTCACCACTGCTTCACCAGGAACATCTTTTCAACATTCTAACCATGTCAACATGATTAAAGGTCAACAAAATATAACCACCCTTTCTAAAGTGCCAAACTAATGCCTAGCATAATGAGCACCGCATATGAAATAGGGTCCAAGCAGAATGAGGGATGTTAGGAGTATTCCAAGCGTTCATGCTCATTGCGGGATTACATAACTGTTGGTGCTAGCACAATATAAGATTCAATCTAATCTCCACCTATGAATAATAGTTGCAAAGAAAACCTGTGGAAGTGTTTTTCAACAAATTATTCATCGTGGTTTTTGACTACATGAAATGTGAGCAGTTAATGGAATGTTTGTAAGGTTAGAGATTTAAAGGAAAGTTATACAGGAGCATACAGCCATGACCCATAACATTAAAACCACTGACAGGTGAAGTGAAAAAATAAGATTTTACTCACCGGTAAATCTATTTCTCGTAGTCCGTAGTGGATGCTGGGAACTCCGTAAGGACCATGGGGAATAGCGGCTCCGCAGGAGACTGGGCACAATTAAAGAAAGCTTTAGGTCACCTGGTGTGCACTGGCTCCTCCCACTATGACCCTCCTCCAAGCCTCAGTTAGGACACTGTGCCCGGACCAGCTGACATAATAAGGAAGGATTTTGAATCCCGGGTAAGACTCTTACCAGCCACACCAATCACACTGTACAACTCGTGATACAATACCCAGTTTAACAGTATGAAAACAACTGAGCCTCTCAACAGATGGCTCAACAATAACCCTTTAGTTAACAGTAACTATGTACAAGTATTGCAGACAATCCGCACTTGGGACGGGCGCCCAGCATCCACTACGGACTACGAGAAATAGATTTACCGGTGAGTAAAATCTTATTTTCTCTGACGTCCTAGTGGATGCTGGGAACTCCGTAAGGACCATGGGGATTATACCAAAGCTCCCAAACGGGCGGGAGAGTGCGGATGACTCTGCAGCACCGAATGAGAGAACTCCAGGTCCTCCTCAGCCAGGGTATCAAATTTGTAGAATTTTGCAAACGTGTTTGCCCCTGACCAAGTAGCAGCTCGGCAAAGTTGTAAAGCCGAGACCCCTCTGGCAGCCGCCCAAGATGAGCCCACCTTCCTTGTGGAATGGGCTTTTACTGATTTAGGATGCGGCAGTCCAGCCGCACAATGCGCCTGCTGAATTGTGCTACAAATCCAGCGAGCAATAGTCTGCTTAGAAGCAGGAGCACCCAGCTTGTTGGGTGCATACAGGATAAATAGCGAGTCAGTTTTCCTGACTCCAGCCGTCCTGGAAACATAAATTTTCAAGGCCCTGACTACGTCCAGTAACTTGGAGTCCTCCAAGTCCCTAGTAGCCGCAGGCACCACGATAGGTTGGTTCAAGTGAAAAGCTGATACCACCTTAGGAAGAAACTGGGGACGAGTCCTCAATTCTGCCCTATCCATATGGAAAATCAGATAAGGGCTTTTACATGACAAAGCCGCCAATTCTGACACACGCCTGGCCGAAGCCAAGGCCAATAACATGACCACTTTCCACGTGAGATATTTTAGATCCACGGTCTTAAGTGGCTCAAACCAATGTGATTTTAAGAAACTCAACACCACGTTGAGATCCCAAGGTGCCACTGGAGGCACAAACGGGGGCTGAATATGCAGCACTCCCTTCACAAACGTCTGAACTTCAGGCAATGAAGCCAGTTCTTTCTGGAAGAAAATCGACGGAGCCGAGATCTGTACCTTAATGGAGCCTAATTTCAGGCCCATAGTCACTCCTGTTTGTAGGAAATGCAGAAATCGACCTAGTTGAAATTCCTCTGTTGGGGCCTTTTCGGCCTCACACCAAGCAACATATTTCCGCCATATGCGGTGATAATGCTTTGCAGGTACATCTTTCCTGGCTTTAATCAGCGTAGGAATGACTTCCTCCGGAATGCCCTTTTCCTTCAGGATCCGGCGTTCAACCGCCATGCCGTCAAACGCAGCCGCGGTAAGTCTTGGAACAGACAGGGCCCCTGCTGCAGCAGGTCCTGTCTGAGCGGCAGAGGCCATGGGTCCTCTGAGATCTCTTGAAGTTCCGGGTACCACGCTCGCCTTGGCCAGTCCGGAACCACGAGTATTGTTCTTACTCCTCGTTTTCTTATTATTCTCAGTACCCTTGGTATGAGAGGCAGAGGAGGGAACACATAAACTGACTGGTACACCCACGGTGTCACCAGAGCGTCCACAGCTATCGCCTGAGGGTCCCTTGACCTGGCGCAATATCTCTCTAGTTTTTTGTTTAGGCGGGACGCCATTATGTCCACTTGTGGACGTTCCCATCGATTTACAATCAGAGTGAAGACTTCTGGATGAAGTCCCCACTCTCCCGGGTGGAGGTCGTGCCTGCTGAGAAAGTCTGCTTCCCAGTTGTCCACTCCCGGAATGAACACTGCTGACAGTGCTAGTACGTGATTTTCCGCCCATCGGAGAATCCTTGTGGCTTCTGCCATTGCCATCCTGCTTCTCGTGCCGCCCTGTCGATTTACATGGGCGACTGCCGTGATGTTGTCTGACTGGATCAGTACCGGCTGGTTTTGAAGCAGAGGCCTTGCCTGACTTAGGGCGTTGTAAATGGCCCTTAGTTCCAGAATATTTATGTGTAGGGAAGTCTCCTGACTCGACCATAGTCCTTGGAAGTTTCTTCCCTGTGTGACTGCCCCCCAGCCCCGAAGGCTGGCATCCGTGGTCACCAGGACCCAGTCCTGTATGCCGAATCTGCGGCCCTCTAGAAGATGGGCCCTCTGCAGCCACCACAGCAGAGACACCCTGGTTCTTGGAGACAGGGTTATCAGGCGATGCATCTGAAGATGCGATCCGGACCACTGGTCCAACAGGTCCCACTGAAAGATTCTGGCATGGAACCTGCCGAAAGGAATTGCTTCGTAAGAAGCCACCATCTTTCCCAGGACCCGCGTGCAGTGATGCACCGATACCTGTTTCGGTTTCAGGAGGTCTCTGACTAGAGATGACAGCTCCTTGGTTTTCTCCTCCGGGAGAAACACTTTTTTCTGGACTGTGTCCAGGATCATACCCAGGAACAGTAGACGTGTCGTCGGAACCAGCTGTGATTTTGGAATATTCAGAATCCAACCGTGCTGGTGTAGCACCTCCTGAGATAGTGCTACTCCCACCAACAAACTGCTCCTTGGACCTCGCCTTTATTAGGAGATCGTCCAAGTACGGGATAATTAAAACTCCCTTTCTTCGAAGGAGTATCATCATTTCCGCCATTACTTTGGTAAACACCCTCGGTGCCGTGGAGAGACCGAACGGCAGCGTCTGGAATTGGTAATGGCAATCCTGTACCACAAATCTGAGGTACTCCTGGTGAGGATAGTAAATGGGGACATGCAGGTAAGCATCCTTGATGTCCAGGGATACCATGTAATCCCCCTCGTCCAGGCTTGCAATAACCGCCCTGAGCGATTCCATCTTGAACTTGAATTTTTTTATGTATGTGTTCAAGGATTTCAAATTTAAAATGGGTCTCACCGAACCGTCCGGTTTCGGTACCACAAACAGTGTGGAATAGTAACCCCGTCCTTGTTGAAGTAGGGGCACCTTGACTATCACCTGCTGGGAATACAGCTTGTGAATTGCCTCTAGCACAGCCTCCCTGCCTGAGGGAGTTGTCGGTAAGGCAGATTTTAGGAACCGGTGGGGTGGAGACGCCTCGAATTCCAGTTTGTACCCTTGAGATACTATTTGCAGGATCCAGGGATCCACCTGTGAGCAAGCCCACTGATCGCTGAAATTTTTGAGGCGGCCCCCCACCGTACCTGGCTCCGTCTGTGGAGCCCCACCGTCATGCGGCGGACTTGGAAGAAGCGGGGGAGGACTTTTGCTCCTGGGAACCTGCTGTTTGTTGCAGCCTTTTTCCCCTACCTCTGCCTCTGGACAGAAAGGACCCGCCTTTTCCACGCCTGTTTTTCTGAGTCCGAAAGGACTGTACTTGATAAAACGGCGCCTTTTTAGGCTGTGAGGGAACATGGGGTAAAAATGCTGACTTCCCAGCAGTTGCTGTGGAAACTAGGTCCGAGAGACCATCCCCGAATAACTCCTCACCCTTATAAGGCAAAACTTCCATGTGCCTTTTTGAATCTGCATCCCCTGTCCACTGGCGAGTCCATAAGCCTCTCCTAGCAGAAATGGACAGTGCACTTATTTTAGATGCCAGCCGGCAGATCTCCCTCTGTGCATCTCTCATGTATAAGACTGAGTCTTTAATATGCTCTATGGTTAGCAGAATAGTGTCCCTGTCTAGGGTGTCAATATTTTCTGACAGGGAATCTGACCACGCAGCGGCAGCACTGCACATCCACGCTGACGCAATAGCAGGTCTAAGTATAATGCCTGAGTGTGTATATACAGACTTCAGGATAGCCTCCTGCTTTCTATCAGCAGGCTCCTTGAGGGCGGCCGTATCCGGAGACGGTAGTGCCACCTTTTTAGACAAACGTGTGAGCGCTTTATCCACCCTAGGTGGTGTTTCCCAACGTGACCTATCCTCTGGCGGGAAAGGGAACGCCATAAGTAACTTCTTAGAGATTACCAATCTTTTATCAGGGAAAGCCCACGCTTCTTCACACACTTCATTTAATTCTTCTGATGGGGGAAAGACTACGGGTAGTTTTTTCTCCCCAAACATAATACCCTTTTTAGTGGTACCTGGGTTTATATCAGAAATGTGTAACACCTCTTTCATTGCTTCAATCATGCAACAAATGGCCTTAGTGGACATTAGACTAGACTCATCGTCATAGACACTGGTGTCAGTATCCGTGTCGACATCCGCGTCTGCCATCTGAGGTAGCGGGCGTTTTAGAGCCCCCGATGGCCTTTGAGACGCCTGGACAGGCACGAGCCGAGAAGCCGGCTGTCCCGCATTTGGCATGTCGTCAAATTTTTTGTGTAAGGAGTCGACGCGTGCACGCAATTCCTTCCATAAGTCCATCCACTCAGGTGTCTGCCCCGCAGGGGGTGACATCCCTTCTATATGCAACTGCTCCGCCTCCACCTCATTATCCTCAAACATGTCGACACAGCCGTACCGACACACCGCACACACACAGGGAATGCTCTAACAGAGGACAGGACCCACAAAAGCCCTTTGGGGAGACAGAGTGAGAGTATGCCAGCACACACCAGAGCGCTATATAATGCAGGGACTAACTGAATTATGTCCCCTATAGCTGCTGTTATATATACTGCGCCCAAATTTAGTGCCCCCCCTCTCTTTTTTACCCTTTTCTGTAGTGTAGACTGCAGGGGAGAGCCAGGGAGCTTCCTTCCAGCGGAGCTGTGAGGGAGAAATGGCGCCAGTGTGCTGAAGGAGATAGCTCCGCCCCTTTTTCGCGGACTATTCTCCCGCTTTTTTCTTGATTCTGGCAGGGGTAATTATCACATATATAGCCTCTGGGGCTATATATTGTGGTATTTTTGCCAGCCAAGGTCTTTTTATTGCTGCTCAGGTCGCCCCCCCCTAGCGCCCTGCACCCTCAGTGACCGGAGTGTGAAGTGTGTATGAGGAGCAATGGCGCACAGCTGCAGTGCTGTGCGCTACCTTGGTGAAGACTGATGTCTTCTGCCGCCGATTTTCCGGACCTCTTCTTGCTTCTGGCTCTGTAAGGGGGACGGCGGCGCGACTCCGGGACCGAACACCAAGGCCAGTTCCATGCGGTCGGTCCCTCTGGAGCTAATGGTGTCCAGTAGCCTAAGTAGCCCAAGCTAGCTGCAAGCAGGTAGGTTCGCTTCTTCTCCCCTTAGTCCCTCGCTGCAGTGAGCCTGTTGCCAGCAGGTCTCACTGTAAAATAAAAAACCTAAATATATACTTTCTTTCTAGAAGCTCAGGAGAGCCCCTAGTGTGCATCCAACCTCGGCCGGGCACAAAATCTAACTGAGGCTTGGAGGAGGGTCATAGTGGGAGGAGCCAGTGCACACCAGGTGACCTAAAGCTTTCTTTAATTGTGCCCAGTCTCCTGCGGAGCCGCTATTCCCCATGGTCCTTACGGAGTTCCCAGCATCCACTAGGACGTCAGAGAAACATTGATTACCTTGTTACAGTGGCAGCTGTCAATGAGTGGGATATATTAAGCAGCAAGTGAACACTAAATTCTTGAAGGTAGTGATATGTAAGCAGTAGATAGGGACAAGCATAAGGTTCAAAGCGAATTTGACAAGGGAAAAATGTTGTGATGGCTAGACAACTGCCTCAGAGCATCTCCAAACCAGCAGGTCTTGCGGTGTTCCCAGTATGTAGTGGTTAGTACCTACCAAAAGTGGTCCAAATAAGGTAAACCGGCCTGGTTCTATCCTACAGAACAGCTACTGTAATGCAAAGTTCTTAAAAAGTTAACGCTGGCAATGACAGAAAGGTGTTAAAATACACTGTGCATAGCAGTTTGCTGTGTATGGGGCTGCGTAGCCACAGATCAGAGTGCTCATGCCGACCACTGTGCACCGCCAAAGGCACTTATATTGGGCACGTGAAAGTCAGAGCTGGACCATAGTGCAATGGAAGAAGGTGGCCTGGTCTAATAAATCATGCTTTATTTTACAACAATGGCACCAGGATGCAGTGTGATGCTCTGGGCAATGTTCTGCTGACAAATCTTGGGTACTGCCACTATCATGTGGATGTTACTTTGACACTTACCACCAATCAAAACAACATTGTTGCAGACCAAAGTACATCCCTTTATGGAAATGGTATTCCCTGATAACAGCGGCCTCTTTCAGCAGGAGAATTCATTATGCCACACTGCAAAAAATGTTCAGTAATGGTTTGAGGAACATGACAAAGGCTTGTAGGTTTATGTAATAGCCTGTGAGATGCAGGCTGTGAGGGAATTCTGGCAAGTATGTTCATATTTTTAAAGCGCCAATCAGTTCCAAGGCGAAACTAGGTTGGATTTTGCTTTGTAAAATGATTGCCACTTTAAAAATAGTTCCCCAGATCTCAGTCCAATCGAACATCTGTGGGATAGGCCAGAAATTGGATGAAGTGAGGAGAATAAACAAGAAGAATACCCTAAATGAAATCAGAGGCATTTTCATTTGGAGAAATTAAATAATCCGAAAAAATATGCCAAGACCAACCCACAACTGAATCCTATGTTAACAGACAGCATTTAAAGTGTTCAGACATGTCTGCAGTTCAATAGAGGCTAAAAGAATACCATACCAGTGCCTAAATAACACATGACCTGATGGATAGAAAATAGCATGTGATGCATTAAAGAAAACATGGATAAAGCAGTTTGTCTAAGACTTTCAACCATTGCACTTCCATACTGATGATGTTAAGCAAGCCACCCTAAACCAATCTCAGTGGCGTGCAATTATTAGAGATTCCCTGCCTTTGGCTGTCACAGTGCCGGTCAGTTTTCCCTACCAGTGCTAACAACAAATAAGTCTAAGTCTATTGAGGAAACCATAGGCAACTCTTTCTGCTCACACCGGGAAAAAAACGATAGAAACTTTACCAATCCATAGAATGACATGAGCAACTGTTTTTGCTCACACCAGTAAATATAGGTTTTCTAGAGCAGATGATACTGGCTAAAAATTACTTCCTTGACTTCAGCATAGTATTAACTATATGAAGGGGTACCCAAAGGAAACATGAATCGAATTCTAGAGGGATAGGCACTCCTGGCTTCCCCTATTAGGTGAATGTTTGCAGAACCCTAGTGAGCCAGTATCCTCGCTGATATTGTCGGGGAGGTAGTGTGACTGCAGGGATTTTTTTTTCCAATGAGTTATTAATTTTTTCACCTAATTTTGTGCTGCTGTGAAGTCTGCATTACTACCACTCCGCCCTGTACAACAAGATTCCTGTTTCTTTTGGGTACCTCCTCGTACTGTTTTCACATCTCTTGGCCCTTAGGATTGCAGTTTCAATAGCAGTACCATTAAAGATAGATGAAGCAAACCTTGACTAGCAACTTTGGTCCCAGAATAAGATACTATACCCATAAGATCTGAATACAAGGACTGCATGGGCCAGTTCTAAGTCACTAGAATTACCTGGGTACCTGCTCCTTTTAAAACTTTTGAGAATCCTTGATAGCATAGTTACAAGAGACATTAAAACATTAATGGGTATATGCAATTGCGGTCGAATTCCGGATGGAATTCGACCGTTTTTTAATTCGACACAATTCGACAGTCAGACACCCTCCCGCCGGGACCCGAATTCGACATATTCAATAAAAAACGGATTCGACAGTCCCGCTGTCGAAAAACGGACCAATTGACGATAGTGTGCGTCCTGGATTTGACTTCATGGACGGCACAAAAGTGTTTAAAAAACCCTGAAAAAAAATGCGTGGGGTCCCCCCTCCTAAGCATAACCAGCCTCGGGCTCTTTGAGCCGGTCCTGGTTGTAAAAATACAGGGGGGGGGGGGGAAATGACAGGGGATCCCCCGTATTTTAACAACCAGCACCGGGCTCTGCGTCCGGTCCTGGTGCAAAAAATACGGGGGACAAAAGACATAGGGGGTCCCCCGTATTTTTCACACCAGCACCGGGCTCCACTAGCTAGAGAGATAATGCCACAGCCGGGGGACACTTTTATACCGGTCCCTGCGGCCGTGACATTAAATCCCCAACTAGTCACCCCTGGCGGGGTACCCTGGAGTGGGGACCCCTTAAAATCAAGGGGTCCCCCCCCCATCCAATGGCGGCTGATGGGAGGCTGATAGCCAAGTGTCAAAAAAAAGAATATTGTTTTTTGTAGCAGAACTACAAGTCCCAGCAAGCCTCCACGCAAGCTAGTACTTGGAGAACAACAAGTACCAGCATGCGGGGGGGGGGGGCGCTGGTACCTGTAGTTCTACTGCAAAAAAAATACCCAAATAAAAACAGTACACACACACACACCGTGATAGTATAACTTTATTACATACATGCACGTGTGTGTGTGCATGTATGTAATAAAGTTATACTGTCATGGTGTGTATGTACTGTTTTTATTTGGGTATTTTTTTTGCAGTAGAACTACAGGTACCGGCGGGCCCGTTTTCCCCCCGCATGCTGGTACTTCTTGTTCTTCAAGTACCAGCTTGCGGGGGAGGCTTGCTGGGACTTGTAGTTCTGCTACAAAAAACAATATATATTTTTTACACTTGGCTATCAGCCTTCCATCCACCGCCCTTGGATGGAGGGGGGGGGGGGGGGGGGACAGCCTCGGGCTTCACTCCTGGCCCTTGGGTGGCTGGAGAGGGGGGGGGACCCCTTGATTTAAGGGGTCCCCACTCCTTCAGGGTACCCCGGCCAGGGGTGACTAGTTGGTTATTTAATGCCACGGCCGCAGGGACCGGTATAAAAGTGTCCCCCGGCTGTGGCATTATCTCTCTAGCTAGTGGAGCCCGGTGCTGGTGTGAAAAATACGGGGGACCCCCTACGTCTTTTGTCCCCCGTATTTTTTGCACCAGGACTGGAAGCAGAGCCAGGTGCTGGTTGTTAAAATACGGGGGATCCCCTGTCATTTTTTCCCCCCGTATTTTTACAACCAGGACCGGCTCAAAGAGCCCGAGGCTGGTTATGCTTAGGAGGGGGGACCCCACGCATTTTTTTCAGGATTTTTAACCCATTCCCACCCCTTCCCACTGAAAAACATGCTCTGAGCTCTCCATATTATTTTAGTCAGTAAAAATAAAAAAATATTATTTTAAAAAATATATTAAATAATACTTGTGGCTCCTAAATAGACATACAAAGTAGATAATCCCTTCTAATATAAATAGATATGCGATTAGCAATTAAAAAAAACACAAAAGAAAATATGTTTTTAAAACATTTTATTCGATCACGCCAGCAAAATGAGGCGGACTGAAATTGACGAAATGACTGTCGAAAAGCACTGTTGTCGAATCGACATTCTTCAATTGAATATACTTTTGTCGAAAAGCCGCATTTTTACCATTGCAGACATGTCGAATTTGACAAATGTCGAATTGCAAAAAGTCGAATCTGAAACGGACGTTTTTTTGTCGAAAAGTACTGTATTGCATTGTCGAATCAGTTTTTTTTGTTGAAAATGCCCAGTTTTTCGACATTTGCGGCAATTCGACCGCAATTGCATATGGTCCTAAATGAGAAGAGAAGATGAGGGACATGACATAGCATCAACCAGTATGTATGTACGTATATAATAAATAAATAAATAATATATATAAGAAATTCCCTTTTGGCCACTAACGTCTAAACCAATCTGCACCTTTTTAGGTAGTCCCCTGCTAGTAGAGGCCACATAGACAAAAAAATACAGTGCATCCAGAAAGTATAAACAGTGCTTCACTTTTTCCACATTTTGTTATGTTGCAGCCCTATTGCAAAATGGAATAAATTAATTTTTCCCCTCAAAATTCTACGCACAATGGGCCTAATTCAGAGTTGATCGCAGCAGCAAATGTGTTAGCAGTTGGGCAAAACCATGTGCACTGCAGGGGGGCAGATATAACAATATAACATGTGCAGAGAGAGTTAGATTTGGGTGGGGTGTATTCAAACTGAAATCTAAATTGCAGTGTAAAAATAAACCAGCCAGTATTTACCCTGCACAGAAACAAAATAACCCACCAAAATCTAACTCTCTCTGCACATGTTATATCTGCCCCCCCTGCACTGCACATGGTTTTGCCCAACTGCTAACAAATTTGCTGCTGCGATCAACTCTGTATTACCCCCAATTCCCCATAATGACAACATGAAAAAGTTTTTTTGTGATTTTTGCTAAAAAAAAAAAAAAATTTAAACCCTAAGAAATCACATGTACATAAGTATTCACAGCCTTTGCCATGAAGCTCAAAATTGAGCTCAGGTGCATCCTGTTTCCCTGGTCATCCTTGAGATGTTGCTACAGCTTAATTGGAGTCCACCTGTGGTAAAGTCATTTGACTGAACATTATTTGAAAAGGCAGTGTCTATATAAGGCCCCACATTTGACAGTGCATGTCTGAGCCCAAACCAAGCATGAAGTCAAAGGAATTGTCTGTAGACATCAGAAACAGGATTGCCTCGAGGCATAAATCTGAGGAAGGGCACAGAAAAATATCTGCTGCTTTGAAGGTCCCAATGAGCACAGTGGCCTCCATCATCCGTATATGGAAGAAGTTTGGAACAACCAGGACTCTTCCTAGAGCTGGCCAGCCATCTAAACTAAGTGATCGGGGAAGAAGGGCACTAGTCAGGGAGGTGACCAAGAATCCAATGGTCACTCTGCCAGAGCTACAGCATTTCTCTGTGGAGAAAGGAGAACCTTCCAGAAGGACAACTATCTCTGCAGCAATCCACCAATCTGCCCTCTATGGTAGAGTGGCCAAACGGAAGCCACTCCTTAGTAAAAAGCACATGGCAGCCCACCTGGAGTTTGCCAAAATGCACCTGAAGGACTCAGACCATGAGAAACAAAAATCTCTGGTTTGATGAGACAAAGATTGAACTGTTTGGCATGAATGCCAGGCGTCATGTTTGGAGGATACCAGGCACCGCCCATCACCAGGACAATACCATCCCTACAGCTCAGCATGGTGGTGGCAGCATCACGCTGTGGGGATGTTTTTCAGCGGCAGGAACTGGGAGACTAGTCAGGCTAGAGGGAAAGAAGAATGCAGCAATGTACAGAGACATCCTGGATAAAAACCTGCTCCAGAGAGCTCTTGACCTCAGACCGGGGCAACGGTTCATCTTTCAGCAGGACAACGACCTTAAGCATTTAGCCAAGATATCAAAGGAGTGGCTTCAGGACAACTCTGTGAATGTCCTTGAGTGGCCCAGCCAGAGCCCAGACTTGAATCCGATTGAACATCTCTGGAGAAATCTGAAAATGGCTGTGCACCGACGCAGTCCATCCAACCTGATGGAGCTTGAGCGGTGGTGCAAAGAGGAATGTGCAAAACTGCCCAAGGATAGGTGTACCAAGCTTGTGGCATCATATTCAAAAAGACTTGAGGCTGTAATTGCTGCCAAAGGTGCATCAACCAAGTATCGCACAAAGGCTGTGAATACGTATGTACATGTGATTTCTTAGTGTTTAATTTTAATAAATTTGCAAAAAAATCCCCAAAAAACTGTTTCACGTTGTCATTATGGGGTATTGTGTGTAGAATTTTGAGGGCAAAAAATTAATTTATTCCATTTTGGAATACGGCTGTAACATAACAAAATGTGGAGAAAGTGAAGCGCTGTGAATACTTTCTGGATGCACTGTATATATATTTATATTAGATAGTTTATACAGACAGCACTCAATGTTGAAAACATGCCAGCAAGGCAGAGCGCCATAAAGATAAAGTGGTCATAGTGTATAGAAATCCAACAGAATAGCCACTCACCAATTTTTCACCAAAGCTCAAAATGTAATTAATTGTAACTCAAACATTCAGTTATAGGGAATTCGCTGTTTCGATCACCTAAGGATCTGTCAAAAATCAGCCAGGAACACAGAGGATCACAAATAACTACATGGGTCAATCAGTTCACTGCCAAAAGCAATCATACGACCAAAAACTCCAAACAACTGTTGTCTATTATTGTGGGTCATTCCGAGTTGATCGCATGCTGCAACTACTGGCAGCCCATGCGATCAACTAGACGTCGCCTATGGGGGAGTGTATTTTGCATAGCAAGGCTGCGATCGCTTGTGCAGCCCTGCTAAGCAAAAAAAGTTGTGTGTAGAACAAGACAAGGGTAAGAGTTACTTACCCTGTGCGATCAATCCAGCGTTGCAGGTCCCAGAATTGACGTCAGACATCCGCCCTCCAAACACCTCTACACGCCTGCGTTTGGATCCCCACGCCCAGACAACGGTGAGTTGACACCCGGTTCCGCCTTACTCCTGTCAATCTTCTTGCGGTTGCCGCTGCGACCGCTTTGTTAGCGGCATCACTGCCCAGCGACAACCATGTGCCTGCGCAATGCGGCCGCTGTGCATACGCAGTTCTGACCAGATCGCACAGCTGCGAAGAAGCGCAGAGTGATCGGGTCGGAATGACCCCCATTAAGACAGACCAAGACCTTGGTTCCCTAAAAGAGTAAAATTAATACTTATTTACAAGTGGGGCCCGAATAGCAAGGATTTAGTAGTAAAAAATAAGAATTTACTTACCGATAATTCTATTTCTCATAGTCCGTAGTGGATGCTGGGAACTCCGTAAGGACCATGGGGAATAGCGGCTCCGCAGGAGACTGGGCACAAAAGTAAAGCTTTAGGACTACCTGGTGTGCACTGGCTCCTCCCCCTATGACCCTCCTCCAAGCCTCAGTTAGGATACTGTGCCCGGACGAGCGTACACAATAAGGAAGGATTTATGAATCCCGGGTAAGACTCATACCAGCCACACCGATCACACCGTACAGCCTGTGATCTGAATCCAGTTAACAGCATGATAACAGAGGAGCCTCTGGAAAGATGGCTCACAACCACAATAACCCGATTTTTGTAACAATAACTATGTACAAGTATTGCAGACAACCCGCACTTGGGATGGGCGCCCAGCATCCACTACGGACTATGAGAAATAGAATTATCGGTAAGTAAATTCTTATTTTCTCTGACGTCCTAGTGGATGCTGGGAACTCCGTAAGGACCATGGGGATTATACCAAAGCTCCCAAACGGGCGGGAGAGTGCGGATGACTCTGCAGCACCGAATGAGAGAACTCCAGGTCCTCCTCAGCCAGGGTATCAAATTTGTAGAATTTAGCAAACGTGTTTGCCCCTGACCAAGTAGCTGCTCGGCAAAGTTGTAAAGCCGAGACCCCTCGGGCAGTCGCCCAAGATGAGCCCACTTTCCGTGTGGAATGGGCTTTTACAGATTTTGGCTGTGGCAGGCCTGCCACAGAATGTGCAAGCTGAATTGTGCTACAAATCCAACGAGCAATAGTCTGCTTAGAAGCAGGAGCACCCAGCTTGTTGGGTGCATACAGGATAAACAGCGAGTCAGATTTTCTGACTCCAGCCGTCCTGGAAACATATATTTTCAGGGCCCTGACTACGTCCAGCAACTTGGAGTCCTCCAAGTCCCTAGTAGCCGCAGGTACCACAATAGGCTGGTTCACGTGAAACGCTGAAAACAGCTTAGGGAGAAATTGAGGATGAGTCCTCAATTCCGCCCTGTCTGGAAGATCAGATAAGGGCCTTTACAGGATAAAGCCCCCAATTCTGACACGCGCCTGGCCGAGGCCAGGGCCAACAACATGACCACTTTCCATGTGAGATATTTTAACTCCACAGATTCAAGTGGTTCAAAACAATGTGACTTTAGGAACCCCAAAACTACATTGAGATCCCAAGGTGCCACTGGAGACCCAAAAGGAGGCTGTATATGCAGTACCCCTTTTACAAAACGTCTGAACTTCAGGAACTGAAGTTAGTTCTTTCTGGAAGAAAATTGACAGGGCCGAAATTTGAACCTTAATGGACCCCAATTTTAGGCACATAGACACTCCTGTTTACAGGAAATGCAGGAATCGACCTAGTTGAAAATTCCTCCATCGGGGCCTTACTGGCCTCGCACCCCGCAACATATTTTCGCCAAATGCGGTGATAATGCTTTGCGGTTACATCCTTCCTGGCTTGATCAGGGTAGGGATGACTTCATCCGGAATGCCTTTTTCCTTCAGGATCCGGCGTTCAACCGCCCTGCCTTAAACGCAGCCGCGGCAAGTCTTGGAATAGACAGGGTCCTTGCTGGAGCAGGTCCCTTCTTAGAGGTAGAGGCCACATGTCCTCCGTGAGCATCTCTTGAAGTTCCGGGTACCAAGTCCTTCTTGGCCAATCCGGAGCCACGAGTATAGTTCTTACTCCCCTCCGTCTTATAATTCTCAGTACTTTTGGTATGAGAGGAAGAGGAGGGAACACATACACTGACTGGTACACCCACGGTGTTACCAGAGCGTCCACAGCTATTGCCTGAGGTTCCCTTGACCTGGCGCAATACCTGTACAATTTTTTGTTTAGGCGGGACGCCATCATGTCCACCTTTGGTTTTTCCCAATGGTTTACAATCATGTGGAAGACTTCTGGGTGAAGTCCCCACTCTCCCGGGTGTAGGTCGTGTCTGCTGAGGAAGTCTGCTTCCCAGTTGTCCACTCCCGGAATGAATACTGCTGACAGTGCTATCCCATGATTTTCCGCCCAGCGAAGAATCCTTGCAGCTTCTGCCATTGACTGCTTCTTGTGCCACCCTGTCTGTTTTCATGGGTGACTGCCGTGATGTTGTCCGACTGGATCAACACCGGCTGACCTTGAAGCAGAGGTCTTGCTAAGCTGAGAGCATTGTAAATGGCCCTTAGCTCCAGGATATTTATGTGAAATGATGTCTCCAGGCTTGACCATAAGCCCTGGAAATTTCTTCCCTGTGTGACTGCTCCCCAGCCTCGCAGGCTGGCATCTGTGGTCACCAGGACCCAGTCCTGAATGCCGACTCTGCGGCCCTCTAGAAGATGAGCACTCTGCAACCACCACAGGAGGGACACCCTTGTCCTTGGTGACCGGGTTATCCGCTGATGCATCTTAAGATGCGACCCGGACCATTTGTCCAGCAGGTCCCACTGGAAAGTTCTTGCGTGGAATCTGCCGAATGGCTTTTCTTCGTAGGAAGCTACCATTTTTCCCAGAACCCTTGTGCATTGATGCACTGAGACTTGGCTCGGTTTTAGGAGGTTCCTGACTAGCTCGGATAACTCCCTGGCTCTCTCCTCCGGGAGAAACACCTTTTTCTGAACTGTGTCCAGAATCATCCCTAGGAACAGAAGACGAGTCGTCGGAACCAGCTGCGATTTTGGAATATTGAGAATCCAATCGTGCTGTCGCAACACTACCTGAGATAGTGCTACACCGACCTCCAACTGTTCCCAGGATCTTACCCTTATCAGGAGATCGTCCAAGTAAGGGATAACTAAAACTCCCTTCCTTCGAAGGAGTATCATCATTTCGGCCATTACCTTGGTAAAGACCCGGGGTGCCGTGGACCATCCAAACGGCAGCGTCTGAAACGGATAGTGACAGTTCTGTACCACAAACCTGAGGTACCCTTGGTGAGAAGGGTAAATTTGGACATGAAGGTAAGCATCCTTGATGTCCAGAGACACCATGTAGTCCCCTTCTCTTGAATTTGAACCTCTGTATGTAAGTGTTCAAAGATTTTAGATTTAAAATCGGTCTCACCGAGCCGTCCGGCTTCGGTACCACAACAGTGTGGAGTAATACCCCTTTCCCTGTTGCAGGAGGGGTACCTTAATTATCACCTGCTGGGAATACAGCTTGTGAATGGCTTCCAACACTGCCTCCCTGTCTGCTTGTAAAGCCCCAGCGTCATGCTGAGGGCTTGGCAGAGGCGGGGGAGGGCTTCTGTTCCTGGGAACTGGCTGATTTCTGCAGCCGTTTCCCTCTCTGTCACGGGGCAGAAATGAGGAACCTTTTGCCCACGTGCCCTTATGGGAACGAAAGGACTGCGCCTGATAATACGGCGTCTTCTTATGTTGAGAGGCGACCTGGGGTAAAAACGTGGATTTCCCAGCTGTTGCCGTGGCCACCAGGTCTGAAAGACCGACCCCAAATAACTCCTCCCCTTTATAAGGCAATACTTCCATATGCCATTTGGAATCCGCATCACCTGACCACTGTCGTGTCCATAACCCTCTTCTGGCAGAAATGGACAGCGCACTTACTCTTGATGCCAGTCGGCAAATATCCCGCTGTGCATCACACATATATAGAAATGCATCTTTTAAATGCTCTACAGGCAATAATATACTGTCCCTATCTAGGGTATCAATATTTTCAGTCAGGGAATCCGACCACGCCAACCCAGCACTGCACATCCAGGCTGAGGCGATTGCTGGTCGCAGTATAACACCAGTATGTGTGTAAATACATTTTAGGATACCCTCCTGCTTTCTATCAGCAGGATCCTTAAGGGCGGCCATCTCAGGAGAGGGTAGAGCCCTTGTTTTGACAAGCGTGTGAGCGCTTTATCCCCCCTAGGGGGTGTTTCCCAACGCACCCTAACCTCTGGCGGGAAAGGATATATGCCAATAACTTTTTAGAAATTATCAGTTTTTTATCGGGGGAAACCCACGCTTCATCACACACCTCATTTAATTTCTCAGATTCAGGAAAACTACAGGTAGTTTCTCCTCACTGAACATAATACCCCTATTGGTGGTACTCGTATTATCAGAAATGTGTAAAACATTTTTCATTGCCTCAATCATGTAACGTGTGGCCCTACTGGAAGTCATATTTGTCTCTTCCCCGTCGACACTGGAGTCAGTATCCGTGTCGGCGTCTGTATTTGCCATCTGAGGTAACGGGCGCTTTAGAGCCCCTGACGGCCTATGAGACGTCTGGACAGGCACAAGCTGAGTAGCCGGCTGTCTCATGTCAATCACTGTCTTTTGTAAAGAGCTGACACTGTATGTAATTCCTTCCAGCAGTTTATCCACTCAGGTGTCGACCCCCTAGGGGGTGACATCCCTATTACAGGCAATTTGCTCCGCCTCCACATCATTTTCCTCCTCATACATGTCGACACAAACGTACACACAGCACACACACAGGGAATGCTCTGATAGAGGACAGGACCCCACTAGCCCTTTGGGGAGACAGAGGGAGAGTTTGCCAGCACACACCAGAGCGCTATATATATATATATATATATATATATATATATATATATATATATATATATATATATATATATATATATATATATATATATATATATATATATATATATACACACATACAGGGATAACCTTATATAAGTGTTTTTCCCCTTATAGCTGCTGTATTGTTTATACTGCGCCTAATTAGTGCCCCCCTCTCTTTTTTAACCCTTTCTGTAGTGTAGTGACTGCAGGGGAGAGCCAGGGAGCTTCCTTCCAACGGAGCTGTGAGGGAAAATGGCGCCAGTGTGCTGAGGAGATAGGCTCCGCCCCTTTCTCGGCTGCCTTTTCTCCCGTTTTTCAGTGTAATCTGGCAGGGGTTAAAATTCATCCATATAGCCCTGGGGGCTATATGTGATGTATTTTCGCCAGCCAAGGTGTTTTTATTGCTGCTCAGGGCGCCCCCCCCCTAGCGCCCTGCACCCTCAGTGACCGAAGTGTGAAGTGTGCTGAGGAGCAATGGCGCACAGCTGCAGTGCTGTGCGCTACCTTGGTGAAGACAGGATGTCTTCTGCCGCCGATTTTCCGGACCTCTTCTTGCTTCTGGCTCTGTAAGGGGGCCGGCGGCGCGGCTCTGGGACCGGACTCCATGGCTGGGCCTGTGTTCGATCCCTCTGGAGCTAATGGTGTCCAGTAGCCTAAGAAGCCCAATCCACTCTGCACGCAGGTGAGTTCGCTTCTTCTCCCCTTAGTCCCTCGATGCAGTGAGCCTGTTGCCAGCAGGTCTCACTGAAAATAAAAAACCTAAAACTAAACTTTTCACTAAGCAGCTCAGGAGAGCCCCTAGTGTGCACCCTTCTCGTTCGGGCACAAAAATCTAACTGAGGCTTGGAGGAGGGTCATAGGGGGAGGAGCCAGTGCACACCAGGTAGTCCTAAAGCTTTACTTTTGTGCCCAGTCTCCTGCGGAGCCGCTATTCCCCATGGTCCTTACGGAGTTCCCAGCATCCACTAGGACGTCAGAGAAATAAGATTTTAAACCTACCGGTAAATCTATTTCTCCTAGTCCGTAGAGGATGCTGGGGACTCCGTAAGGACCATGGGGTATAGACGGGCTCCGCAGGAGATAGGGCACCTAAAAAGAACTTTGACTATGGGTGTGCACTGGCTCCTCCCTCTATGCCCCTCCTCCAGACCTCAGTTAGAGAACTGTGCCCAGAGGAGATGTACAATACAAGGCAGGATTTAGCAATCCAAGGGCAAGATTCATACCAGCCCACACCAATCATACCATGTAACCTGGAACATACATAACCAGTTAACAGTATGAACAAAAACAACAGTAACGGTCCTAGACCGATGTCAACTGTAACATAACCCTTATGTAAGCAACAACTATATACAAGTCTTGCAGAGTTTCTGCACTTGGGATGGGCGCCCAGCATCCTCTACGGACTAGGAGAAATAGATTTACCGGTAGGTTTAAAATCTTATTTTCTCTTACGTCCTAGAGGATGCTGGGGACTCCGTAAGGACCATGGGGTTTATACCAAAGCATCCAATCGGGCGGGAGAGTGCGTATGACTCTGCAGCACTGACTGAGCAAACGCTAGGTCCTCATCAGCCAGGGTATCAAACTTGTAGAACTTAGCAAAAAAGTGTTTCACCCCGACCAAGTCACCGCTCGGCAAAGTTGTAAAGCCGAGACGCCTCGGGCAGCCGCCCAAGAAGAGCCCACCTTCCTAGTGGAATGGGCCTTAACCGAATTAGGTACCGGCAATCCAGCCGTAGAGTGAGCCTGCTGAATCGTATTACAGATCCAGCGAGCAATAGTCTGCTTTGAAGCAGGAGCGCCAATCTTATTGGCCGCATACAGGACAAACAGAGCCTCTGTTTTCCTAATTCTAGCCGTCCTGGCTACATAAATCTTTAAGGCCCTGACTACGTCTAGGGATCTGGAATCCTCCAGGTCACTGGAAGCCACAGGCACCACAATAGGTTGATTCATATGGAACGACGAAACCACTTTAGGCAAAAATTGCGGACGTGTCCTCAATTCAGCTCGATCCACATGAAAAATCAAGCAGGGCCTCTTGTGTGAGAGAGCCGCCAATTCTGACACTCGCCTTGCTGATGCTAAGGCCAACAACATGACCACCTTCCAGGTAAGAAATTTCAACTCAACCTTGTTAAGCGGTTCAAACCAGTGTGATTTTAGGAACTGCAACACCACGTTCAGGTCCCATGGTGCCACTGGAGGCACAAAAGGGGGCTGGATGTGCAGCACTCCCTATACAAACGTCTGGACTTCTGGAAGAGAAGCCAATTCCTTCTGAAAGAAAATCGAGAGGGCCGAAATCTGAACCTTAACCGAGCCTAATTTCAGGCCCATATCCACTCCTGTCTGTAGGAAGTGGAAAAAACGACCCAGATGAAAATCTTCCGTAGGTGCATTCTTGGTCTCACACCAAGACAAATACTTTCGCCAGATACGGTGATAATGTTTTATCGTCACCTCCTTCCTAGCCTTTATTAAAGTAGGGATGACCTCTTCCGGAATCCCCTTTTTTGCTAGGATTCGGTGTTCAACCGCCATGCCGTCAAACGTAACCGCGGTAAGTCTTGAAATACACAGGGCCCCTGCTGCAACAGGTCTTCCCTCAGAGGAAGGGGCCAGGGGTCTCCTGTGAGCATCTCTTGTAGATCCGAGTACCAGGCCCTTCGAGGCCAGTCTGGGACAACGAGTATCGTCTGTACTCTTTTTCGTCTTATGATCCTCAACACCTTCGTGATGAGAGGAAGAGGAGGAAACACGTAGACCGATTCGAACACCCACGGTGTTACCAGTGCGTCTACTGCTACTGCCTGAGGGTCCCGAGACCTTGCGCAATACCTCCGAAGTTTTTTGTTGAGGCGTGACGCCATCATGTCTATTTGAGGAGTTCCCCAAAGACGTGTTACGTCTGCAAAGACTTCTTGATGAAGTCCCCACTCTCCTGGATGGAGATCGTGTCTGCTGAGGAAGTCTGCTTCCCAGTTGTCCACTCCCGGAATGAAGACAGCCGACAGAGCGCTTACATGATTTTCCGCCCAGCGAAGTATCCTTGTGGCTTCCGCCATCGCGACTCTGCTTCTTGTCCCGCCTTGGCGGTTCACATGAGCCACTGCTGTGACATTGTCTGATTGAATCAGAACCGGTAGGTTTCGGAGAAAACTCTCCGCTTGTCGAAGGCCGTTGTAAATGGCCCTGAGTTCCAACACATTGATGTGTAGACAGGACTCCTGGTCTGACCAAAGACCCTGAAAAGTCTTTCCCTGTGTGACCGCTCCCCATCCTCGGAGGCTCGCGTCCGTGGTAACCAGGATCCAGTCCTGAATCCCGAACCGGCGACCCTCTAGCAGGTGAGCACTTTGCAACCACCACAGGAGGGACACTCTGGTTCCTGGGGACAGAGTTATTTTCCGATGTAAGTGCAGATGGGACCCTGACCACTTGTCCAGAAGGTCCCATTGAAAAGTCCTTGCATGGAACCTTCCGAAGGGAATGGCCTCGTAGGCCGCCACCATTTTCCCCAGAACTCGAGTGCATTGGTGAACTGACACCCTTTTCGGTTTTAGCAGGTCTCTGACCATGTTCTGGATGTCTTGGGCTCTCTCTATTGGGAGAAAGACCTTCATTTGTTCCGTATCCAGTATCATACCTAGGAACGGTAGTCGAGTTGTCGGAATCAACTGTTACTTTGGTAGATTTAGAATCCAACCGTGTTGCTGGAGCACTCTCAGAGAGAGCGCCACACTGCTCAGCAATTTCTCCCTTGATCTCGCTTTTATCAGGAGATCGTCCAAGTATGGGATAATTGTGACTCCATGCTTGCGCAGGACCACCATCATTTCCTCCATTATTTTGGTGAAAATCCTCGGGGCCGTGGAAAGTCCAAACGGCAACGTCTGAAATTTGTAATGACAATCCTGTACAGCGAATCTCCGGTATTCCTGATGGGGGGCATATATGGGGACATGAAGGTACGCATCCTTTATGTCCAGAGACACCATAAACTCCCCCTCCTCCACGTTGGCTATTATCGCTCTGAGAGATTCCATTTTGAATTTGAATCTTTTTATGTACAGGTTTCGGGATTTCAGATTTAAAATCGGTCTGACCGTACCGTCCGGTTTCGGGACCACAAATAGGGTTGAATAGTAACCTCTTCCCTGCTGGTGCAGGGGAACCTTGATTATCACTTGCTGTATACACAGCGTTTGAATCGCAGCTAACACTACATCCCTTTCCGATGTGGAAGCTGGTAGGGCAGATTTGAAAAATCGGCTCGGTGGCACATCCTCGAATTCCAATTTGTAACCCTGGGAAACTATTTCCAACACCCAGGGATTCAGATCCGAACTGACCCAGGCCTGACTGAAAAGTCGAAGACGTGCCCCCACCGATGCGGACTCCCTCAGGGGAGTCCCAGCGTCATGCTGTGGTTTTTGGAGCAGCCGGGGAGGACTTTTGCTCCTGGGCACCTGCCGAAGCAGGTGCTCTCTTGCCTCTGCCCTTACCTCTGGCGAGGAAAGAGGATCCCCGACCTCTTTTGGACTTGTGCGACCGAAAGGACTGCATCTGATAGGGTGTTGCATTCTTTTGCTGTTGGGGAATATATGGTAAAAAATTAGATTTACCTGCTGTAGCTGTGGAAACCAGGTCCGTCAGCCCATCCCCAAACAATACATCACCCTTATAGGGTAGTACTTCCATATGTTTTTTGGAATCCGCATCACCCGTCCATTGGCGAGTCCATAAGGATCTTCTCGCTGAGATAGACATGGCATTGGCCCTGGAAGCTAGCAATCCAATGTCCCTTTGAGCATCCCTCATAAATAAGACTGCGTCTTTTATATGGGCTAGAGTTAGGAATATAGTATCCTTATCCATAGTATCAAATTGATCTGTCAGTTTATCTGTCCAAGCAGCAATTGCGCTACACACCCATGCCGACGCAATCGTCGGTCTTAACACAGCACCCGTATGAGAATAAATACCCTTTACTGTAGTTTCTTGCCTGCGATCTGCAGGGTCCTTAAGGGCCGCTGTGTCAGGAGACGGTAGCGCCACTTTCTTGGACAAGCGCGTCAGGGCCTTGCCCACAGTGGGGGGTGATTCCCAAATCTCCCTGTCCTGCTTAGGGAAAGGGTATGCCATAAAAATTATTTTGGGGATCTGCGGCCTCTTATCCGGAGTCTCCCAAGCTTTTCCAAAGAACTCATTTAATTCATGAGATGTGGGAAAATTAATAATCTGTTTCTTTTCCTTAAACATGTGTACCCTTGTGTCGGGGACCAAGGGTTCATCCACAATATGCAACACATCCCTTATTGCCACAATCATGCACTGAATGGTTTTAGTCACCCTAGGGTGCAATTTTACTTCGTCATAGTCGACACTGGAATCAGAATCCGTGTCTGTAGTAGTGTCTTGTGTTAAGGGACGCTTTTGAGACCCCGACGGGCCCTGTGAGTCGGTCCAATCTGAGGATTGACCGCCTGATGTCCCCCCTAAACCAGCCTTATCAAGCCTTTTATGTAAAGATGTCACACTTGCATGCAACGTATGCCACATGTCCATCCAATCTGGAGTCGGCACAACCGACGGGGACACACCACTCATTTGCTCCACCTCCTCCTTGGAGAAGCCTTCCGCCTCAGACATGTCGACACACATGTACCGACACCCCACACACACAGGGAGTTACCTATAAGGGGACAAAACCCCAACCAGGCCCTTAGGAGAGACAGAGAGATAGAGTATGCCAGCACATACCCAGCGCTTAAAAACACTGGAATATATGACCAGATAGAGCTGTTATATGTATATAATTGTAATCTCCACTCACTGCGTCGCCAAAGTGCCCCCCTCCTCTTTTTTCCAGCCTGTGAAGCTCAGCAGGGGAGAGAACAGGGAGCCAGCGTTTTCCTCATGCAGTCTCTGTGGAGAAAATGGCACTGGTTAGTGCTGAGGATCAAGCCCCACCCACCCGGTGGCAGGCTTCGGTCCCATCAACTTTCTATAGAAAAATGGCGGGGGTTACCGGAATTACTGTGCCACAGCCTAATCCATGCTTATCCATGCCAAATATGAGGAATATTGCTGCCCAGGGTGCCCCCCCCCTGCGCCCTGCACCCTTCAGTGCCTGCTTGTGTGTGTGAGACTGGGAGCAATGGCGCGCAGCTTACCGCTGCACGCTTACCTCATGAAGATCTGATGTCTTCTGCCACCTGAAGTCTTCTTTGCCTTCTCATACTCACCCGGCTTCTATCTTCGGCATCTGTGAGGAGGACGGCGGCGCGGCTCCAGGACGAACCCCAGGTGAAACCTGTGTTCCGACTCCCTCTGGAGCTAATGGTGTCCAGTAGCCTTAGAAGCAGTGCCCAACTTAACAAGCCAGCTCTGCTTCTCTATCCTCGGTCCCACGATGCAGGGAGCCTGTTGCCAACAGGACTCCCTGAAAATAAAAAACCTAACAAAATTCTTTTTCCACAGAAAACTCTGGAGAGCTCTCTGCAGTGCACCCATTCTCCTCTGGGCACAAGATCTAACTGAGGTCTGGAGGAGGGGCATAGAGGGAGGAGCCAGTGCACACCCATACTCAAAGTTCTTTTTAGGTGCCCTATTTCCTGCGGAGCCCGTCTATACCCCATGGTCCTTACGGAGTCCCCAGCATCCTCTAGGACGTAAGAGAAAAGCGATGTCCCTTATAGAGGGGTTAGACATACGCATATCCTCAGCAGAAAGGGTGGCTGTTTCTCTGTGTGGGGTGTGTCACTTGTAGTTATTTAACACAAGGTGACACATTTGCTCATCTGTACTCTGGGAAATGGTACCAAATTAATTATCCTCTGAGGTATACATAAAAGTTTGTGGTCTACCTCCCGTCTTGCCCATGTGGGTGACACTACGTGGGTAAGACACCGAGAAAATTCAATGAGCGGATGGCCCAACATCGCACCGCTATAAGGGCTGCTCTGATCACTGGAACTAGTAACCAGGTAGTTGCCAGGCACTTTATGTGGCTTGTCATTGCATGGCTATTTCAAGGTACCATATAATAGATCATTTACCTTTTTCTCTGAGACGTTATAGGATCAAGAAAGCTGAGTACGGACTAAATGAACAACTCAGTCAGAGCTGTTTTAAATTAAATCATGTTCTATAAATCAGTTTTTACTTGGTGTAATAGTCAATGAGTCTGGTTGCATACATTTTAGATTGATAGTAACACACTGCCACATAACTTCTGAGATGTAGGTTAGACTATTATATTAGATTGCTTTCACCTTTTTTGGGTTACGGGTGGTAGTATAAATTGTTGTCAGCACTGTGTAAGTATTATTATTATTTTTTTCATTTAAAAGTTTACATGTTTTATCTTTTATATTCGCCTTTTATGTAGTCAGCTTTATATGTAATTTTTAATGATACTATCTTAGATTGTGATTACTTTACATAAATCACTGTTATATGAAATAGCCTATGTGCCTATGTGGCAGTTATCTTAAAACACAATTTGTTTAGCACAGTAATTCCTTGCTATTTGTTTCTGCAGTCTGCTGCAACAGCAGTGAAAGTTTTTATCTTTATTTGTATATAAAGGGTACTGGTTACCGTGGTAACAAATGTTTGTCTGTTTACCCACAGCCACACTGTCAGCTGGACAGGAGCTGCGTTACTTCCAGAGTGACGCCACGGCTGCACCCAGAAGTGTACATTACGGCCGCAACTGAATGTTGACGCCGTGACAGGGATGGCGGATGGGAGAGTCCTGTATTCTAAGTATTTGTGTGTATACAAGTGACAGGTTAACATCTGTTAATTGAGACACTATCCTCTCCTGACTGGAAAAAGGTTGTGGCAAATGCCATTGACTCATCACAAAATCCAATCTCCTGAACCATAAGGCTGGACTTCTTTGCCTGTTGCAGTTGCAAAGCAGTCCATTATTCAAATAGTGGCGCCACACCCAGCAATGTTTGACAGTGTTTAGGGGTGGCAGTTGATGTGGCTCCAATATTTGAATAATGGACAATGGACTGCTGTGTAATTGCCACTGGCAAGGACGTCCAGGAATAGAGCCTCCCCCCTACGCGATTTGATATCGCTGTCACTGTGCATATATATATAGCCCCGGCTGGGTGGGCCGTCTTAACTCTCCTCTGTGAGGGGGGGAAATTCCCAATAATCATCTCACCCCTTTTAACCCCTTTGTGATTTCAAAAATCTCTTCTTGGTGGATGCCTACATCACAAAAGCAAGATACTGTCCAAATGTCAAGTTCAAATAAATAAATAAAATTATATATATATATATATATATATATATATATATTTATTTTCTTTATATATATATATATATATATATATACACATACATACACACACACACACACACAAGTACTGTATGAGCACATCCTATATAATAGGAGGCTAACCCTGCTCCTCACCTCTTTGTGTGTGTGGGGAGGGGGAGGAGGGGGGAGGTTCAACTGTTTTGTACTACAGTGGCCACTAGATGGTACCCGACGGAGCAATTCAAGTGTTGCTTACTTAGGGTGTGTACACACGGTGAGATCCTTGCTATGCCAGATTTCAACTTGCGATTTCCCTTGAACTCCCTGGAGCCCAGATAGCACAGATTTTGGCTAACTTTTCCTATGGGGTCAATTCTATTCTCCGACAGTTGAATAGCGCCGGGAGTTTGCTCCCAACGCTATTCAATTCAGCTCCAGTTAAGTCGGCGATGGCCCGTTCTCGCCGACTAAACAGGTTGAATTGTCGGGAGAACGGGCATTCTCCAACTTAACTCCCCGGCGCAAGGCTGATTCCCGACAGAATTAGCCTCGCGCGGCGGCACTTTTGTCGGGTTTCTTCTCTCATCCCCCGGGGATGAGAGAAGAAGTCCCGAGAATTGAGGGTCACTTGTCGCTGTATTGAATAGCGCCGGGAGCAAACTCCTGGCTCTATTCATCTGTTGGAGATAAGAATTGATCCCTATGTGTGCTTACAATTTTGGCTTATGTGAGATTTTGACTTATGTGAGATGTCACCGACATGTGAGATGAACTAGATAGTACACCGATCTAGCAAGGATTGACTTGCCTACACATTCTATAATAAGAATTTACTTACCGATAATTCTATTTCTCGTAGTCCGTAGTGGATGCTGGGAACTCCGTAAGGACCATGGGGAATAGCGGCTCCGCAGGAGACTGGGCACAAAAGTAAAAGCTTTAGGACTACCTGGTGTGCACTGGCTCCTCCCCCTATGACCCTCCTCCAAGCCTCAGTTAGGATACTGTGCCCGGACGAGCGTACACAATAAGGAAGGATTTTGAATCCCGGGTAAGACTCATACCAGCTACACCAATCACACCGTACAACCTGTGATCTGAACCCAGTTAACAGCATGATAACAGAGGAGCCTCTGAAAAGATGGCTCACAACAATAATAACCCGATTTTTGTAACAATAACTATGTACAAGTATTGCAGACAATCCGCACTTGGGATGGGCGCCCAGCATCCACTACGGACTATGAGAAATAGAATTATCGGTAAGTAAATTCTTATTTTCTCTAACGTCCTAGTGGATGCTGGGGACTTTGAAAGGACCATGGGGATTATACCAAAGCTCCCAAACGGGCGGGAGAGTGCGGATGACTCTGCAGCACCGAATGAGAGAACTCCAGGTCCTCCTCAGCCAGGGTATCAAATTTGTAGAATTTAGCAAACGTGTTTGCCCCTGACCAAGTAGCTGCTCGGCAAAGTTGTAAAGCCGAGACCCCTCGGGCAGCCGCCCAAGATGAGCCCACTTTCCGTGTGGAATGGGCTTTTACAGATTTTGGCTGTGGCAGGCCTGCCACAGAATGTGCAAGCTGAATTGTACTACAAATCCAACGAGCAATCGTCTGCTTAGAAGCAGGAGCACCCAGCTTGCTGGGTGCATACAGGATAAACAGCGAATCAGATTTTCTGACTCCAGCCGTCCTGGAAACATATATTTTCAGGGCCCTGACTACGTCCAGCAACTTGGAATCCTCCAAGTCCCTAGTAGCCGCAGGCACCACAATAGGCTGGTTTAAGTGAAATGCTGAAACCACCTTAGGAAGAAATTGAGGACGAGTCCTCAATTCTGCCCTGTCCGTATGAAAAATTAGGTAAGGGCTTTTATAGGATAAAGCCGCCAATTCTGAGACACGCCTGGCTGAAGCCAGGGCTAACAGCATTACCACTTTCCATGTGAGATATTTTAAGTCCACAGTGGTGAGTGGTTCAAACCAATGTGATTTTAGGAATCCCAAAACTACATTGAGATCCCAAGGTGCCACTGGAGGCACAAAAGGAGGCTGTATAAGCAGTACTCCCTTGACAAACGTCTGAACTTCAGGAACAGAAGCCAGTTCTTTTTGGAAGAATATTGACAGGGACGAAATTTGAACCTTAATGGACCCTAATTTGAGGCCCATAGACAGTCCTGTTTGCAGGAAATGCAGGAAACGACCCAGTTGAAATTCCTCTGTAGGGGCCTTCCTGGCCTCGCACCACTCAACATATTTACGCCAAATACGGTGATAATGTTGTATGGTTACATCCTTCCTGGCTTTGATCAGGGTAGGGATGACTTCATCCGGAATGCCTTTTTCCTTCAGGATCCGGCGTTCAACCGCCATGCCGTCAAACGCAGCCGCGGTAAGTCTTGGAACAGACATGGTCCCTGCTGGAGCAGGTCCTTTCTTAGAGGTAGAGGCCACGGGTCTTCCGTGAGCATCTCTTGAATTTCCGGGTACCAAGTCCTTCTTGGCCAATCCGGAGCCACGAGTATAGTCTTTACTCCTCTCCTTCTTAGGATTCTCAGTACTTTTGGTATGAGAGGAAGAGGAGGGAACACATACACTGACTGGTACACCCACGGTGTTACCAGAGCGTCCACAGCTATTGCCTGAGGGTCCCTTGACCTGGCGCAATATCTGTCCAGTTTTTTGTTGAGGCGGGACGCCATCATGTCCACCTTTGGTTTTTCCCAACGGTTCACAATCATGTGGAAGACTTCTGGGTGAAGTCCCCACTCCCCCGGGTGAAGATCGTGTCTGCTGAGGAAGTCTGCTTCCCAGTTGTCCACTCCCGGAATGAACACTGCTGACAGTGCTATCACATGATTCTCCGCCCAGCGAAGAATCCTTGCCACTTCCATCATTGCCCTCCTGCTTCTTGTGCCGCCCTGTCTGTTTACGTGGGCGACTGCCGTGATGTTGTCCGACTGGATCAACACCGGCTGACCCTGAAGCAGAGGTCTTGCCTGACTTAGGGCATTGTAAATGGCCCTTAGTTCCAGGATATTTATGTGAAGTGACGTTTCCATGCTTGACCACAAGCCCTGGAAATTTCTTCCCTGTGTGACTGCTCCCCAGTGTTAGGCGCCGGGGTCCGCTCGGCCGTGCGGCCCGGCGCCTAGCAACCAGGGACGCCGTGCGCGTTCAGCCGCCGGCTCCCTGGCAACGCTAAGACGCCGGGCGCACGGAGCCGCTCTGACCTTAGCAACGGGGACGCCACGTTCAGCCGCGTTCCCCGTTGCTGGGTCTATTCTCATTACCCTGATTATGTGCTGGCCGTGCAGCATGCAAGCTGCACGGCATTTCTATTTGATTGTCCTGTCTGGATCCTGATTGGAGGGTGCCTGAATAAAGGCACCCTCAGGACTTCTTACAGACGCCGGTGATAGCTTCCTGTTTGCCTGTGTCTGCTGCAGAGAGTTCCCAGTCCCGGTCTTTTCGGTTGTTCCTGTCCTCAGAGATCCTGTACTCGGAAGTTACCATCTGTTCCTGGAGTCTGACCGAGCACCTTTAACATCTGGTGGTGTTCGTGAGTCGCGGCGCAGCCGTGTGTTGCGGCTTGTCCGCTTCTGTTTATTATTTTTGTTTAATTGTGTTCTGGAGCTTTGCGGAGGATTCCGCTTCCACAGATCCACTCTGGTGTCCGGCGGTGCCGGATAGGAGTGTCGGATCAGTGGATCCTTGGTTGTCCTTTTTCCTGGCGGCTAGTCCGCACATACCTTTTGATTTAGTTAGTTAGCTTGTAACCCCTGGCCTGGTTGCTTAGTCAGAGGGCCCCTTGTTATCACCCTGTCTCGGACTTCCCCTTGTCTCCCATTAAGACCTGCGGGGGCATCGGGGTTGGGCAGACATAATCCGCCCTTCGAACGCGGCTGCCATGGGCTCAAGCAACCATAGTCTCGCAGGGGATTTCTGATAACACGGGCGAGACAACGGAGTTAGGGCGCCAGGGGTTACTAGGCTATCCAGCTCCCACAACCAGCTTATTTTCCTGTACTCAGATCCCTGCCATAAGATCTCCTCCGGTCTGGAGTACAGGAATCATAACACCCAGCCTCTCAGGCTGGCATCCGTGGTCACCAGGACCCAATCCTGAATGCCGAATCTGCGGCCCTCTAGGAGATGAGCACTCTGTAACCACCACAGGAGAGACACCCTTGTCCTTGGAGACAGGGTTATCCGCTGATGCATTTGAAGATGCGATCCGGACCATTTGTCCAGCAGATCCCACTGAAAAGTTCTTGCGTGGAATCTGCCGAATGGAATCGCTTCGTAAGAAGCCACCATCTTTCCCAGGACCCTTGTGTATTGATGTACTGACACTTGGCCTGGTCTTAGGAGGTTCCTGACTAGGTCGGATAACTCCTTGGCTTTCTCCTCCGGGAGAAACACCTTTTTCTGTACTGTGTCCAGAATCATCCCTAGGAACAGCAGACGTGTCCTCGGAATCAGCTGTGATTTTGGAATATTTAGAATCCATCCGTGCTGTCGTAGTACTACTTGAGATAGTGCTACTCCGACTTCCAACTGTTCCCTGGATCTTGCCCTTATCAGGAGATCGTCCAAGTAAGGGATAACTAAAACTCCCTTCCTTCGAAGGAGTATCATCATTTCGGCCATTACCTTGGTAAAGACCCTGGGTGCCGTGGACAATCCAAACGGCAGCGTCTGAAACTGATAGTGACAGTTCTGTACCACAAACCTGAGGTACCCTTGGTGAGAAGGGTAAATTGGGACATGTAGGTAAGCATCTTTGATGTCCAGAGACACCATATAGTCCCCTTCTTCCAGGTTTGCAATCACTGCTCTGAGTGACTCCATCTTGAATTTGAACCTTTGTATGTAAGTGTTCAAGGATTTTAGGTTTAAAATTGGTCTCACCGAGCCGTCCAGCTTCGGTACCACAAATAGTGTGGAATAGTACCCCTTTCCCTGTTGTAGGAGGGGTACCTTGATTATCACCTGCTGGGAATACAGCTTGTGAATGGCTGAGGGAGACGTCGGTAAAGCAGACTTTAGAAAACGGCGAGGGGGAGACGTCTCGAATTCCAATTTGTACCCCTGAGATACCACTTGAAGGATCCAGGGGTCCACTTGCGAGTGGGCCCACTGCGCACTGAACTTCTTGAGACGGGCCCCCACCGTGCCTGAGTCCGCTTGTAAAGCCCCAGCGTCATGCTGAGGACTTTGCGGAGGCGGGAGAGGGCTTTTGTTCCTGGGAACTGGCTGTTTGTTGCAGCCTTTTCCCTCTCCCTCTGCCACGGGGCAGAAATGAGGCGCCTTTTGCCCGCTTGCCCTTATGGGGCCGAAAGGACTGCGCCTGATAATACGGCGTCTTCTTAGGTTGAGAAGCTACCTGGGGTAAAAATGTGGATTTTCCAGCAGTTGCCGTGGCTACCAGGTCTGATAGACCTACCCCAAATAACTCCTCCCCCTTATAAGGCAATACTTCCATGTGCCTTTTAGAATCCGCATCGCCTGACCACTGCCGCGTCCATAAACCTCTTCTTGCAGAAATGGACAGCGCGCTAACTCTTGATGCCAGTCGGCAAATATCCCTCTGTGCATCACGCATATATAGAAATGCATCCTTCAAATGCTCTATAGTCAGTAATATACTGTCCCTATCTAGGGTATCAATATTTTCAGTCAGGGAATCCGACCACGCCAGGCCCGCACTGCACATCCAGGCTGAGGCGATTGCTGGTCGCAGTATAACACCCGTGTGAGAGTATATACATTTTAGGATATTCTCCAGCTTTCTATCGGCAGGTTCCTTTAGGGCGGCCGTATCAGGAGAGGGTAGTGCTTACCTGTTTAGACAAGCGTGTGAGCGCTTTATCCACCCTAGGGGGTGTTTCCCAACGTGCCCTATCCTCTGGCGGGAAAGGGTACGATGCCAATAACCTTTTAGGAATTATCAGTTTTTTATCGGGGGAAACCCACGCCTCATCACACACTTCATTTAATTCCTCGGATACAGGAAAAACTACAGGCAGTTTTTTCTCACCAAACATAATACCCTTTTTAGTGGTACTTGTATTATCAGAGATATGCAATACATTTTTCATTGCTTCAATCATGTAACGTGTGGCCCTAGTGGAAGTCACGTATGTCTCCTCATCATCGACACTGGAGTCAGTATCCGTGTCTGTGTCTGCCATTTGAGGTAACGGGCGTTTTAAAGCCCCTGATGGCGTTTGAGACCCCTGGACAGGCACAAGCTGAGTAGCCGGCTGTCTCATGTCGTCAACTGTCTGTCGTAAAGAGCTGACACTGTCACGCAATTCCTTCCATAAGCTCATCCACTCAGGTTTCGACTCCCTAGGGGGTGACAACTGTATAATAGGCAATTGCTCCGCCTCCATCTCATTTTCCTCCTCAAACATGTCGACACAATCGTACAGACACACCGCACACACACAGGGAATGCTCTGATAGAGGACAGGACCCCACTAGCCCTTTGGGGAGACAGAGGGAGAGTATGCCAGCACACACCAGAGCGCTATATATAGACAGGAATACCACTATAAAATGTGATTTTCCCTTTATAGCTGCTGTTAGTATCAAAACTGCGCCAAATTAGTGCCCCCCTCTCTTTTTTACCCTTTTCTGTAGTGCAGGACTGCAGGGGAGAGTCAGGGAGACGTCCTTCCAGCGGAGCTGTGATGGAAAATGGCGCCCGTGTGCTGAGGAGATAGGCTCCGCCCCCTTCTCGGCGGCCTTTTCTCCCGCTTTTTTGGTGAGTTCTGGCAGGGGTTAAAATACATCCATATAGCCCTGGGGGTTATATGTGGTGTATTTATGCCAGCCAAGGTGTTTTACATTGCTGCTCAGGGCGCCCCCCCCTAGCGCCCTGCACCCTCAGTGACCGGAGTGTGAAGTGTGCCTGAGTAACAATGGCGCACAGCTGCAGTGCTGTGCGCTACCTTGTTGAAGACTGGATGTCTTCTGCCGCCGATTTTTCCGGACCTCTTCTTGCTTCTGGCTCTGTAAGGGGGCCGGCGGCGCGGCTCTGGGACCGAGCTCCGAGGCTGGGCCTGTGTTCGGTCCCTCTGGAGCTAATGGTGTCCAGTAGCCTAAGAAGCCCAATCCACTCTGCACTCAGGTGAGTTCGCTTCTTCTCCCCTTAGTCCCTCGATGCAGTGAGCCTGTTGCCAGCAGGTCTCACTGAAAATAAAAAACCTAAACTTAAACTTTCACTAAGAAGCTCAGGAGAGCCCCTAGTGTGCACCCTTCTCGGCCGGGCACAAAAATCTAACTGAGGCTTGGAGGAGGGTCATAGGGGGAGGAGCCAGTGCACACCAGGTAGTCCTAAAGCTTTTACTTTTGTGCCCAGTCTCCTGCGGAGCCGCTATTCCCCATGGTCCTTACGGAGTTCCCAGCATCCACTAGGACGTCAGAGAAATTTTCTTGCGATGCCGACCTGGCGGGACCGCGCATCGGGATCGCAAGGTGACTTTCACCTTGCGATCTGCACCAACTTTTCTTGCGATTTTGACTATATAGTCAAAAATCGAAAGAAAATATCTCACCGGTTGTACACACCCTTACTCCATTCACTATATTCCAGTGTCTTGTCAAAATATGGTGAGCAGAAAAAAAAAAATAGAAGCTGCATAATTGTTTTGTTAAAAATAATAAATCCGATACAGCCCAGAAGATTTTTGAATATGGGATAGACAAGGATAAAAAAAAACGACGTAAAACAGAATTATTGGGGCAGGGATCACATTTTACAACAAGCCTTTTAAATGTATATTTTGTTAGTGGTTGCCCTGCCATCTATAGTAATGTCCTCCCTCTCATGGAGGTTATGTATACATGGATACCCTCCTCATTTTAGCTTAACAAGATTTCTTTTCAGTTTCCTATACGAGTCCCGTGGAATTGCTTTATCATTCAATGGTTTCTGTTTAAAAGGACAATATAAAAGTCTTCACATGTCAAGTTAAACTGGTTGCAACAATCAAGATTAGTACGTTTATTCACCAAAAGCTTGTCAAGTCCATAAGTTAATGTAATTCTCCTATTACTAATCATATAAACACAGGCTTATTACATTGCTATGGATCTGAGAAGACTATAAAAGTGAAAGACCTATAGCAACCATTTTTTCAACATCAAGAACAAATGGTTCATTAGTTCATAGTGTGACTGCGATGATTCATTAGATTAGCATGTAATACCTTTTGCCATTGAGCAGAACAGTTTAGTTTGTTTACCTAAGCCACAACTTGCTTACCTGGAGCTTATTAAAATGTAATAGAGGGCCTGGAAGCAAATGCCATTTAAGGGGCGGACCAATGTGCAGGCAGCGCTGTAGACTCTGCCAGCTGGCTTTTTGCTCCAGGACCATGACGCCTGTTCCTTATTCCAAGGGACCTCTCTACTGTGCATGTGCAAATAACCCGGAAAATAGTTGCTGCGCCATTACTTTACAGTGATTTCTGTCTGCAGCGCCAGCTGGCTGTGCGGGACTCAGATGGGGGGTAGGTGTAATAATATGGGTGCAGGGTGTGTGATGTGGGCCCCCTGGACACCCGAGTGCACCGCACATCCTGCATCCATTACAAATATGCCAATGATCACAAGTAAGCTGTTGGAGCCTCTACCACTACGTACGAAGAAGCAGTCACAGGCTCAGACAAACCCCTGAAACGGTCGCAACACATGTTGGCATGCAGTGCGGCTAATGCGATTTATGTTATATTGTGTGTATACAATAGCTGTTGGTCAGCTGTGCGAATTATATATTGCCTAGGATGCACCTGCATGACTAGTTACAGAGCACTTAAACGAAAGCATCACAATCTGTTCTCTTGGGTTATTCAGGTTTTAATCAAACCAAAAAAGTAAGAAATTTGGCCAAAATCATATTGTACTGCAGGTGGTGCATATGTAACATGTGCAGAGATATTATATTTGGCTAGGTTATACTGTTTATGCGCAGGGCGATACTGGCTGCTTAATTTATACACTGCTATTTAGATTTCAGTTTGAACACACCCCACCCAAATCTAAATCTCTCGGCACATGTTACATCTGCCCTACCTGCAGTGCAACTTGAATCTGCTCAATTGCTTACTTTCTGGTTTGCTATCAGACCAGAATAAAGCCATATATACACACAATAATTACACCAGAAAATGGTGTCAAGATCCTGCGAGCCGATCCTCCAATCTGAGAATCACCACCCGTAATGTTTTATTTGGTTACCTCTATGCGTGTGGTTAATCAACGCGGTCACTGCCACCAGTCAAAGCACCTTTTAGGGACACAGCCCAGGGCAAGATCCTGCTCTCACCTGCACACTCAATTATGCATACTTAGAAGAATGGGTGATATGGGCCACTTAAGGCCTTGGGTCAAAAAGCGCAGATCCAGAACTAGAAGTTAAGTACAGGTCGAGTATCCCATATCCAAATATTCCGAAATAGAGAATATTCCGAAATATGGAATTTTTTGAGAGTGAGAAAGTGAAACCTTTGTTTTCTGATGGCTCAATGTACACAAACTTTGTTTAATACACAGTTATTAATGATATTGTATTAAATGACCTTCAGGCTGTGTGAATAAGGTGTATATGAAACATAAATGAATTGTGTGAATGTACACACACTTTGTTTAATGCACAAAGTTATAAAAAAAAATATTGGCTAAAATTACCTTCAGGCTGTGTGTATAAGGTGTATATGAAACATAAATGCATTATGTGCTTAGACTTCGGTCCCATTGCCATGATCTCATTATGGTATGCAATTATTTCAAAATACGGAAAAATCAGATATCCAAAATACTTCTGGTCCCAAGCATTTTGGATAAGGGATACTCAACCTATATTTAATTCAAGAATATCTTCAAAGCTTAGAGTTACAAAAAGGTTACAAGATTAGAATAGTTTAAAAAGATCACAGGTTATAAGAACGTCAAGAAAACAAATAAAAAGGGAACAAAATTCAGATCAACTTGGACAGGGTCGAACGATGGTGGTAGTGAGGACCTAGAAATCTGCGCACTCTGATCATTTCTCTTGATCTACATCACGAGAGTGGACACTGTGTATTAAGTGCTTCTCATACTTAAACCAACTCGCAGTTACTCTCAGCCCCCACCATTGGGATTATTTTAACCATAATTGATTGATTGTAAGGTTGTACTATGGGGTCTTCAGGTCACCTGAGCATGGGCAAATGCTCTTATCTTTGTTACTGTATTTGAGGTTTGAGACCAAGCCTGTGTCAACAGCTTGGACCAGCTTTACAACCTGTTCAGGAAGAAGATTCACACTTCCTTGGTCATAAGTGTCTCTGGTGGCTTAACCCCTGCTGTGTTATAAACAAACCCTAGTCTCTGATCACTGTTCCACACAGGGCACCAAGGATATTAACAGATTGTCCCTGGAGTTCTCTGGATATAAGGAAAAATCAGCAAGGTAATTAACTTCCAACCATTTGTCATCTAAATACATTTTCCTATATACAATATATGTGACTAGTTGTGGCATTTGAAAATTACATGTTCATAACCCTTGGTACGCTATACCTTCCCCCTTACATAGAGTTTGACAATGAGATTTCTCTTGTACAATATAAATTGATATACCTTGCAAATTGGATAATACCAGTTTTTAATTATGTCCATTCACTACAAATGGTTCAATTAGATGAGGTTGCAAGAGAAAACTCCCATCATAAAACTGGCATACATTGCGGGAAAAGTGAACAGTGGAGGTATTTAAAAGTGTAAAATGCCAGATATTTGAACTTTTTTGTTAAAGTTTAAAAAATTAAAAGCAACAAGTGTTTTTCAAGAAATGGAAGTATTTACAAAATTTTAGTGTACAGAAAAATGTAGTAAGAAAAACAAAAAACAACAATACTACTTTTGGTTTCAATCTGCAAATTCTAAAATCCCTCTCCACATACCTGTCCCACATTATTTAACCCATTATTGAGCTTTTATAGAAAATGACATGTCTTTTTTGGCCAGTTTATAGTAACCCATCCAAATTCATTCAGTGTTCATTAGAAGGAGAGGTTCTGCAGTGTCATTTTTACCGGAAAAATAAAGATTTTCCCTACCTTTTCGCCTGCTGAGGGGGGTACGCACAAAAAAATAATAATAATAATTTGTTGGGAAAATACAATGCAATTTGCTTCTAATTAAATTGACACCAGTGTGTCCACTCTATTGTTTCAATGTGTAGACAAACTGCACAGTTTTATTGGTAATCTCATGGCATTCATTAGATTCTGCCAGAAGAAATACTTTACATTGCCCAGGGTTGGGGGGGGGGGGGGGAACAGTTTGTATGGCATTAGCCGCTGGTACCTTCTCCTGTCGTCAGAATGTGTTTCTATGTGACTAACATCTGCCTCCTCTATTGCCTGCTCCTGCATTTGACTGGCTAACGAAACTAAGCTCCAGTGCCTGGAGGCAGGGTTTATAGAGGAGGCCCCAATGCATCCTGGGACAGCCTAAAGCTTTAGCCTGTTGGTGCCTCTGGATCAAGATTCAATCTACACCCGATGTTTTATTGTATTAATGTTTTAATTAAATAAAAATGCAATCATATATTACAAACCTTGATCAATCCTATTTTAATACTTTCTAACATTAATAATGTTATTAGGCTTTGATTAGTCTTACTTCTTTCAATAAAACCAATTTTTTACAGCTTATTAAACCTGTTACATCTGAATATATGTAGACAGATAGACTAAACTATTAATGCATACAAAGTACACTCAGAGATACACAAAATTGAAGATTAGAACAAGTTAATGTTCAGCATTAGTTCTACTTATTACAATTAAAGAAATCTGAACAAAAGGATTGGTTTAAACCAAATGTCTTCTTTAAGAAAGAAAAAAAAAAAGCCAATTATACTAAAAAAAAAAAAATGTATGCAACAAGTTTAATTCCAGTGGCATGCCCAGTGCTAATGCTCAACTCCTCCAGGTCGCAGCCAAATGAACAGGCTTTATCCACGTAAAGTGGCTAAACTAGTCTAAAGCCTAACTCAGAAGAAGGAAAGCAGAAAATAAGAATTTACTTACCGATAATTCTATTTCTCGGAGTCCGTAGTGGATGCTGGGGTTCCTGAAAGGACCATGGGGAATAGCGGCTCCGCAGGAGACAGGGCACAAAAAAGTAAAGCTTTTACCAGATCAGGTGGTGTGCACTGGCTCCTCCCCCTATGACCCTCCTCCAGACTCCAGTTAGGTACTGTGCCCGGACGAGCGTACACAATAAGGGAGGCAATTTGAATCCCGGGTAAGACTCATACCAGCCACACCAATCACACCGTACAACTTGTGATCTAAACCCAGTTAACAGTATGATAACAGAAAGAGCCTCTTAAAGATGGCTCCTTAACAATATAACCCGAATTTGTTAACAATAACTATGTACAGTATTGCAGATAATCCGCACTTGGGATGGGCGCCCAGCATCCACTACGGACTCCGAGAAATAGAATTATCGGTAAGTAAATTCTTATTTTCTCTATCGTCCTAAGTGGATGCTGGGGTTCCTGAAAGGACCATGGGGATTATACCAAAGCTCCCAAACGGGCGGGAGAGTGCGGATGACTCTGCAGCACCGAATGAGAGAATTCCAAGTCCTCTTTTGCCAGGGTATCAAATTTGTAGAATTTTACAAACGTGTTTTCCCCCGACCACGTAGCTGCTCGGCAGAATTGTAATGCCGAGACCCCTCGGGCAGCCGCCCAAGATGAGCCCACCTTCCTTGTGGAATGGGCCTTAACAGATTTAGGCTGTGGCAGGCCTGCCACAGAATGAGCAAGTTGAATTGTGTTACAAATCCAACGAGCAATCGTCTGCTTAGAAGCAGGGGCACCCAACTTGTTGGGTGCATATAGTATCAACAGCGAGTCAGATTTTCTGACTTCAGCCGTCCTTGAAATGTATATTTTTAAGGCTCTGACAACGTCCAACAACTTGGAGTCCTCCAAGTCGCCAGTGGCCGCAGGCACCACAATAGGTTGGTTCAGGTGAAACGCTGATACCACCTTAGGGAGAAAATGCGGACGAGTCCTCAGTTCTGCCCTATCCGAATGGAAGATTAGATAAGGGCTTTTATAAGATAAAGCCGCCAATTCAGATACTCTCCTGGCGGAAGCCAGGGCCAGTAACATAGTCACTTTCCATGTGAGATATTTAAAATCCACCTTTTTCAATGGTTCAAACCAATGGGATTTGAGGAAATCTAAAACTACATTTAGATCCCACGGTGCCACCGGAGGCACCACAGGAGGCTGTATATGCAGTACTCCTTTAACAAAAGTCTGTACCTCAGGAACTGAGGCCAATTTTTTTTTTTTTTTTTGGAAGAATATTGACAGGGCCGAAATTTGAACCTTAATAGATCTCAATTTGAGACCCCTAGACAATCCTGATTGTAGGAAATGTAGGAAACGACCCAGTTGAAATTCCTCCGTCGGAACACTCCGATCCTCGCACCACGCGACATATTTTCGCCAAATGCGGTGATAATGTTTCGCGGTGACTTCCTTCCTTGCCTTAATCAAGGTAGGAATGACTTCTTCTGGAATGCCTTTCCCTTTTAGGATCTGGCGTTCAACCGCCATGCCGTCAAACGCAGCCGCGGTAAGTCTTGAAAGAGACAGGGACCCTGTTGTAGCAGGTCCCTTCTCAGAAGTAGAGGGCACGGGTCGTCCGTGACCAACTCTTGAAGTTCCGGTTACCAAGTCCTTCTTGGCCAATCCGGAGCCACTAGTATTTCTTACTCCTCCTCACCGTATAATCTTCAATACCTTTGGTATGAGAGGCAGAGGAGGAAACACATATACTGATTTGTACACCCAAGGTGTTACCAGTGCGTCCACAGCTATTGCCTGTGGATCTCTTGACCTGGCGCAATACTTGTCCAGTTTCTTGTTGAGGCGAGACGCCATCATGTCTACCATTGGTCTTTCCCAACAGTTTATTAGCATGTGGAAGACTTCTGGATGAAGACCCCCCTCTCCCGGGTGTATATCGTGTCTGCTGAGGAAGTCTGCTTCCCAGTTGTCCACGCCCGGGAAGAACACTGCTGACAGTGCTATTACGTGATTCTCCGCCCAGCGAAGAATCTTGGCAGCTTCTGCCATTGCACTCCTGCTTCTTGTGCCGCCCTGTCTGTTTACATGGGCGACCGCCGTGATGTTGTCCGACTGAATCAACACCGGTTTTCCTTGCAGGAGTGGTTCCGCCTGGCTTAGAGCATTTTAGATTGCTCTTAGTACCAGAATGTTTATGTGAATAGACTTTTCCAGGTTCGTCCATACCCCCTGGAAGTTTCTTCCTTGTGTGACTGCTCCCCAACCTCTCAGGCTGGCGTCCGTGGTCACCAGGATCAAATCCTGTATGCCGAATCTGCGGCCCTCCAATAGATGAGCCTTTTGCAACCACCACAGAAGATATACCCTTGTCCTTGGCGACAGGGTTATTCGCAGGTGCATCTGAGGATGCGACCCTGACCATTTGTCCAACAGATCCCTTTGGAAAATTCTTGCATGGAATCTGCCGAATGGAATTGCTTCGTAAAAAGCCACCATTTTTCCCAGGACTCTTGTGCATTGATGTACAGACACCTTTCCTGGTTTTAGGAGGTTCCTGACAGGTCGGATAACTCCTTGGCTTTTTCCTCGGGAAGAAAAACCTTTTTCTGAACCGTGTCCAGAATCATCCCTAGGAACAGCAGACGTATCGTCGGAAAACAGCTGCGATTCTTGGAATATTTAGAATCCAGTCGTGCCGTCGAAGAACTACTTTAGATAGTGCTCTTCCGACCTCCAACTGTTCTCTGGAACTTGCCCTTTTTAGGTCGTGCAAGTAAGGGATAATTTAGATGCCTTTTTTCTTTGAAGAAACATCTTTTCGGCCATTACCTTGGTAAAAAGGCCCGGGGTGCCGTGGATAATTCAAACGGCATCGTCTGAAACTGATATTGACAGTTCTGTACCACGAACCAGAGGTACCCTTGATGAGAAGGACAAATTTTGGACATGGAGGTAATCCTTGATGTCCAGGGACACCATATAGTCCCCTTTTTTCCGGTTCGCTATCACTGCTCTGAGTGACTTTATCTCGATTTGAACCTTTTATGTAAGTGTTCAAAACATTTTAGATTTAGACTATGTGTCACCAAGCCGTCTGGCTTCAGTACCACAATATAGTGTGGAAAAATAATACCCTTTTCCTTGTCGTAGGAGGGGTACTTTGATTATCACCTGCTGGATATACAGCTTGTGAATTGTTTCCAATGCTGCCTCCCTGTCGGAGGGAGCCGTTGGTAAAGCAGACTTCAGGAAGCTGCGAGGAGAAGATGTCTCGACTCTCCAATCTTTACCCCTGGGATAATACTCGTACGATCTAGGGGTCAACTTGCGAGTGATCCCACTGCGCCCTGAGACTCTTGAGACTACCCCCCCACCTTGAGTCCGCTTGCACGGCCCCAGCGTCATGCTGAGGACTTGGCAGACGCGGTGGAGGGCTTCTTTTCCTGGGAAAGGGCTGCCTGCTGCAGTCTACTTCCCTTACCTCTATGTCTGGGCAGATATGACTGGCCTTTTGCCTGCATGCCCTCATGGGAAAGGAAAGATTGAGGCTGAAAAGACGGTGTCTTTTTTAGCTGAGATGTAACTTGGGGTAAAAAAGGTTGGATTTCCCAGCTGTTGCTGTGGTCCCCAGGTCCGATGGACCGACCCCCAAATAACTCCTTCCCTTTATACAGCAATACTTCCATCTGCCGTATGGGATCTGTATCACCTGACCACTGTCGTGTCCCTGACATCTTCTGGGAGATATGGACAACGCACTTATCTTGATGCCAGAGAGCAAATATCCCTCTGTGCATCTCACATACATATATATAGAATGCATCCTATTAAATGCTCTACATGAATAAAATATTTTCAGTCAGGGAATCCGACCAAGCCAACCCAGCACTGCATCTCCAGGCTGATGGCGATCGCTGGTCGCAGTATAACCACCGTATGTGTGTATATACTTTTTAGGATATTTTTCCAGCTTCCTATCAGCTGGCTCCTTGAGGGCGGCCGTATCTGGAGACGGTAACGCCACTTGATAAGCGTGTGAGCGCCTTATCACCCTAAGGGGTGTTTCCCAACGTACCCCAATTTCTGGCGGGAAAGGGTATAACGCCAATATTTGCTATCGGGGTAACCCTACGCATCATCACACACTTCATTTTATTTTATCTGATTCAGGAAAAACTACAGGTAGTTTTTTCACTCCCACATAATACCCTTTCTTGTGGTACTTGTAGTATCAGAAACACGTAACACCTCCTTCATTGCCCTTAACGTGTGGCCCTAATGAGAAATACGTTTGTTTATTCACCGTCGACACTGTATTCAGTGTCCGTGTCTGTGTCTGTGTCGACCGACTGAGGTAAATGGGCGTTTTTAAAACCCCTGACGGTGTTTCTGAGACGCCTGGACCGGTCCTAATAGATTGTCGGCCGTCTCATGTCGTCAACCGACCTTGCAGCGTGTTGACATTCTCACGTAATTCTCTAAATAAGCCATCCATTCCGGTGTCGACTCCCTAGAGAGTGACATCACCATTACAGGCAATTTCTCCGCCTCCTCACCAACATCGTCCTCATACATGTCGACACACACGTACCGACACACAGCACACACACCGGGAATGCTCTGACAGAGGACAGGACCCACTAGCCCTTTGGGGAGACAGAGGGAGAGTCTGCCAGCACACACCAAAAACGCTATAATTATATAGGGACAACCTTATATAAGTGTTTCTCCCTTATAGCATCTTTTATATATATACAATATCGCCAAAATCAGTGCCCCCCCTCTCTGTTTTAACCCTGTTTCTGTAGTGCAGTGCAGGGGAGAGCCTGGGAGCCTTCTCTCCAGCTTTTCTGTGAGAGAAAATGGCGCTGTGTGCTGAGGAGATAGGCCCCGCCCCTTTTTCGGCGGCCTCGTCTCCCGCTATTTTTGAAGTTAGGCAGGGGTTAAATATCTCCATATAGCCTCTGTGGGCTATATGTGAGGTATTTTTTGCCTCTAATAAGGTTTTTATTTGCCTCTCAGAGCGCCCCCCCCAGCGCTCTGCACCCTCAGTGACTGTTGTGTGAAGTGTGCTGAGAGGAAAATGGCGCACAGCTGCAGTGCTGTGCGCTACCTTTATGAAGACTCAGGAGTCTTCAGCCGCCGATTTTGGACCTCTTCTCTCTTCAGCGTCTGCAAGGGGGCCGGCGGCGCGGCTCCGGTGACCATCCAGGCTGTACCTGTGATCGTCCCTCTGGAGCTAGTGTCCAGTAGCCAAGCAGCAAATCCACTCTGCACGCAGGTGAGTTCACTACTTCTCCCCTAAGTCCCTCGTTGCAGTGATCCTGTTGCCAGCAGGACTCACTGTAAAGTAAAAAACCTAAGCTAAACTTTCTCTAAGCAGCTCTTTAGGAGAGCCACCTAGATTGCACCCTTCTCGTTCGGGCACAAAATCTAACTGGAGTCTGGAGGAGGGTCATAGGGGGAGGAGCCAGTGCACACCACCTGATCTGGTAAAAGCTTTACTTTTTTGTGCCCTGTCTCCTGCGGAGCCGCTATTCCCCATGGTCCTTTCAGGAACCCCAGCATCCACTTAGGACGATAGAGAAATAATGGGTGTCTGCTGTTTTTACAATTGAATTGCTCCATATGGCGTAAGGCACAAAACAACTGAATCCCACCCATACTGCATTGTTTCACATGAACAATACATGTTGTCAATTCCCAACACAAGCCAATTTTTTCCCTTTTTTTTTTTTTTTTTATGCGGTCAGGACACTGAAAATAGGATAGGCTCACCTGTCTCTTAAGGCCCATAGACACTGGGTGATTTTGAGCTGAAAGCAGGTCACTTTTAGTTTGTTGAGCTGCTTTCAGCTCAAAGCCGCTCAGTGTGTATGGACAAGCGATGAGCGCTGATGCGCACTCCCGCTTCATCCCTGGCGGCCGCCGTTCATCTGCTGATATTACCAGTAGATGAACGGCGGGGTGAGCGGCTTTCCATAGCGTACTGCTATGGAAAGCCCCTCATCCCCGTTGACATCGCTGGGCAGCGGGGAAAAGCGATCAGTGTGTGTGTATGCACTGAGTGCTTTTCAGCCCAGCGATGTCCGCGATCATCGCTGTTCATACACGCTGGGCAAAAACGCACAGTGTGTATGCACCTTAACAAAAATTGCAAAGTCTGTTTTTAACTCCCGATGTATCTTCACAGCTAACTGGATACCCCTGCACGTGTCCTATGCTACTAAATACAAAATGTTTTGCAACTCATTATTTCAAAAATGTTTTACATTTAAACGTGTAAAATTAGTAATTAAGTTAATGAAAGACCTGATGCGGAATTGGCTGGAAAATAAGTGTACGCGTTCTTGCACTGCTGCATAGAAAAATAAGATTTTACTCACCGGTAAATCTATTTCTCGTAGTCCGTAGTGGATGCTGGGGACTCCGTAAGGACCATGGGGAATAGACGGGCTCCGCAGGAGACTGGGCACTCTAAGAAAAATTTAGTACTACTGGTGTGCACTGGCTCCTCCCTCTATGCCCCTCCTCCAGACCTCAGTTAAGGAAACTGTGCCCGGAAGAGCTGACATTACAAGGAAAGGATTTTGGAATCCAGGGTAAGACTCATACCAGCCACACCAATCACACCGTATAACTTGTGATAACATACCCAGTCAACAGTATGAACAATAACAGAGCATCAGACAAACCTGATGCAACCATAACATAACCCTTATTTAAGCAATAACTATATACAAGTATCGCAGAAGAAGTCCGCACTTGGGACGGGCGCCCAGCATCCACTACGGACTACGAGAAATAGATTTACCGGTGAGTAAAATCTTATTTTCTCTAACGTCCTAGTGGATGCTGGGGACTCCGTAAGGACCATGGGGATTATACCAAAGCTCCCAAACGGGCGGGAGAGTGCGGATGACTCTGCAGCACCGAATGAGCAAACCCAAGGTCCTCCTCAGCCAGGGTATCAAACTTCTAGAACTTTGCAAAAGTGTTTGAACCCGACCAAGTAGCTGCTCGGCAAAGCTGTAATGCCGAGACCCCTCGGGCAGCCGCCCAAGAAGAGCCCACCTTCCTTGTGGAATGGGCTTTTACTGATTTTGGAGGCGGCAAGCCAGCCGCAGAATGAGCCTGCTGAATCGTGTTACAGATCCAGCGAGCAATAGTTTGCTTTGAAGCAGGCGCACCCAGCTTGTTGGATGCATACAGGATAAACAGCGAGTCAGTTTTCCTGACTCCAGCCGTTCTGGCTACATAAATCTTCAAAGCCCTGACTACATCTAGTAACTTGGAATCCTCCAAGTCACGAGTAGCCACAGGCACTCCAATAGGTTGGTTCAAATGAAAAGATGACACCACCTTTGGCAGAAATTGCGGACGAGTCCGTAATTCTGCCCTGTCCATATGGAAAACCAGACAGGGGCTTTTACATGACAAAGCCGCCAATTCTGACACACGCCTAGCCGAAGCTAAGGCCAATAGCATGACCACTTTCCCTGTGAGATATTTTAACTCCACGGTCTTAAGCGGCTCAAACCAGTGAGATTTCAGGAAACTCAACACCACGTTAAGATCCCAAGGTGCCACTGGTGGCACCAAAGGGGGCTGAATATGCAGCACTCCCTTTACAAACGTCTGAACTTCAGGTAGAGAAGCTAGTTTATGAAAGAAAATGGATAGGGCCGAAATCTGGACCTTAATGGACCCCAATTCTAGGCCCAAAGTCACTCCCGACTGTAGGAAGTGAAGGAAACGGCCCAGCTGGAATTCCTCTGTAGAAGCATTCCTGGCTTCACACCCAGCAACATATTTTCGCCGTATACGGTGATAATGTTTAGCCGTCACGTCCTTCCTAGCCTTTATCAGCGTAGGAATAACCTCATCCGGAATCCCTTTTTTCTACTAGGATCTGGCGTTCAACCGCCATGCCGTCAAACGCAGCTGCGGTAAGTCTTGGAACATACAAGGTCCCTGCTGCAACAGATCCTGCCCTAGAGGCATAGGCCATGGGTCCTCTGTGAGCATTTCTTGCAGCTCTGGATACCAAGTCCTTCTTGGCCAATCCGGAACAATGAGTATTGTTCTCACTCATCTTTTCCTTATGATTCTCAGCACCTTGGGTAAGAGAGGAAGAGGAGGAAACACATAAACCGACTGGAACATCCACGGTGTCACCAGTGCGTCTACAGCTATCGCCTGAGAGTCTCTTGACCTGGCGCAATACCTCTGTAGCTTTTTGTTGAGGCGGGATGCCATCATGTCCACCTGTGGCAGTTCCCACCGACCTACAATCTGCGCGAAGACTTCTTGATGAAGTCCCCCCTTTCCCGGGTGGAGGTCGTGCCTGCTGAGGAAGTCTGCTTCCCAGTTGTCCACTCCCGGAATGAACACTGCTGACAGTGCTCGTACGTGATTCTCCGCCCATCGAAGAATTCTGGTGGCTTCTGCCATCGCCACCATGCTCCTTGTGCCGCCTTGGCGGTTTACATGAGCCACTGTGGTGATGTTGTCTGATTGGATCAGCACTGATTGGTTGCGAAGCAGGGTCTCCGCTTGACTTAGGCGTTGTATATGGCCCTTAGTTCCAGGATACTGATGTGAAGGCAAGTCTCCTGACTTGATCACAGCCCTTGGAAACTTCTTCCCTGAGTGACTGCCCCCCACCCTCGGAGGCTTGCATCCGTGGTCACCAGGACCCAGTCCTGAATGCCGAACCTGCGGCCCTCGAGAAGGTGAGTACTCTGCAGCCACCACCGGAGAGACACCCTGGCCCCGGGGGATAGGGTGATTAACCGATGCATCTAAAGATGTGATCCGGACCACTTTGTCCAGTAAGTCCCATTAGAAGGTCCTCTCATGGAACCTGCCGAAAGGAATGGCCTGGACTCGAGTGCAGTGATGCACTGATACCTGTTTTGGTTTTAATAGATTCCTGACCAGTGTCACGAGCTCCTGAGCTCTCTCTATCGGGAGATAAACCCTTTTCTGGTCTGTGTCAAGGATCATGCCTAGGAGAGGCAGATGAGCTGTAGGAACCAACTGCGACTTTGGAATATATAGAATTCAGCCGTGTTGCCGTTACACTTCCAGAAAAAGCGATACGCTGTTCAGCCACTGCTCTCTTGATCTCGCTTTTATGAGGAGATCGTCCAAGTACGTGATAATAGTGACACCTTGCTTCCGCAGGAGCACCATCATTTCCGCCATTACCTTGGTGAATATTCTCGGGGCGGTGGAGAGACCAAACGGCAACGTCTGAAATTGGTAATGACAATCCCGTACCGCAATTCTGAGGTACGCCTGATGAGGTGGATAAATGGGGACATGAAGGTATGCCTCCTTTATGTCCCGAGTCACGATAAAATCTCCCCCTTTCAGGCTTGTAACGACCGCTCTTAGCGATTCCATCTTGAACTTGATCCTTTTCAGGTATATGTTCAGGGATTTTAAATTCAATATGGGTCTGACCGAACCGTCTGGTTCCGGGACTACCACATGGTCGAATAATAACCCCCTCCTTGTCGAAGGAGGGGAACCTTGACCACCACCTGTTGAAGATACAATTTGTGAATTGCAGTTAACCCTGTTTCCCTCTCGTGGGGGGAAGCCGGCAGGACCGTCAGTGAGGAGGCATCTTCTCAAAGTCCAGCTTGTATCCCTGAGACACAATATCTATTGCCCAGGGATCTAACAGGGAGTGAACCCACTTGTTGCAGAACTTACGAAAGCGTGCCCCCACCGGGCCTAGCTCCGTCTGTGGAGCCCCAGCGACATGCGGTGGATTTTCATAGAGGCCGGGGAGGACTTCTGTTCCTGGGAACTAGCTGTGTTGTGCAGCTTCTTTCCTCTGGCCCCACCTCTGGCAAGAAAGGACGCATCTCGGCCTTTCTTGTTTCTTTGTTCGAAAAGCTGCATTTGATAATGTCGTGCTTTCCTAGGCTGTGTAGGAATATAAGGCAAAATATCCGAATTACCAGCTATAGCCGTGGAGACCAGGACCGAGAACCCTTCTCCACACAATCCTCAGCCTTTCATATGCCACTTAAGTTGGCATCATCTGTCCATTGCATATTCTACAGGACACATCAAGCAGAAATCGACATAGCTTTGACTCTAGGACCCAGTATACTCATGTCTCTTTGGGCATGTTTGATTATATATATCTCTTAAGACAGCATCTTTAATATATATACATATCTCTCTATATACACATATATATACATATATATATATACACACACACACACACACACACACACATACATACATACACACTAGGGTCTCAATTTCTGCTGACAAGGTACCTGTCCACGCCGCCCCAGCGCTATAAACCCGTGCCGACACAATCGCCGGTCTGAGTAGTGTACCAGAATGTGCACGCTATCTGCAGGATCCCTGAGAATAGCTAGGGCTACCTTCTGGGCAAACGTGACACCCTAGGGGAAGATTCCCATCACATCCTGGCCCTAGCGGGGAAAGGATACTGCCTGAGAATTATTTGTGGGGAGCTGCAGTCTCTTGCCTGGAGATTCCCGCTCTTTTTCCTCATGAGAGGAGGGAAATTTACCTCAGCTTTCTTCCCCTTAAACATGTGTACCCTTGTGTCAGGGACAAATGAGTCATCAGTGATATACAAGTCATCTTTTATTACAATAATCATATATTGAATACTTTTCTGCCATTTTGGCTGTAACTTTGCATTATCGTAGTCGACACTGGAGTCAAACTCTGTGTCGATATCAGTGTTCATTATTTTGGATAGTGAGCATTGTGAGACTCTGAAGGTCTCTGCGCCATAGGGACAGACATGGGTAAATTTCCTGTCTGTTCTCTAATCTTTTGTGCAATAAATTCACCTTAGCACTTACACATATCCAAACAGATGTCGGCGTTGTCGACGGAGACACCCTCTCACACACATATTTGCTCTATCTCCTCCTTAGGGGAGCCTTTGACCTCAGACATGTCGACACACACGTACCGACACACCACACACACAGGGGATGCTCTATTTGAAGACTGTCTCTCCAAAGGGCCTTGTGGGGGAACTGAGAGAGAGTATGCCAGCACACACCCCAGCGCTATATGACCCAGGAATCACACAGTAACTTAGTGTTAACCAAGTAGCTGCTGTATATATTGTTTTTACGCCAAATTTATGTGCCCCCCCTCTCTTTTTCACCCTCTCTATCGTGCTACTGCAGGGGAGAGCCTGGGGAGCTACCTCTCAGCGGTGCTGTGGAGAGAAAATGGCGCTGGTGAGTGCTGAGGAAGAAGCCCCGCCCCCTCAGCGGCGGGCTTCTGTCCCGCGATTTTGTGTAAAAATAATGGCGGGGGCTCATGCATATTACAGTGCCCAGCTGTATATATGCTGCTTTTTGCCAGGAGGTACTCAATTGCTGACCAGGGCGCCCCCCCCCCTGCGCCCTGCACCCTACAGTGACCGGAGTGTGTGGGTTAGTGTGGGAGCAATGGCGCACAGCTGCAGTTATGTGCGCTACCTCATATGAAGACAGGAGTCTTCTGCCGCCGATTTTGACGTCTTCTTGCCTCAACCCGCCGGCTTCTGTCTTCTGGCTCTGCGAGGGGGACGGCGGCGCGGCTCCGGGAACGGACGACCAAGGTTAAGTTCCTGTGTTCGATCCCTCTGGAGCTAATGGTGTCCAGTAGCCTAAGAAGCGCAACCTAGCCGCAGTTAGTAGGTTTGCTTCTCTCCCCTCAGTCCCACGTAGCAGAGAGTCTGTTGCCAGCAGAAGCTCTCTGAAAATAAAAAACCTAACAAAATACTTTCTTAATAGCAAGCTCAGGAGAGCTCACTAAAATGCACCCAGCTCCTTCCGGGCACAGATTCTAACTGAGGTCTGGAGGAGGGGCATAGAGGGAGGAGCCAGTGCACACCAGTAGTACTAAATCTTTCTTAGAGTGCCCAGTCTCCTGCGGAGCCCGTCTATTCCCCATGGTCCTTACGGAGTCCCCAGCATCCACTAGGACGTTAGAGAAATAAGTGTATTATTTAGCCGTATATGTCCTGCCGTATGTGTACACTTGGTTTAATACAAATCATCATGAGTGCTCCCTTGCACAAGTCCTATACTACTTGCAGAAGATGTGCTCTTTGCTTGCGTCCAACTCTGTCTAGCTTGCAGTTCCAACGGTATGCCCGAGAACTTGGCCTACATAAGAAAGCACTGTTACACCTCTTCAGTCCAAGTGTAGATGTGGGTGAAATGCATAGGACTCTGCATCACCTGTATTTGTCTGTGCCCAGTTCTAGAGTATGCTCAATGTAAAAACAGACTACACACTGTATGCTCCACAAACAGGCTAATGCTAGCTCAGCCACAGACCCTATACATGCATCGCCAACAGATTGTTTTCTGAAAAAAAAATATCTGACATTACTCTGAACAACGCACTAGTATGGCTTAAAGCCAACATGAATAGTAAAGGGAATACCGAACATCTGGGAACTATTTGAAAACATGTGTTCTCCTTGCCAGACAGAGGATTGCAAAAATTAATAATAGTACAATGTAACAGTTTTACAGTACTTCGGGGCACAGACATGTATCCTTTCAGTAGATAAATGCATTTGCATTCTCTCCCACCAATTGCTGCCTTTAGCAATCCAGTCACTTACTAGGTAAGCACAGTAAAACTTGGAATAGTGTAAGTGGAAAACCACCTAAAATTCCAAAAACAGATACAGCTGAAGAGAGCATGTGACAGCATCGGCCACTTCATGAAGTCTGACAGGCCGTACCACACTCTATTCAAACACAGTAAAAACTGTACAAATATAAGCTCCATTTTCCCCAAACTTGAGGCACATCATTCTCAACTGGAAAATATGAAGTTGGCAATTACAAGAGAACGTTAAAACAGAATTGTGCTTCTGTGACATTAATATGCATCAATGACAGTACTAAACCAAAATTACTCATCTGCAGCAGGCTGTCATGTTAGGCACAATGGAAGCAAACACTGGAGATGTGTTTAGCAGTAATGGCTGATGCGTACAGAGAAGCAGGGACTGAGATGTCACAGCAACTCACTCAGTGCTTTTCCACCCACGTCAAATCATGAAATGGTCATGAAAATGTGAGAGGAGACTCATTGTATGTAATGGAGTAGGGTTGTAATATGTGAATTTTGTTTGTAATGAATCTTTAATTTGTCTTGTTGACACAAACATCAAAACACTGCTACATACTATGCATCACTTTACAGATACAGGTACACTTGATGGTTCGGCACCTCTTTTAATAGGCACATCGGGGGGAATTCAAATGTTTGAAATGTCAGTTGGGTATCTGTTTTTTTTCCGTCTATTAGATAGAAGAAAAAAAAACAGACACCCAACTGACTACTCAAACAATTGAATATACCCAATCAGGTGCCGAAGGGAGTTAGCCTGCAGGGGAAGTTATGCCGAGGGAGGGCTTAGTTAGGCTGTCGGACGGCTCAGATAGGTTGCGGGGTAGAGAGTTAGGCTGCGGGATGTTTAGGTGCTGCGGGGCAGGGGGGAATTAGGCTGCAGGAGGGCTCGGTTAGGCAGTGGAGGGAGGTTTAAGGCCAGTACACATGTTCTTATTTTCCCAGAGATGTGTTCTGAGCGATTTATCAGTGACCGCTCAGCACACATCTCTCCCCCCGCTCAGCACAGTGCAATGTGTGCTGAGCGAGGGGGATGGGGGGAGCTACTGTATGTGGTAGATTGGCATGCACAATCTAGCACCGGCGATAGCGACACGCAGGGCCGCGCATTGCTATCGCTGTAGGGCATACACACAAGAGATCCGTGCTTAAAATCTAAGCAATTTGGTCGGATTGCTTAGATTTAAAAAAACGGATCTCTCAGTGTGTAGGGGGGCGGGAGGGTAAACCGTCTGGTGCTAATTTCTGTTCTCATATCCTATGGTATTTTGATTTTATGCCCATCTATTTAAGATGAGCTCATACCACAGTGAGCGTTATCGTTATTTCCCCTGTCAGCGCTGTGGTTTGCTTTCCAGCAGCGCTGACAAATGAAGAATAGCGCTGCCTCCTGGCTCAGTGTGCATGTGCTGTCCTCGGGAAATTCCGGCATATGCGCAGTATTAACTTCCGTGGAAGAAGCAGGAAGGGAAACACAGTGTGAATGAGCTGCACGTCAGGCTGCTGCTATGGAGACTGGAGAGGTGCAATGGCTTATGGGACCATGGCCGGAAGTATCTGGATGGGGTCCGAAGCATAGCGCTGAATAGTGCTATTTAACGGAAGAGTCACAGAGGGGGAGGCAGAAATAGCACTGCGAGTGCTAAAACAGTGCAAAGATTGATAAATAAGGACTAGCATGCTCAGTCAGTGAGAGGGAGAGAAAAAAATAACACTGAAAAACGGCGCAGGGGGCTCATAATGAATAAGAAAAAACCCTAAATAACACTCAATATGAAATTTAAGGGCAAAAATGGTTTGATAAGTGAGATTACTGGTATGATAAAGATCTTTCTATATTCCCTACCACAGAGGCATGGAACAGAAAGGTTTATGTTGGCATAAGCCAATCAACAGAAAAGTATATAATTGCAGATGAGGAAGGAACCACATGTAGTAGGCCAAGCATGGTGAGAACACACAAATTACATTAGAAATCAGTTCAATAAAAACAAATATATTGGGTACAAACAAGGCAAAGCATGATTCAATGTTATCTCTGTGAGGGTCACGACAAAGCAAGTAGGAGACGATGGGTTTAGAGGAATGAATGAAACTGGGGATTACATATATTAATTTAGGACCTACAAAAGGGATATTATACTTGTGTAAGATGCTTACAATTTACTAGGTATTGGGGGTAATTCCGAGTTGATCGCTGCATCAAATTTGTTAGCAGTTGGGCACAGCCACTTGCACTGCAGGAGTGGCAGATATAACATTTGCAGAGAGAGTTAGATTTGGGTGGGGTGTGTTCAAACTGAAATCTAAATTGCAGTGTAAAAATAAACCAGCCAGTATTTACCCTGCACAGAAACAAAATAACCCACCCAAATCTAACTCTCTATGCAAATGTTATATCTACCCCCCTGCAGTGCACATGGTTTTACCCAACTGCTAACAAATTTGATGCTGCGATCAACTCGGAATTACCCCCATTGTACCAACGAGGAATAATGGCAGTTCTTAGCTGCAGTTTTGTGGGGCACCTGCCGCTGTGCAGGTTCCGTACTGCCTCTGTTATCTCCAGCCCCGGCAAACCCCACCGCTAGCTGCAGTGCTGCCACCCGCAGTGAGGTGCGCCCAGCTTCTTCACACACTTTAGCCGGCGGGTAGCGCTGCAGAAGTCCGAGCTGCTTGCAGGCTCTGACCCCTTCCTCCCTCCAGCCGCAGCGTCTCCGGGGGGCTAACCAGTCACTCCCAGTCTCCCCTTACCACAGTGCCCGGCAGCCGCGAGGTCCGCGCCGCGTGCATGCTCTGACCCCCTCCTCCCTCCAGCCGCAGCGTCTCCTGGGAGCAAACCAGTCACTCCCAGTCTCCCCTTACTACAGTGCCCAGCAGCCGCGAGGTCCACGCCACGTGCATGCTATGACCCCCTCCTCCCTCCAGCCGCAGCATCTCCTGGGGGCTAACCAGTCACTCCCAGTCTCCCCTTACCACAGTGCCCGGCAGCCGCGCGAGGTCCACGGTGTGTGACTGAGGAGGGGAGGAAGGGATGCGGACGGGTAGAGGAAGCAGGACTCCAGCCTGAGAGAGTCAGCCATGCCAAGTCTCCAGCAGCAGCAGATCCCAACAGGTTGGAGTGGAACAGCAGCAGCCAGCAGCAGTGACTCCGGTAAGACACATCTGTCTGTCACCACTGTTTTGTCCCTAATACCAATCTCTCCCGTGCCCTGTGTTCGGTCATGTCCCTGTCACCCCTGGCCTTGCCCTGCCACCCTTATCCTGGCCCTGTCACCCTTATCCTGGCCCTGTCACCCTTATCCTGGCCCTGTCACCCTTATCCTGGCCCTGTCACCCCTATCCTGGCCCTGTCACCCCTGTGCTTGCCCTGTCAACCCTATACTGGCCCCGTCACCCCTGTCCTGGTCCTGCCGCCCCTACCCTAGCCCTGTCACCCCTATCCTGTCACTGTCATTTCTGTCCTGGCCCCGTCGCCCCTGTCCTGGCCCCGTCACCCCTGTTCTGGCCCTGTCACCCCTGTCCTGGCCCTGTTACTGCATACCCTCCAACTACCTTTTTGGCAGGGACAGTACCCGCAGCGCCTCCAGACCCCTCCCCAATGCACCACACCTCCGCACCTTCCCCTCCACCACATGCGGTACTCCACCCCTCCCCCACACGCTGTGCCTCCAGACCCCCTACACCACCCGCGGCTCCCACTCCTCCGCCCCTTCCACCATTCACCCCCCTTATATATGTCTCCCCCCACACCTGCCCCCCTCCACCCGCAGCATCTGCAGACACCCTACCCTCACCCACCCCTCCCCCACGAATTGCACCCCCGCACCTGCCCCTCCACCACCTGCAGCACCTCCGGACCTCCTTCCCCATCCACCGCACCACCCGTACCTGCCCCTCCCCTACCCATGGCGCCTGCGGACCCCTACCCCACCCCCGGCACTTTTGTCCCTTCCCATCCCACAGCACCTCCGGAACCCTTCACCCATCCACAACATCCCCACACCTGCCCCTCTCCCACCCATGGCACCCCTGCCCCTCCCCCACCTGCAGTGCCTCCGGACCCCTCCCCCATCAGCATCCCCCACTCCTCTGCCCCTCCCCCACCCGCAGCACCAGCCGACCCTTCCCCATCCGGGCCCCACCCCCACTTCCGCCCCCCCTCCACCCGCAGCATCTACAGACACCATCCGCAGTCCCCCCTGCACCCGCTACATTCTGTACATTGTGCCCTGCAGGTGCTGTTCACGCCGTCGCAAGGGGCTGCGCCTCATTCACCATCGCACGCCCTTTCATTGTGCAATATTTAACCACTAACAAAGGAATGCAGGTAATACTCCATATAATACAAATATTGAACCCCAGAAAGGCAGGCAAGGGTTAAGGGGGCGTAGCCCCTTGCGACGGTGTGAAGAGCACCCGTAGGGTGCGATGAAGTACCTAGTGTGTATATATATACACACACAAAACAGATACTTTCTGTTTAATAGCGCAAAAGGGAGAGTGAGAAAGTGGAATTTGGCAGCCCAAACCCAATCCTAAGTCCCTTGTTAGGAGGGACTAAAAAGATACAAACATGTGCCAGTAGAGGAATGGGCGCACTTGGGTTGTTTTTCCACCCAATATTCAATGGGGAAAAACAGCAGTCTCCCTAAGATATTTACTCCTAATTCGAGAGCATAAAACCACATTTAACATGTTCCATGTAAAAATGTATTACAACATAAAAGCAATGATACAAAACGGTATAGTATCTCTTCTTGCAGATAACACCATATAGTACAGAGGACCAGTTGAAATAACTTTGATAGATTCCTCCTTCTCCTTTGACAATTCGGAGATTTGAGGTTTATGAATAAATAACCCGACGCGTTTCGTCTTACTCTAAGACTTCATCAGGGGTATGTCTCTAGTGCTTGATAAATACTGTTCGTGCATCAATGAAATGGTAATTACGTATTCTGGATACTTGAAAAAACCACACACCGGTGGGGTACACAGGTGAAAGTTAGATTAAGCCTAATGGTTAAGTGCTTGAATAACAAGTTCAAACGCATAGGCCTGAACGCAAGTTCATATAGGTATGCGACCTTATGATTCAGGGATTTGGATAACAAGTTCAAATACACAGGTCTACCACAATTTCATATGCGTGTGTAACCTTACCAGTAGCTACAATAGCTTCAAGTCACAACCAGTGTAATATATATATATATATATATATATATATATATATATATATATATATATATATATATATATATATATATAATAAGATTTTACTTACCGATAAATCTATTTCTCGGAGTCCGTAGTGGATGCTGGGGTTCCTGAAAGGACCATGGGGAATAGCGGCTCCGCAGGAGACAGGGCACAAAAAGTAAAGCTTTTTCAGATCAGGTGGTGTGCACTGGCTCCTCCCCCTATGACCCTCCTCCAGACTCCAGTTAGGTACTGTGCCCGGACGAGCGTACACAATAAGGGAGGATTTTGAATCCCGGGTAAGACTCATACCAGCCACACCAATCACACCGTACAACCTGTGATCTAAACCCAGTTAACAGTATGATAACAGCGGAGCCTCTGAAAGATGGCTTCCTTCAACAATAACCCGAATTAGTTAACAATAACTATGTACAATTTATGCAGATAATCCGCACTTGGGATGGGCGCCCAGCATCCACTACGGACTCCGAGAAATAGATTTATCGGTAAGTAAAATCTTATTTTCTCTATCGTCCTAGTGGATGCTGGGGTTCCTGAAAGGACCATGGGGATTATACCAAAGCTCCCAAACGGGCGGGAGAGTGCGGATGACTCTGCAGCACCGAATGAGAGAACTCCAGGTCCTCCTTAGCCAGAGTATCAAATTTGTAAAATTTTACAAACGTGTTCTCCCCTGACCACGTAGCTGCTCGGCAAAGTTGTAATGCCGAGACCCCTCGGGCAGCCGCCCAAGATGAGCCCACCTTCCTTGTGGAGTGGGCCTTTACAGGTTTAGGCTGTGGCAGGCCTGCCACAGAATGTGCAAGTTGGATTGTGCTACAGATCCAACGAGCAATCGTCTGCTTAGACGCAGGAGCATCCATCTTGTTGGGTGCATACAATATAAACAACGAGTCAGATTTTCTGACTCCAGCTGTCCTTGCAATATATATTTTTAATGCTCTGACAACGTCCAGTAACTTGGAGTCCTCCAAGTCACTTGTAGCCGCAGGCACTACAATAGGCTGGTTCAGATGAAATGCTGACACCACCTTAGGGAGAAAATGCGGACGAGTCCGCAGTTCTGCCCTGTCCGAATGGAAAATCAGATATGGGCTTTTGTAAGATAAAGCTGCCAATTCTGATACTCTCCTGGCAGAAGCCAGGGCTAGAAGCATGGTCACTTTCCAAGTGAGATATTTCAAATCCACCTTATTTAGTGGTTCAAACCAATGAGATTTTAGAAAGTCCAAAACCACATTGAGATCCCACGGTGCCACTGGAGGCACCACAGGAGGCTGTATATGCAGCACTCCCTTAACAAAGGTCTGGACTTCAGGGACTGAAGCCAATTCTTTTTGAAAGAAAATCGACAGGGCCGAAATTTGAACCTTAATAGATCCCAATTTGAGACCCATAGACAATCCTGATTGCAGGAAATGTAGGAATCGACCCAGTTGAAATTCCTCCGTCGGAGCACTCCGATCTTCGCACCACGCAACATATTTTCGCCAAATTCGGTGATAATGTTGCACGGTTACTTCCTTCCTTGCTTTAATCAAAGTAGGAATGACTTCTTCCGGCATGCCTTTTTCCTTTAGGATCCGGCGTTCAACCGCCATGCCGTCAAACGCAGCCGCAGTAAGTCTTGAAACAGACAGGGACCCTGCTGAAGCAAGTCCCTCCTTAGAGGTAGAGGCCACGGATCTTCCGTGATCATCTCTTGAAGTTCCGGGTACCAAGTCCTTCTTGGCCAATCCGGAACCACTAGTATCGTTCTTACGCCTCTTTGCCGTATAATTCTCAATACTTTTGGTATGAGAGGCAGAGGAGGAAACACATACACCGACTGGTACACCCAAGGCGTTACCAGCGCGTCCACAGCTATTGCCTGCGGATCTCTTGACCTGGCGCAATACCTGTCCAGTTTTTTGTTGAGGCGAGACGCCATCATGTCCACCATTGGTCTTTCCCAACGGGTTACCAGCATGTGGAAGACTTCTGGATGAAGTCCCCACTCTCCCGGGTGAAGATCGTGTCTGCTGAGTAAGTCTGCTTCCCAGTTGTCCACTCCCGGGATGAACACTGCTGACAGTGCTATCACATGATTCTCTGCCCAGCGAAGAATCCTTGCAGCTTCTGCCATTGCACTCCTGCTTCTTGTGCCGCCCTGTCTGTTCACATGGGCGACTGCCGTGATGTTGTCCGACTGGATCAACACCGGTTTTTCCTGAAGCAGAGGTTCTGCCTGGCTTAGAGCATTGTATATTGCTCTTAGTTCCAGAATGTTTATGTGAAGAGACGTTTCCAGGCTCGTCCATACTCCCTGGAAGTTTCTTCCTTGTGTGACTGCTCCCCAGCCTCTCAGGCTGGCGTCCGTGGTCACCAGGATCCAATCCTGTATGCCGAATCTGCGGCCCACCAATAGATGAGGACTCTGCAACCACCACAGAAGAGACACCCTTGTCCTTGGAGACAGGGTTATCCGTAGGTGCATCTGAAGATGCGACCCTGACCATTTGTCCAACAGATCCCTTTGGAAAATTCTTGCGTGGAATCTGCCGAATGGAATTGCTTCGTAAGAAGCCACCATTTTTCCCAGGACTCTTGTGCATTGATGTACAGACACCTTTCCTGGTTTTAGGAGGTTCCTGACAAGGTCGGATAACTCCTTGGCTTTTTCCTCCGGGAGAAAAACCTTTTTCTGAACCGTGTCCAGAATCATCCCTAGGAACAGCAGACGAGTTGTCGGCATTAACTGGGATTTTGGAATATTCAGAATCCACCCGTGCTGTTTTAGCACTTCTTGAGACAGTGCTAATCCCATCTCTAGCTGTTCTCTGGACCTCGCCCTTATTAGGAGATCATCCAAGTATGGGATAATTAATATGCCTTTTCTTCGAAGAAGAATCATCATCTCGGCCATTACCTTTGTAAAGATCCGAGGTGCCGTGGACAATCCGAACGGCAGCGTCTGAAACTGATAGTGACAGTTTTGTACAACGAACCTGAGGTACCCCTGGTGTGAGGGGTAAATTGGAACGTGGAGATACGCATCCTTGATGTCCAAGGATACCATAAAGTCCCCCTCTTCCAGGTTCGCTATCACTGCTCTGAGTGACTCCATCTTGAACTTGAACTTCTTTATGTACAGGTTCAAGGACTTCAGATTTAGAATAGGCCTTACCGAGCCATCCGGCTTCGGTACCACAAAAAGAGTGGAATAATACCCCTTCCCTTGTTGTAGAAGAGGTACCTTGACTATCACCTGCTGAGAGTACAGCTTGTGAATGGCTTCCAAAACCGTCTCCCTTTCGGAGGGGGACGTTGGTAAAGCAGACTTCAGGAAACGGCGAGGTGGATCTGTCTCTAATTCCAACCTGTACCCTTGAGATATTATCTGCAGGATCCAGGGATCTACCTGCGAGTGAGCCCACTGCGCGCTGTAATTTTTGAGACGACCGCCCACCGTCCCCGAGTCCGCTTGAGAAGCCCCAGCGTCATGCTGAGGCTTTTGTAGAAACCGGGGAGGGCTTCTGTTCCTGGGAAGGAGCTGCGTGTTGCTGTCTCTTCCCTCGACCTCTGCCTCGTGGCAGATATGAATAGCCCTTTGCTCTCTTATTTTTAAAGGAACGAAAGGGCTGCGGTTGAAAAGTCGGTGCCTTTTTCTGTTGGGGAGTGACTTGAGGTAGAAAGGTGGATTTCCCGGCTGTAGCCGTGGCCACCAAATCTGATAGACCGACTCCAAATAACTCCTCCCCTTTATACGGCAAAACTTCCATATGCCGTTTTGAATCCGCATCGCCTGTCCACTGTCGCGTCCATAAAGCTCTTCTGGCCGAAATGGACATAGCACTTACCCGTGATGCCAGTGTGCAGATATCCCTCTGTGCATCACGCATATAAAGAAATGCATCCTTTATTTGTTCTAACGACAGTAAAATATTGTCCCTGTCCAGGGTATCAATATTTTCAATCAGGGACTCTGACCAAACTACCCCAGCACTGCCCATCCAGGCAGTCGCTACAGCTGGTCGTAGTATAACACCTGCATGTGTGTATATACTTTTTTGGATATTTTCCATCCTCCTATCTGATGGATCTTTAAGTGCGGCCGTCTCAGGAGAGGGTAACGCCACTTGTTTAGATAAGCGTGTTAGCGCCTTGTCCACCCTAGGAGGTGTTTCCCAGCGCTCCCTAACCTCTGGCGGGAAAGGGTATAATGCCAATAATTTCTTTGAAATTATCAGCTTTTTATCAGGGGCAACCCACGCTTCATTACACACGTCATTTAATTCTTCTGATTCAGGAAAAACTATAGGTAGTTTTTTCATACCCCACATAATACCCTGTTTAGTGGCACCTGTAGTATCAGCTAAATGTAACGCCTCCTTCATTGCCAAAATCATATAACGTGTGGCCCTACTGGAAAATACGGTTGAATCGTCACCGTCACCACTGGAGTCAGTGCCTGCGTCTGGGTCTGTGTCGACCGACTGAGGCAAAGGGCGTTTCACAGCCCCTGACGGTGTTTGAGTCGCCTGGACAGGCACTAATTGATTGTCCGGCCGCCTCATGTCGTCAAACGACTGCTTTAGCGTGTTGACACTATCCCGTAGTTCCATAAATAAAGGCATCCATTCTGGTGTCGACTCCCTAGGGGGTGACATCCTCATATTTGGCAATTGCTCCGCCTCCACACCAATATCGTCCTCATACATGTCGACACACACGTACCGACACACAGCAGACACACAGGGAATGCTCCTAACGAAGACAGGACCCACTAGCCCTTTGGGGAGACAGAGGGAGAGTTTGCCAGCACACACCAAAAGCGCTATATATATATATATCAGGGATAGCCTTATAATAAGTGCTCCCTTATAGCTGCTTTGTTATATCAAAATATCGCCATAAATTTGCCCCCCCCTCTCTGTTTTACCCTGTTTCTGTAGTGCAGTGCAGGGGAGAGACTTGGGAGCCGTCCTGACCAGCGGAGCTGTGAGAGGAAATGGCGCCGTGTGCTGAGGAGATAGGCCCCGCCCCTTTTCTGGCGGGCTCATCTCCCGCTATTTAGAAAAATCAGGCAGGGGTTAAATATCTCCATATAGCCTCTAGGGGCTATATGTGAGGTATTTTTAGCCTTTATAGGTATTCATTTGCCTCCCAGGGCGCCCCCCTCCCAGCGCCCTGCACCCTCAGTGACTGCCGTGTGAAGTGTGCTGAGAGGAAAATGGCGCACAGCTGCAGTGCTGTGCGCTACCTTTAGAAGACTGCAGGAGTCTTCAGCCGCCGATTCTGGACCTCTTCTGACTTCAGCATCTGCAAGGGGGCCGGCGGCGCGGCTCCGGTGACCATCCAGGCTGTACCTGTGATCGTCCCTCTGGAGCTTGATGTCCAGTAGCCAAGAAGCCAATCCATCCTGCACGCAGGTGAGTTGACTCCTTCTCCCCTCAGTCCCTTTCTAAGCAGCTCTTTAGGAGAGCCACCTAGATTGCACCCTTCTCGGCCGGGCACAAAAATCTAACTGGAGTCTGGAGGAGGGTCATAGGGGGAGGAGCCAGTGCACACCACCTGATCTGAAAAAGCTTTACTTTTTGTGCCCTGTCTCCTGCGGAGCCGCTATTCCCCATGGTCCTTTCAGGAACCCCAGCATCCACTAGGACGATAGAGAAATATATATATATAATAGAGTAGGACATGCGGTGAAATGGGGTCCCGTGGAGTGGGCCGCAAGCTTACATGCATTGTACAATTCATAAACCAAAACCCCATTGTTTATTTAGATGTATATTAAAGCATTAAGGTGAATGAAGCTGCTTAGGAGAGTGCTGGGTTTTCTGATATATATATATATATATATATATATATATATATATATATATATATATATATATATATATATATATATATACACACACACACATATATATATATATATATATATATATATATATATATATATATATATATATATATATATATATATATATATATATATATATATATATACATACACACACACACATACACACATACATACACACATACATACATATATATATATATATATATATATATATATATACCCCGAGTGTATTTCCAGACCACAGATCCAGAATAGAGGGCACTCACCAGTCCAACTTCAATTTAAAGGATTTATTGGTACATCAGAGTCAATTCATAATGTCGACGTTTCGGCTTAAGCAAGCCTTTTTCAAGACAACCCAGGAGACATCTGCTCAGCACACCAAGAATAAGCATACTGACAACCTCTCACGGGCTCCCCTATATACTGCACACAATCAATTAATTATCTTAATTACCGGAAGTGCATTACCCCATTAGCACACCTTGGGTTCTCCATATTATTTCTCTCCATCACCAAACGTCTATACAGTGCACATCGTGTAATCATGTCATAGGATACATAGGCATTATACATGTATAACGAACACACATCAATATCTAGACTAATTAAAGTACTAACCGGGGTTTCTAATTGTCGTTCGTACCGGAAGTATCCTCTTTGCGTTCCACCGGTATCACTGGGCCTATCTCCACCTAACGTACGTCACGTCATATCCGTTGCGCCATAGCGCGTGACCGGAAGTGCGATCTATGCGTCTCATAGCGGAACTTTTTTTGCGTTCCATCTATTAACAACTAGAGGGGCTTCACATTATACATAATACCTCTAATGGAAGTACCATTAGTCAGTAATATGCATAGTTGTCACAGAGCGTATCTAACATCATATAGAGTGTGTCTAACATTATATAGAGGAGCCCATAAGCCATCACCACACCACAATAAAATACACATCATCCTCCCACATTGGATTGTCAGTCACACCATATTAGACCCTATGGGACCAAAAGTGTATGTCGGGCAAAATCAATATGGGACATAAATTAAAAAAACTAATTAATAGTTTGATAAATTAGCTCATAAAATGGTATAGGTACATCTCAAATAATATAATATTCTAGTTTTCAATGTACTTCTCGCTAAAGATCAATCAGGATAGGACACATTCTGTTGTACCCAAACTTTCAATGTATAAAGAATTTCAGTGGGTTATTCTCATTTAACCCACGTGGTACGACTGTGTCCAATGTATAAATCCAACGTGCTTCAAGTTTCTTCAGTGCGAGTACTCGGTCGCCACCTCGCACCAATTCCGGAACCTGGTCAATGACCATACACCGTAAGGATGAGACCTGATGATTGTACTGGAGGAAGTGTTTCGCTACCGGTTTATCAGTTTCTTTTGTATCAATTGCTGTCCTGATTGAGTATCTGTGGTTTGCCATTCTGTCCCTGAATGACCTGCTTGTCATTCCAGTATAATATAAACCACAGGGGCAAATAACCACATAAATTACAAAGGCACTCGTACACGTAAGATTATAGCGGATCTTAAATTTGGTTCCATTGTGCGGATGTCGGATATCTCTTCCACTTATCATCGAGTTACAGGTTGTGCAACCTTTGCATTTAAAGCAACCCGTTCTCCCTGATCTCAACCAATGTGAAGAGGTCTTAGTTGGCTGCATCATGGGTCGCATTAACAACTGGCGCAGATTTGGACCCCTTCGATAGGCTCTCATTGGGGGGCTGCTCCCCTTGAGATTCAATTGTGGGTCTGATGTCAGCATCGGCCAGTGTTGCTCATAAATGTAATGTGTGAAGTGTGGTCATATGTGCTCACATGTACCATTCGATCACTTTTCACAGCCCGCTCTGCTTTGCTCAATGGATTTCTGAAACGATGATATGCCTTTTTGATACATCTGTTTAGAGTTGTTGGTGAGTACCCTCTTTGCAAAAATCTGGTTTTCATCTCATCTATCTGCAGTACAGCAAGTTCATGTGATGAGTTTATTCTAAGAACCCTCAGGAACTGAGATATTGGTAGACTTTCTTTTAGCTTAGGTGGATGTTGACTGGTTGCTAATAAGGTGGTATTCCGATCAGTCACCTTCCGAAAAAGCGTAGTACCAAGTCCAGCACCCTCCTTCCACACTGTTACATCCAAAAATGTAACTGTGGTCTGATCTATATTGTAAGTAAATCTGATGGGTCCCTCCAGTCCATTGAGAGTGTCTATCATATTGGTCAATTCGTCCCTTGTGCCAGACCAGAGTAAAAAAATATCGTCAATAAACCTCATATATCTAATCAATTTAGGCGCATACCGGGACAATATGTGATTACATTCATATACCGCCATATATAGATTAGCATATGCCGGTGCTAGATTAGAGCCCATAGCTGTGCCTTTAATTTGGGCATAATAAATCACTACCATACATAAAGTAATTATGTTTCAGTACCAATGTAGTCAACTCAGTTAAGAATTTTATCGGTGGCTTACTGTGTTGGACTTCAGTTAGATGATGTTCAATTGCCTCTATCCCATCTAAATGCGGGATTACAGTACACAGCGACTGTACATCCAATGTCGCTAGCCATATCTCTGAATCAGGTAACACAATATCTCTGATCTTAAGCAAAAAATCTGATGTGTCTCTCACATAACTACTGGTTTTGCTTACCAGCGGTTGCAAAAATTGGTCAATGTAAATAGCAAGTGGTTGAAGAAGTGACCCTTTCGCCGAAATGATTGGACGACCCGGCGGGTCCTCCAATTGTTTATGGACTTTCGGCAGGGTATACAATATTGGTGTGACAGGATGTTCAACCTTCAAAAATGAAACTGTGTCATCATCAATCCAACCTGCCCCAAAACCCAAATCGATGGTCTCATCTATAATTTTCTTATATATGTTGATGGGGTTACACTTCAACTTCACATACGTCTGTTCATCAGAGAGTTGGCGTCTAACCTCACTGTCATACTGGCACCAATCCTGAATCACCACCACCCCGCCTTTGTCAGCGGGACGTATGGTGATGTTCTTGTTATCCCTTAGGGATTTTAGTGCCGACCTTTGTTCAATGGATAAGTTAAAGTATTTAGGTGACGTTTTCACCCTATTCACCTTCTCTGTTTCTACCATCCGTGTAAACGTTTTAATGCTGGCATTATGAGATGTAGGGTCATAGTAACTAGGCTGTTTACATTTATTGGACTCATTAGATATGCTCTTATTACCAAATTGTTCCCTTAGTCTCAATTTACGTCCAAAACGATAATTATCAATCATCCAATTGAACGGATCGTGTGTCGTTGTTGGGACGAAAGAGAGACCAAGTTCCAATACTGACATTTCCGCATCATTAAGGGTATATGAGGACAGGTTAAAGACTGTACTCAAGTCCGTGGTTTCGGACCTCTTCTTTTTACACTTACCACCCCTCCTTTGTTGGCACCTCGGCCTCCGCCTCTTCGGAATGGGGGGTATACATAGTCTCCTGTCCCTAAAAAACGTTCCCTTCTAGTGTCATTAGAATCAGTTGCTTCTCCCTCAGACGATGATTGTACCGAGGAATTCCCTTATTCTAAATTAACTCTCTGACGGCGATATCGAAAGGGACGTCTGGCTCTATTCTCATTAGAGTTTCCTACTAGCCACCTGTACACAGTGTGTAATTTGTAATCACTGTTTACAGTTTCCAACTTTTTACGTTTAAATTGTAGTAATTCTTGTTGGTACATATCAATCTGTCCCTTGAGTTTCTCAACCCAGGGTTCTGTTTTATCACTCACAATTTTTTTCATATACAAATTTTTAAAGGCCTCAATCTCCACTCGCAATTTCTTAAGCTCACTAGTTACTTCCTCTATTACAAGGAGAATAAGGTCAGACGAGCACTTATTGAGGACAGCACACCATTTTGCACAGAATGTGGGATTATTCCTCCCCAGGTTTGGTATATTATGTACCCTAAACCCCCTGGGTATTTTTTTAGATCGATGATATTCACTGAGGAATTGGCCATGTAGGACCAGATCTGTTTCGCGTTTTCTCATTCTGAGAAGTTTATTATATAAATCAGATACTGTTTCAGCAGGTAGTTCAGAAAACTCAATCTGGTCAAAATAGATCTTATCCGCGTCATCATCAGTTAAAGATAAAAAATTGGTTTCAGCTGCCCTCAATAAGTCCTCGTCAAACACATTAACACCTGTTTGAGACATGGTAAAAAGAAACTATATTCTGATCTGGCACAAGTTTGGACAAATGCGAGAAGTACACACTATACCATAAAAGTATATACAATCTTCAAATCACCTCAGTGTGTGACTTGTACATCAGTACATACTCCCAGCAGCAATACAGATATCACTGGAAGAAAGATTATAAAAAAATCAAAAAAAGGTGTAAATAATTTTCATAATTCAGCTTCATCAACGGGTGCTTGACAAAAAATCCAAAACAATGCAGTCCTGGATCCACTAATATCAATGGGGTCAATTCTATTCGGCAACTAAAGAATAGCGCCGGGAATTAGCTCCCGACGCTATTCAATTCAGCTAAAGTTAAGTCGGCGATGTCCCGTTCTCGCCGACTTAACAGGTAGTTTTGTCGGGAGAACGGGCATTCTCCGACTTAACTACCCGGCGCGAGGCTGATTCCCGACAGAATCAGCCTCGCGCCGGCCGCGAGGCAGCACTTTTGTCGGGTTTATTCTCTCATCCCCCGGGGATGAGAGAAGAATTCCCGACAATTGCGGGCAACTAGTAGCAGAATTGAATAGCGTCGGGAGCTAATTCCCGGCGCTATTCTTTAGTTGCCGAATAGAATTGACCCCAATGTGTAATATATATATATATATATATATATATATATATATATATATATATATATATATATATATATATATATATATATATATATACATATATATATATACACACACACACACACACACACACACACATACACACATATATATATATGCATACATACACACATATATATATGCATACATACATACTTATTTATAAGTATGCTTATACAACGGGTGGTCTTCAGTATGCCGGCTGTCGGGATCCCGGCGCACAGTATACCGGCGCCGGAATCCCGACAGCCGGCATACCGACACTTATTCTCCCTCGTGGGGGTCCACGACCCCCCTGGAGGGAGAATAAAATAGCGTGGCGCGTGCCCGCAGCACGGCGAGCGCAGCGTGCCAGCAGCGTGGCGAGCCTGCAAGGGGCTCATTTGTGCTCGCCACACTGTCAGTAAGCCGGCGGTCGGGCTCCCGGCACCGGTATGCTGGTCGCCGGGAGCCCAACCGCCGGCATACCATACTACACCCTATACAACACATCTAATGAGCCTAGGACACAATATCTGTATTCAGTAAATCACCATCGGAATATTCGGCCTTGTTATGTCATGGAGTAGCAGTTTAAAAAAAAAAAAAACACACCTGAGCAATCCATTTAACAAGGTCTGCAACACATTTTAATTACCATTTAACAAGTGTGTTTTATTTAACAGCACACTTAACTGAAGCACTGGTCTATAAAAAGAAAGATGATCATAAATGTTAAAACGACCCATGCTGTGTAAGAGCAGGTCATCAAATCACGCACAGATTTAGGTTTCCTGGGACATAAACAGCAGGTCATTAGATTTGGGTGGGGTATGTTCAGACTGAAATGTATATTGCAGTGAAAAATAAAGCAGCCAGTTTTGATCATGCACAGAAACAATATAACCCCCCCAAATCTAATAGGCCCTACACACTGGCCGACATCAGTCAAAGATATGAACCATCTCGTTCATAAATGAACGAGATACCGTTCATATCTTTGAGTGTGGAGGCTCCAGCGATGAACGATGCGCGGCCCCGCGCTCGTTCATCGCTGGTCCCCCGTCGGCTGTACATGCAGGCCAATATGGACGATCTCGTCCATATTTGCCTGCACTTCAATGCAGCCGGGTGACAGGGGGAGTGACGAAATTTCACTCCCCCCGTCACTGCCCCTCCGCCGCCGGGTCACCCGTCGGCCGTATCAGTCGTCGGGCAGCTCGGCGGCGGATCGGCCAATGTGTAGGGCCCATTATAGGCCCTACAGACTGGCAGATATCACTGAAAGATATGAAAGATCTTGTTCATTAATGAACGAGATATCGTTCATATCTTTCAGTGTGTATGCACCAACGATGAGGCCCTGCGCTCTTTAATCGTTGGTGCCGGCTCATTTAAACATGCAAGCCAATATGGACAATCTCGTCCATATTAGCACGCACTGCTATGGAGCCGGGTGACGTGGAAGTGAAGAAACTACACTCCCCCGCGACCAGGTCACCCGTATCGGCCGTCGGGCACCTCGGCGGCACATCACGATGTGTGTAGGACCCTTAACTCTCTCTGCACATAGTACATCTGCCCCAACTGTGGTGCACATGGTTTGGCCCAGTTGCTTACTTTTTTGGTTTCTTAACAAACCTGAATAACCCCCTAAATTCACTTTGACTTTTTAAAATAACATAGAAGTATATTAGTGCACAGTAATGCTAAAGAGATTAAAGGTTCAGAAAGGTTAATTCAAAAAAGTGTTTAAAATAACAAATTTGTTCTGGTTTTGTTTTCCTTGTGCTCAGCAAATATTATTTTGTTAACACATGGTACTGTATACCATTTCTAAAGGTGCGTACACACGGTGAGATTCGGGCTAAACCCCTAGGTCGGTATCGCAAGCGTATAATGACTGTGCTTGCGATACTGACTATGGGCATAACTCAGATCTGGTCGCACGCAGGCTATTTTTTGAACTGTTGCGACCAGGTAATCGCCACCTACAGGGGAGGGGGTTAGGGCTGTGCAGGGCTGCAAAAGTTTGTGCAGTCTCTGCACAGTTCAGCACCTCTGCGATGATCATTGCTAGAGCCGACATCAGGATCCCTCCCTGGAAACAGCCGGGCACGCCTGCGTTTTCCCTCGACACTCCCAGAAAACGGTGAGTTGACACCCCCAGGCGGCCTCTTCCTGTCAATCTTCTTGCGTTCGCCGCTGCAAATGCTTTCTTTGTTGTTTTCGTTGCTGTCCGGCGACAGCCATCACCGCCCAGCGACGCGCCTGCGTATTGCGGCCCCCATGCATGCACTGTTCAGACCCGATCGCATGGCTGCAAAAAACTGCAGCGTGCTATCGGGTCTTAATGACCCCGTATGTGCGATTTTGGCTAAGTATCAATTTTGACTATCTTTTCTACAAGATATTAAAAATTGACTTGCCTGTACAGTCTACCTAGGCTTGCAATGCCGACCGCGCATCGGCATTGCATCGGGATCGCAAGGTGACTTTCACATTGTGATCTGCACTAATTTTCCTTACGATTTTGACTATATAGTCAAAAATCTCACTGTGTGTGCACACCTTAAAGCACATTGTTTTATTATGACTAAAATATATGAATTTAGCAGTTGAGCTGGGCAAATCGATTTGACCAATTCCTGAGACCAAGACCATCAGCAATTTTTTTTTTATTATTATTCCTTGGTAATATTTTCAATTGATTGAAAAAGATTTTAAAAAAAGGCTAATCACCTTTTCTGTAGCGCTAAAGCTGGCTACACACTATACAATATATTGGCCAATATTTCTATCAACGATATATAGCAACAACCATCGTGTAGTGTGTACCCCCAATTCATTGTTTGATGGATTGTGCTGCACGTCATATAGAGCGATGCAATGTAAGATGCAGTTACATTAATCCTGTAATGATATACTGTCGTATGACATATAATATAGCGTGTACACAGACTCAATATAGCACTACAACGTATCAGTCAGTTGCAATATCACCAGGTCATATAAGTGTATACCTAGCTTAAAACTGTTTTGCAGAGAGCTGTACCAGGTTCTACTCTGGCGACTAGGGGGGACATTTACTAAGCAGTGATAAGAGCGGAGAAGTGAGCCAGTGGAGAAGTTGCCCCATCAACCAGTCAGCAGCTCTGCATAATTTTATAGTATGCAAATTATAGATGTTTCTTCAGTGCCGATTGGTTGCCATGGTACAGGCTACTCTAGTGCCGAAACAGGGTTCCAAACAGAAATACCATGGGTCTGGTGCAGAGCTCAATGTACGCCTATTTGCAGAGCATATGTTGCTTGTTTTTGCACTGCAGATGCAGAGCTACAGTATATGAGTATCAAGTTTCTGGTGGCTGAGCAGTCTCTGTGCCATCTCCTATAGTCAACTTTCAGGTATGGGGGCAGATGTACTAAGGCTTCAGAGAGAAATTCAATACCAACCAATCAGCTCCTGTCATTTTTCAAACACAGCCTTTAACATGAGAGTTAGGAGCTGATGGCTGGTATTTTATCGCTCTCTAATGCTTAGTACAGGTGTATAATTTGCCACACAGCTGAACTTAATGTGCCATGACGAGGATAATAACGATCAGACTAATACCCCTTTCGATAAATCCCGGGTTTTCGCACATGAATGCGTATCAACCCAGGATTTCTGCATTTTACCAGGGTCAGGCCTGGGACCCAGGAATTTGCAGGCTTTTAGACCCGCCAAATTCCCAGCAGCATGTGTGAAAGAGGCTTAAGCGTGTGGCTGGACGACAACTTTATACACATTTTATGTTAGGCATACAATACGCTAGCAATTTCAACTCGGGATCAGTCCCATTGTGTGAAAAGAGATGCTGGTAAAAGGTCCCAGAGTTCTAATCAAAGCATCATCTACTTCCTTGGGGCTCACCCACACAGACACATTCTGTCACTTTCAAAATGTGATAAAATATGTGGATAATAAGAATTTACTTACCGATAATTCTATTTCTCGGAGTCCGTAGTGGATGCTGGGGTTCCTGAAAGGACCATGGGGAATAGCGGCTCCGCAGGAGACAGGGCACAAAAAAGTAAAGCTTTACTAGGTCAGGTGGTGTGCACTGGCTCCTCCCCCTATGACCCTCCTCCAGACTCCAGTTAGGTACTGTGCCCGGACGAGCATACACAATAAGGGAGGCATTTTGAATCCCGGGTAAGACTCATACCAGCCACACCAATCACACCGTACAACTTGTGATCTAAACCCAGTTAACAGTATGACAACAGAAAGGGCCTCTTAAAGATGGCTCCTTAACAATAACCCGAATTAGTTAACAATAACTATGTACAAGTATTGCAGATAATCCGCACTTGGGATGGGCGCCCAGCATCCACTACGGACTCCGAGAAATAGAATTATCGGTAAGTAAATTCTTATTTTCTCTATCGTCCTAAGTGGATGCTGGGGTTCCTGAAAGGACCATGGGGATTATACCAAAGCTCCCAAACGGGCGGGAGAGTGCGGATGACTCTGCAGCACCGAATGAGAGAACTCCAGGTCCTCCTTTGCCAGGGTATCAAATTTGTAAAATTTTACAAACGTGTTCTCCCCCGACCACGTAGCTGCTCGGCAGAGTTGTAATGCCGAGACCCCTCGGGCAGCCGCCCAAGATGAGCCCACCTTCCTTGTGGAGTGGGCTTTTACAGTTTTAGGCTGTGGCAGGCCTGCCACAGAATGTGCAAGTTGAATTGTGTTACAAATCCAACGAGCAATCGACTGCTTAGAAGCAGGTGCGCCCAACTTGTTGGGTGCATACAATATAAACAGCGAGTCAGATTTTCTGACTCCAGCCGTCCTTGCAATGTATATTTTTAAGGCTCTGACAACGTCCAACAACTTGGAGTCCTCCAAGTCGCTAGTGGCCGCAGGCACCACAATAGGTTGGTTCAGATGAAATGCTGATACCACTTTAGGGAGAAAATGCGGACGAGTCCGCAGTTCTGCCCTATCCGAATGGAAGATTAGATAAGGACTTTTATAAGATAAAGCCGCCAATTCAGATACTCTCCTGGCAGAGGCCAGGGCTAGTAACATAGTCACTTTCAATGTGAGATATTTCAAATCCACCTTTTTCAATGGTTCAAACCAATGGGATTTGAGGAAATCTAAAACTACATTTAGATCCCACGGTGCCACCGGAGGCACCACAGGAGGCTGTATATGCAGTACTCCCTTGACAAAAGTCTGGACCTCAGGGACAGAGGCCAATTCTTTTTGGAAGAATATTGACAGGGCCGAAATTTGAACCTTAATGGATCCCAATTTGAGACCCATAGATAATCCTGATTGCAGGAAATGTAGGAAACGACCCAGTTGGAATTCCTCCGTCGGAACCCTCCGATCCTCGCACCACGCTACATATTTTCGCCAAATGCGGTGATAATGTTTCACGGTGACTTCCTTCCGTGCCTTAATCAAGGTAGGAATGACTTCTTCTGGAATGCCTTTCCCTTTTAGGATCTGGCGTTCAACCGCCATGCCGTCAAACGCAGCCGCGGTAAGTCTTGAAAAAGACAGGGACCCTGCTGTAGCAGGTCCCTTCTCAGAGGTAGAGGCCACGGTTCGTCCGTGAGCATCTCTTGAAGTTCCGGATACCAAGTCCTTCTCGGCCAATCCGGAACCACTAGTATTGTTCTTACTCTTCTTTGCCGTATGATCTTCAATACCTTTGGTATGAGCGGCAGAGGAGGAAACACATACACTGACTGGTACACCCAAGGAGTTACCAGTGCGTCCACAGCTATTGCCTGTGGATCTCTTGACCTGGCGCAATATTTGTCCAGTTTCTTGTTGAGGCGAGACGCCATCATGTCTACAATTGGTCTTTCCCAACGGTCTATTAACATGTTGAAGACTTCTGGATGTAGACCCCACTCTCCCGGATGAAGATCGTGTCTGCTGAGGAAGTCTGCTTCCCAGTTGTCCACGCCCGGGATGAACACTGCTGACAGTGCTATCACGTGATTCTCCGCCCAGCGAAGAATCTTGGCAGCTTCTGCCATTGCACTCCTGCTTCTTGTGCCGCCCTGCCTGTTTACATGGGCGACCGCCGTGATGTTGTCCGACTGAATCAACACCGGCTTTCCTTGCAGGAGAAGTTCCGCCTGGCTTAGAGCATTGTAGATTGCTCTTAGTTCCAGAATGTTTATGTGAAGAGACTTTTCCAGACTCGTCCATACTCCCTGGAAGTTTCTTCCTTGTGTGACTGCTCCCCAGCCTCTCAGGCTGGCGTCCGTGGTCACCAGGATCCAATCCTGAATGCCGAATCTGCGGCCTTCTAATAGGTGAGCCTTCTGCAACCACCACAGAAGTGACACCCTTGTCTTTGGTGACAGGGTTATTCGCAGGTGCATCTGCAGATGCGACCCTGACCATTTGTCCAACAGATCCCTTTGGAATATTCTTGCATGGAATCTGCCGAATGGAATTGCTTCGTAAGAAGCCACCATTTTTCCCAGGACTCTTGTGCATTGATGTACTGACACTTTTCCTGGTTTTAGGAGGTTCCTGACCAGATCGGATAACTCCTTGGCTTTTTCCTCTGGAAGGAAAACCTTTTTCTGAACCGTGTCCAGAATCATTCCTAGGAACAGCAGACGAGTTGTCGGGATTAAATGGGATTTTGGAATATTCAGAATCCACCCGTGTTGTCTTAGCACCTCTTGAGATAGTGCTAAAGCTGTCTCCAGCTGTTCTCTGGACCTTGCCCTTATTAGGAGATCGTCCAAGTATGGGATAACTAATACGCCTTTTCTTCGAAGAAGAATCATCATCTCGGCCATTACCTTGGTAAAGACCCGAGGCGCCGTGGACAATCCGAACGGCAGCGTCTGAAACTGATAGTGACAGTTTTGAACAATGAACCTGAGGTACCCCTGGTGTGCGGGGTAAATCGGAACGTGTAGATACGCATCCTTGATGTCCAAGGATACCATAAAGTCCCCTTCTTCCAGGTTCGCTATCACTGCTCTGAGTGACTCCATCTTGAACTTGAACTTTTTTATGTAGAGGTTCAAGGACTTCAGATTTAGAATAGGCCTTACCGAGCCATCCGGCTTCGGTACCACAAATAGAGTGGAATAATACCCCTTTCCTTGTTGTAATAGGGGTACTTTGACTATCACCTGCTGAGCGTACAGCTTGTGAATGGCTTCCAACACCCTCTCCCTTTCGGAAGAGACGGTTGGTAAGGCAGACTTCAGGAAACGATGAGGAGGATCCGTCTCTAATTCCAACCTGTACCCCTGAGATATTATCTGCAGGATCCAGGGGTCTACCTGCGAGTGAGCCCACTGCGCGCTGTAATTTTTGAGACGGCCCCCCACTGTCCCCGAGTCCGCTTGAGAGGCCCCAGCGTCATGCTGAGGTTTTTGCAGGAGCCGGGGAGGGCTTCTGTTCCTGGGAAGGAGCTGCCTGTTGGTGTCTCTTCCCTCTTCCTCTGCCTCGTGGCAGGTACGACAAGCCCTTTGCTCTCTTATTTTTGTAGGAGCGAAAAGGCTGCGGTTGAAAGGTCGGTGCCTTTCTCTGTTGGGGAGTGACTTGAGGTAAAAAAGTGGATTTCCCGGCAGTAGCCGTGGCCACCAAGTCTGATAGACCAACTCCAAATAACTCCTCCCCTTTATACGGCAAAACCTCCATGTGACGTTTTGAATCCGCATCGCCTGTCCACTGTCGTGTCCATAAGGCTCTTCTGGCTGAAATGGACATAGCACTCATCCGAGATGCCAGTGTGCAAATATCCCTCTGTGCATCACGCATATAGATAAATGCATCCTTTATTTGTTCTAACGACAGTAAAACATTGTCCCTATCTAGGGTATCAATATTTTCAATCAGGGATTCTGACCAAACTACTCCAGCACTGCACATCCAGGCAGTTGCTATAGCTGGTCGTAGTATAACACCTGCATGTGTGTATATATTCTTTTGAATAACTTCCATCTTTCTATCTGATGGATCCTTAAGTGCGGCCGTCTCAGGAGAGGGTAACGCCACTTGTTTGGATAAGCGTGTGAGCGCCTTGTCCACCTTAGGGGGTGTTTCCCAGCGCGCCCTAACCTCTGGCGGGAAAGGGTATAATGCCAATAACTTTTTTGAAATTATCAACTTTTTATCAGGAGCAACCCACGCTTCATCACACACGTCATTTAATTCTTCTGATTCAGGAAAAACTGTTTGTAGTTTTTTCACACCATACATAATACCCTGTTTTACGGCATCTGTAGTATCAGCTAAATGTAACGTCTCCTTCATTGCCAAAATCATATAACGTGTGGCCCTACTGGAAAATACGTTTGAATTTCTACCGTCGTCACTGGAATCAGTGCCCGTGTCTGGGTCTGTGTCGACCGACTGAGGCAAAGGGCGTTTTACAGCCCCTGACGGTGTTTGAGGCGCCTGGACAGGCATTAATTGATTGTCCGGCCGCCTCATGTCCTCAACTGACTGTTTAAGGGAAGATAAACCATCACGTAATTCCACAAATAAAGGCATCCATTCTGGTGTCGACCCCCTGGGGGGTGACATCTGCATATTTGGCAATTGCTCCGCCTCCACACCAATATCGTCCTCATACATGTCGACACCACGTACCGACACACACCGCAAACTCACAGGGAATGCTCTAATGAAGACAGGACCCACTAGCCCTTTTGGGGAGACAGAGGGAGAGTCTGCCAGCACACACCACAAAGCGCTATATATACAAGGGATATCCTTATATTAAGTGCTCCCTTATAGCTGCTTTAATATATATATATATAGCCATTAATGTGCCCCCCCTCTCTGTTTTACCCTGTTTCTGTAGTGCAGTGCAGGGGAGAGACCTGGGAGCCGTTCTGACCAGCGGAGCTGTGACAGAAAATGGCGCCGTGTGCTGAGGAGATAGGCCCCGCCCCTTTTTCGGCGGGTTCTTCTCCCGCTATTTTTCCAGTCAGGCAGGGGTTAAATATCTCCATATAGCCCCTATGGGCTATATGTGAGGTATTTTTAGCCTTGTATAAGGTTTATATTTGCCTCTCAGAGCGCCCCCCCCCAGCGCTCTGCACCCTCAGTGACTGCCCAGTGAAGTGTGCTGAGAGGAAAATGGCGCACAGCTGCAGTGCTGTGCGCTACCTTATGAAGACTGAGGAGTCTTCAGCCGCCGGTTTCCGGACCTCTTCACGCTTCAGCATCTGCAAGGGGGTCGGCGGCGCGGCTCCGGGACCGGACTCCACGGCTGGGCCTGTGTTCGATCCCTCTGGAGCTAATGGTGTCCAGTAGCCAAGCAGCAAATCCACTCTGCATGCAGGTGAGTTTACTACTTTCCCCCTAAGTCCCACGTTGCAGTGATCCTGTTGCCAGCAGGACTCACTGTAAAGAAAAAAAACCTAAACTAAACTTTCTCTAAGCAGCTCTTTAGGAGAGCCACCTAGATTGCACCCTTCTCGTTCGGGCACAAAATCTAACTGGAGTCTGGAGGAGGGTCATAGGGGGAGGAGCCAGTGCACACCACCTGACCTAGTAAAGCTTTACTTTTTTGTGCCCTGTCTCCTGCGGAGCCGCTATTCCCCATGGTCCTTTCAGGAACCCCAGCATCCACTTAGGACGATAGAGAAAACAATTCGATAACTGCTGTATATGTATACAGCGTACACAGCATGCATACAGATATTAAGAACGACAATTTCACCCTAGTAGAATTGTCAATTAAGGATGCTCCTGTGTGTGTTACAAGGGAAGGGGGTATCTTCGGGAAGCCAGCAGCCAGACTAAACAGAATTATGGGCCTTAATCAGGTTGGAGCTCTAGTGAGACTGAAACTGCAATCTTCTCAAAGCTGCTACTGCTGAAAATCACATGTGAAGAGCAGCCATTAATGGTAAAAAAAAAAGACACCCACTGATGCCATCGCAATTCTGCATATGCATCAGCAGAATCGCTCCAGACGCAGAAACAGAGTACCATCGACAGTTGCGGTTGATCCATGGCTACTCAGAATAATCAGAATGCAATTGCAGCGGTGCTGTTTTTTTAATCGCAAGCGATTGCAACCGACGTAAGATACTGTGACTCCCCAGAAAAACCATGTTAACACCCACGAACAGTCACTTCCTGTCAATCAAATGGCGATCGCATTTCACTTAGGCTGTGATCGCATTACGGCTTTCGTAGCACATGCGCAGTCTGCCGATAATAATTTGCAATTAAGCGATCCATGCTGAATAAGGCTCTATGACCGCTTCTCTGCAGCAGATTGCCCATACCTTTCACTAGAGCTCCATGAAACAGCTGTCATAGAGCTTGGGTATATATTATCCTCCAGCACAAACAGGGGTTTCACTTTTAGCACCCCACTACACACAGACAAAACACCATTTGGCTACAATTGGCTGAGCTCAAGCTGAAGCTACTTTTTAAAGTTCGGAGACTTTCACAGAGTATAATTATTTCTGTGTATACATGGACCATTTAATTTTTTGCCACGGTCATGCTATTCAATATTCAGAAATATCTTTGGCCACAACAAGTAAAACATGTGGACATGGAGAGTGAATTGCTGCCGTTTAATCTAAATAGGTAATCCTGTCAAACACCAATGAAATCTCTGAATTTGAATTGCTTGATCAATTGGAAAAAAGAGTCTTCAGGAAAACTTTAGATTGACCTGTAACTAAACTAAACAAACTACTAAAATCAGTGTGGACAAACATCAACTTACTGCTGGCTTTCATGATATTACTAGCATTCATTTATTCAAGCACAATCTATTTTTTCACTGGCCAGGTAACAGCCCAAGAGGCAAATCTAATTGAGAATCTTTGGGCAACTGGGTAATATAAAAGATTAAAATAAATAAAGAAGTTGTCGACCACCACCACCAAGACTGGTCTCATGGAAGAACTTCTCCAAATATGGCATAGGGATGAAGACATCAAATTAAACTGTTAAAACTCTCATGAACAGCATGCCAAACTGTATCAATATAAACAAAGGATTTCATACATGAAGGATTAATCGTTTTAAACAGGTCAACAAAATGGTTTTATAAAAATGTGACTGTTTTAAATTTCTTGTTTGAGTCTAATAAACTTGCACACCTCCGCACATCCACATAGATAATAATAATAATTTTATTTATATAGCGCTCTCTTTCTCCAAACAGGACTCAAGGCGCTTCTCACATTTAATTTTAAACAACTTACAGTATGTACTGTCTATATATCCCAAGTACTGTATAACACCTACAGTAGGTCCTCTACAAATGTAACCACTTAATTGATGTTTTTTTACCCCACAAAACTACACAGAAAAAAAAAATAATAAGAATTTACTCACCGGTAATTCTATTTCTCGTAGTCCGTAGTGGATGTTGGGAACTCCGTAAGGACCATGGGGAATAGACAGGCTCCGCAGGAGACTGGGCACTCTAAAAGAAAGATTTAGTACTACTGGTGTGCACTGGCTCCTCCCTCTATGCCCCTCCTCCAGACCTCAGTTAAGGAAACTGTGCCCGGAAGAGCTGACACAACAAGGAAAGGATTTGGAATCCAGGGTAAGACTCATACCAGCCCCACCAATCACACTGTACAACTTGTGATAACCTTACCCAGTTAACAGTATGAACAACAACTGAGCCTCAGTAACAGATGGCTCATAACAATAACCCTTTAGTTAAGCAATAACTATATACATGTATTGCAGAGAGTCCGCACTTGGGACAAGCGCCCAGCATCCACTACGGACTACGAGAAATAGAATTACCGGTGAGTATATTATTTTCTCTGACGTCCTAGTGGATGCTGGGGACTCCGTAAGGACCATGGGGATTATACCAAAGCTCCCAAACGGGCGGGAGAGTGCGGATGACTCTGCAGCACCGAATGAGCAAAGGCAAGGTCCTCCTCAGCCAGGGTATCAAACTTGTAGAACTTAGCAAATGTGTTTGAACCCGACCAAGTAGCAGCTCGGCAAAGCTGTAAAGCCGAGACCCCTCTGGCAGCCGCCAAAGAAGAGCCCACCTCCCTTGTGGAATGGGCTTTTACTGATTTAGGATGCGGTAACCCTGCCGCAGAATGAGCTTGCTAAATCGTGTTACAGATCCAGCGCGCAATAATTTGCTTTGAAGCCGGAGCACCCAGTTTGTTGGGTGCATGCAGGATAAACAGCGAGTCAGTTTTCCTGACTCCAGCCGTCCTGGCTACATAGATTTTCAAAGCCCTGACTACATCAAGTAACCTGGAGTCCTCCAAGTCCCGAGTAGCCGCAGGCACCACAATAGGCTGGTTCAAATGAAACGCTGATACCACCTTAGGGAGAAATTGGGGACGAGTCCTCAACTCTGCCCTGTCCATATGAAAGATCAGATATGGGCTTTTACATGACAAAGCCGCCAATTCTGACACACGCCTAGCTGAAGCTAAGGCCAACAGCATGACCACCTTCCATGTGAGATACTTTAGCTCCACGGTCTTAAGTGGCTCAAACCAGTGTGATTTCAGGAAATCCAACACAACGTTAAGATCCCAAGGTGCCACTGGAGGCACAAAAGGGGGCTGAATATGCAGCACTCCCTTAACAAACGTCTGAACTTCAGGCAGTGAAGCCAGTTCTTTTTGAAAGAAAATAGATAGGGCCGAAATCTGGAACTTTATGGACCCCAATTTTAGGCCCATAGTCACCCCTGACTGTAGGAAGTGCAGAAATCGACCCAGCTGGAATTCCTCTGTTGGGGCCTTCCTCGCCTCACACCAAGCAACATATTTCCGCCATATGCGGTGATAATGCTTTGCTGTCACATCCTTCCTAGCTTTTATCAGCGTAGGAATCACTTCATCCGGAATGCCCTTTTCCAATAGGATCCGGCGTTCAACCGCCATGCCGTCAAACGCAGCCGCGGTAAGTTTTGGAACAGACAGGGCCCCTGCTGTAACAGGTCCTGTCTGAGAGGCAGAGGCTATGGGTTCTCTGAGATCATTTCTTGTAGTTCTGGGTACCAAGTTCTTCTTGGCCAATCCGGAACGATGAGTATAGTTCTTACTCCTCTCTTTCTTACTATCCTCAGTACCTTGGGTATGAGAGGAAGAGGAGGGAACACATAAACCGACTGGTACACCCACGGTGTCACTAGTGCGTCCACAGCTATCGCCTGAGGGTCCCGTGACCTGGCGCAATATTTTTTTTGCTTTTTAGCGGGACGCCATCATGTCCACCTGTGGCAGTTCCCAACGATTTACAATCTGTGTGAAGACTTCTTGATGAAGTCCCCACTCTCCCGGGTGGAGGTCGTGCCTGCTGAGGAAGTCTGCTTCCCAGTTGTCCACTCCCGGAATGAACACTGCTGACAGTGCTAGTTTCTTCCCTGAGTGACTGCCCCCCATCCTCAGAGGCTTGCATCCGTAGTCACCAGGACCCAGTCCTGTATGCCGAACCTGCGTCCCTCGAGACGATGAGCACTCTGCAGCCACCACAGCAGAGACACCCTGGCCCTTGGGGACAGGGTGATCAACCGATGCATCTGAAGATACGATCCGGACCATTTGTCCAACAGATCCCACTGAAAGATCCTTGCATGGAACCTGCCGAAGGGAATTGCTTCGTAAGAAGCCACCATCTTTCCCAGGACTCGCGTGCAGTGATGCACAGACACCTGTTTTGGTTTCAGGAGGTCCCTGACCAGAGATGACAATTCCTGGGCCTTCTCCTCCGGGAGAAACACCTTCTTCTGTTCTGTGTCCAGAATCATTCCCAGGAAAAGCAGACGCGTCGTAGGAATCAGCTGCGACTTTGGGATATTCAGAATCCAGCCGTGCTGTTGCAACACTTCCTGAGAGAGTGCTACGCTGACCAACAACTGCTCTTTGGACCTCGCCTTTATGAGTCCAAGTACGGGATAATTATAACTCCCTTTCTTCAAAGGAGTATCATCATTTCGGCCATTACCTTGGTAAATATTCTCGGAGCCGTGGAGAGACCAAACGGCAACATCTGGAATTGGTAATGACAGTTCTGTACCACAAACCTGTGGTACTCCTGGTGAGGTGGGTAAATGGGGACATGCAAGTAAACATCCTTGATGTCCAGCGACACCATAAAATCCCCCTCTTCCAGGCTTGCAATAACCGCCCTGAGCGATTCCATTTTGAACTTCAACTTCTTTATATAAGTGTTCAAGGATTTTAAATTTAGAATGGGTCTCACCGAACCGTCCGGTTTCGGTACCACAAACAATTTGTACAGCCCAGAGATCCACTTGTGAGCGAACCCACAGGTTGCTGAAGTTTCAGAGACGCGCCCCCACCGCACCTGGCTCCGCCAGTGGAGCCCCAACGTCATGCGGTGGACTTAGTGGAAGCAGGGGAGGATTTTTGTTCCTGGGAACTGGCTGCCTGGTGCAGCTTCTTTCCTCTACCCCTGCCTCTGGCCAGAAAGGATGCGCCTCTGACCCGCTTGCCTTTCTGAGGCCGAAAGGACTGCATTTGATAATACGGTGCTTTCTTAGGCTGTGAGGGAACCTGAGGTAAAAAAAGTCGACTTCCCAGCTGTTGCTGTGGATACGAGGTCCGAGAGACCGTCCCCAAACAATTCCTCACTCTTATAAGGCAAAACCTCCATGTGTTTTTTAGAATCAGCATCACCTGTCCACTGCCGAGTCCATAATACTCTCCTGGCAGAAACGGACATTGCATTAATTCTAGATGCCAGCAGGCAAATGTCCCTCTGGGCATCCCGCATATATAAGACGACGTCTTTTATATGTTCCATGGTTAGCAAAATAGTATCCCTGTCGAGGGAATCAATGTTGTCTGACAGGGTATCAGTCCATGCTGCTGCAGCACTACACATCCAGGCTGAAGCAATAGCAGGTTTCAGTAGAGTACCAGAGTGTGTATACACAGACTTCAGGATAGCTTCCTGCTTTCTATCCGCAGGCTCCTTTAGGGCGGCCGTATCCTGAGACGGCAGTGCCACCCTTTTAGATAAGCGTGTGAGCGCCTTGTCCACCCTAGGGGATGTTTCCCAACGTAACCTATCCGTTGGTGGGAAAGGGTACGCCATCAGTAACCTCTTAGAAATCACTAGTTTCTTATCAGGGGAACTCCACGCTTCTTCACACAAATCATTTAATTCATCAGATGGGGGAAAAGTCACTGGCTGCTTTTTCTCCCCAAACATAATACCCCTCTTGGTGGTAACCGGGTTAACGTCAGAAATGTGCAATACATCTTTCATTGCAGTAATCATGCATCGGATGGCCTTTGTAGACTGTACATTGGTCTCATCCTCATCTACACTGGAGTCAGACTCCGTGTCGACATCTGTGTCTACCATCTGAGCCAGAGGGCGTTTATGAGCCCCTGACGGCCTCTGAGTCGCCTGGGCAGGCGCGGGCTGAGACCCCGGCTGTCCCAAGGCTGCTGCGTCATCGAACCTTTTATGTAAGGAGTTGACACTGTTGGTTAAGACCTTCCACATATCCATCCAATCAGGTGTCGGCCCAGTGGGGGGCGACACCACACTAATCTGCCCCTGCTCCGCCTCCATGTAACCCTCCTCAAACATGTCGACACAGCCGTACCGACACACCGCACACACACAGGAAATGCTCTGACTGAGGACAGGACCCCACAAAGTCCTTTGGGGAGACAGAGAGAGAGTATGCCAGCACACACCACAGCGCTATATAACACAGGGATGTACACTATAATAAGTGATTTTTCCCAATAGCTGCTTACTTATCTTATTTGCGCCTAAATTTAAGTGCCCCCCCCTCTCTTTTTTACCCTTCTTGTATCCAGATACTGCAGGGGAGAGCCTGGGGAGCTGCGAAGGGAAAATGGCGCTGGTGTGCTGAGGAAGAAGGCCCCGCCCCCTCAGCGGCGGGCTTCTGTCCCGCGTTTTGTGTGACTTAATGGCGGTGGTTTACACACATATACAGTGCCAGACTGTATTATGTGTATACTTTGTGCCAAAAGGTATTATAATTGCTGCCCAGGGCCGGGCCGGGCCGGGCCGCCCCCCCCCCCCCCCCCCCCAGCGCCCTGCACCCTGCACCCTACAGAGACCGGAGTGTGTGGTGTGCTGTGGGAGCAATGGTGTGCGCTACCTTAATGAAGACAGGAGTCTTCAGCCGCCGTTTTCGTCGTTCTCTTCTGTCTTCTGGCTCTGCAAGGGGGACGACGGCGCGGCTCCGGGAACGGACGATCGAGGTCAGGCCCTGTGTTCGAACCCTCTGGAGCTAATGGTGTCCAGTAGCCTAAGAAGCACAAGCTAGCTGCAAGCAGGTAGGTTTGCTTCTCTCCCCTCAGTCCCACGTAGCAGTGAGTCTGTTGCCAGCAGATCTCACTGAAAATAAAAAACCTAACAAATACTTTCTTTTCTAGCAAGCTCAGGAGAGCCCACTAGGTGCATCCAGCTCTGGCCGGGCACAGATTCTAACTGAGGTCTGGAGGAGGGGCATAGAGGGAGGAGCCAGTGCACACCAGATAGTACCTAATCTTTCTTTTAGAGTGCCCAGTCTCCTGCCGAGCCCGTCTATTCCCCATGGTCCTTACGGATTCCCCTTATGGTCCTTACGGAGTTCCCAGCATCCACTAGGACAGGGGTGGCCAACCAGTCAGAGACAAAGAGCCATGAAATCTTGTTAGGTACATCAAAGAGCCGACATCGAGCCGAAGGCGCACTTGCAAAAATGGGGTGTGACCTTGTGCCTGCTAGGCCACGCCCCTGGTATAAAATACATTGAAAAAGACAGATCCAACATAAAATACAATGAAAAAGCCACTTCTACATCAAATAATTGAAAAAGCCAGATCCGCAGAAAATATATTGAAAAGCCAGATTTACATAATACACTTCAGTTCCCCGATGTGTCACTCCAGCCAGCTCCCCCATGTGTATTTGGCTCCCTCAGTTCTCAGTCTACGTAGTGCTGCTGCATGTCTGGCTGGAGTGCAGCGGTTTACAGATCTCTTGTGGTCACGTGACTTTGAGTGTTGGGAGCCACATTTGCATAAAGAAAGAGCCGCATGTGGCTCAAGAGCCACGCGTTGGCCACCACTGCACTAGGACGTCAGAGAAATGGGTTTTCTTTCTTTCTTTTTTTATAGTGATAAAGGGGGTTGCACCCTGAAACAGTGACTTAATACAGATTTGAAGTTTTCATTCATCCAAGTCTCTGAGTGCCGTTCCTTCTTTGTAGGAAAAATATATTATAATTATACACTGCTCAAAAAAATAAAGGGAACACTAAAATAACACATCCTAAATCTGAATGACTGAAATATTCTTATTAAATACTTTGTTCTTACAAAGTTGAATGTGCTGACAACAAAATCCCTCCATGTGCTCGCATCAAAGTTGGATCAGCGTGTAGTGTGTTTTTCCACTTTAATTTTGAGGGTGACTCCAAATCCAGACCTCCATGGGTTAATAAATTTGATTTCCATTGATAATTTTTGTGTGATTTTGTTGTCAGCACATTCAACTATGTAAAGAACAAAGTATTTAATAAGAATATTTCATTCATTCAGATCTAGGATGTGTTATTTTAGTGTTCCCTTTATTTTTTTGAGCAGTGTATATAAATTATAATATATATATATATATATATATATATATATATATATATATATATATATATATATATAAATTAACCCCCCTACACCCCCTTAGCAGCAATGGAAACACGAAAACAAACAAACAAGACAAACATGTTTTATAAGCCGTCCATCACTCCGTGGGGGATCCAGGGAGCCCAGTTCTGCACTTGCGCAGAATGGATCGCCTCATCAACACGACGGAGGACACAGCGGTCAGTGCCTTGCATGTGATGTGACCTGGCCAGGTAACGTGTTCTTCGCTCCAGTAGCATCACATACGACTAAGCCAGGCAAGTGGTTAAATATGTGGTTCAGAGAAAGCCACATACCATCTGGCAGCACTGCCTAGTTCACCCTCACACAAATTAAGAAGAAGCTCAATTCTGGCTTTTCCCACACTCCAAATTTGAATCTACAAGACAAATCAGTTAAACCATTATTCAAACACTATGTTTACAGTCTGCCAGGAACTGGAGGCTTTTTGCCAAGAAGAATGGGCAGCTTTACCATCTGAGAAAATAAAGAGCCTCATCCACAACTACCACAAAAGACTTCAAGCTGTCATTGATGTTAAAGGGGGCAATACACGGTATTAAGAACTGGGGTATGTAAACTTTTGATCAGGGTCATTTGGGTAGTTTCTGTTGTCATTATGATTTAAAAAGAGTAAACACAGTTGTTTGACAATAAATGGCTTCACACAACCACTAACCATGAGTGAAAGAAAAAAGTTTGTGAGTTATCATTCATATTCTCTGACAAATGGCCAGGAAATCACAAATTCTGCTAGGGTATGTATACTTAGGAGAACAAGTGTGTGTGTGTGTGTGTGTGTGTGTGTGTGTGTGTGTGTGTGTGTGTGTGTGTGTGTGTGTGTGTGTGTGTATTATATATATATATATATATATATATATATATATATATATATATATATATATATATATATATATATACACACACACACACACACACACACACACACACACATATACACACATACACACCATATATTTTGGGTCATATCCTTCTAGCTACTTAGACGGCTTTTGCACAGCTCTGGTCAACTGCTTCTGTACTCAGCTTGTCTGCCATTTAGAATAAGATATAGAAGCCTTTTTTAATTTGAAATGGCAGAAAGAACTACATCTCCCAGCAGCCCTTACGCCTCCCAGCAGCCACCTCCCCAGTCAGAAAATGAAAGACAGACCACCGGGAGCCACAGAGACTACTGGAGACCTCCAGATAGGCGAGTTTTGTTCTTTTGTTAAACTTGTGCCGCAGTGTTTTCAGCACTGGGTACTGGTACGGCGCATACCCGCCGTAATCCATAATTGGGTGCGAGGTAAGCAAAATTTTTAACCTCGTTCCCAATTGAATTCCCCCCCTTACTGTAACTTTGGTTATCCATGTTATATGAAGAATATATTGCATATACCCGTGTCAGATGTACTTTTTGTTATTTGATAAGTTTTGTTTTTTTTCTTTAATCTTTTTCACAATCAGTGTCTGCCCCGGCCTACTGGCTCTCCTAGGTTTTTTTTCTCCTTCATGTTCCCTTTTACTCTTCTGTGTAAACCACAAAAAAAAAAAAAAAAAAAAAACACCAGTGTTTAAAATAACACATACATCCAACTTATAGATACCAATTTCTAAAATAGACAACTTAAAAACTGGAAGTTAGATGTATATTTTGTTTGAACCTTTACAGTGCGTATCAAATAGCAAAGGCTTTATTAAAGAAACTGGTAAAACTCAACCAATTAGAGGTTTATTAAAATTAGTACAGACCCATCTAGACCAAGGAAAACAATTACCTGGTTTCTAAACATTAAAACACATTAGTAACATGCAATTAAGTAACCCAGTGAGTTAACAAAAGAAAAGAAAATATTGAATAGTTACTAACCAATAAAGTTTTTAACATTTCATAAATATGTAAATTGTCAATATAGTGACAGTGATACCTGAAAAAAAACTTTGGAAAAAATGTAAACCCAAAAATGCACGTCAAGTGATTGCTCCTCAGAATGCCAAAGGCATCCTGTTCTATTACATAAATATATCACTGTATACTAAGGAGTACACATCTTAAGGGAAATACACCCATGACATATCTTGATATCAACATCTTGTTGCTGGCAGTAAGCAAAGCCATATAGTGTAAACACTGTAATCAAATTTTAATTCAGTGCAGTCCTTAAGGAAATAAGACATTGTTAATGTTAACCATGAACAGGTACAGGTCTCTGAAAACAAACTTGCACCTTTATTTACATTTCGTAAGCGGCAATTGGCTGCTGTATGGTTAAGCGTGATAAAAATAAATGCAGCTGCAAAAAAAAAAAAAAAATGTAAATACTGTAGGAAAAATAAGAATTTACTTACCGATAATTCTATTTCTCGGAGTCCGTAGTGGATGCTGGGGTTCCTGAAAGGACCATGGGGAATAGCGGCTCCGCAGGAGACAGGGCACAAAAGTAAAGCTTTTACAGGTCAGGTGGTGTGTACTGGCTCCTCCCCCTATGACCCTCCTCCAGACTCCAGTTAGGTACTGTGCCCGGACGAGCGTACACAATAAGGGAGGATTTTGAATCCCGGGTAAGACTCATACCAGCCACACCAATCACACCGTACAACTTGTGATCTAAACCCAGTTAACAGTATGATAACAGAGGAGCCTCTGAAAGATGGCTTCCTAAACAATAACCCGAATTAGTTAACAATAACTATGTACAAGTATTGCAGATAATCCGCACTTGGGATGGGCGCCCAGCATCCACTACGGACTCCGAGAAATAGAATTATCGGTAAGTAAATTCTTATTTTCTCTATCGTCCTAAGTGGATGCTGGGGTTCCTGAAAGGACCATGGGGATTATACCAAAGCTCCCAAACGGGCGGGAGAGTGCGGATGACTCTGCAGCACCGAATGAGAGAACTCCAGGTCCTCCTTTGCCAGGGTATCAAATTTGTAAAAATTTACAAACGTGTTCTCCCCTGACCACGTAGCTGCTCGGCAGAGTTGTAATGCCGAGACCCCTCGGGCAGCCGCCCAAGATGAGCCCACCTTCCTTGCGGAATGGGCCTTAACAGATTTAGGCTGTGGCAGGCCTGCCACAGAATGTACAAGTTGAATTTTGTTACAAATCCAACGAGCAATCGACTGCTTAGAAGCAGGTGCACCCAACTTGTTGGGTGCATACAGTATAAACAGAGAGTCAGATTTTCTGACTCCAGCCGTCCTTTAAATGTATATTTTTAAGGCTCTGACAACGTCCAACAACTTGGAGTCCTTCAAGTCGTCTGTAGCCGCAGGCACTACAATAGGCTGGTTCAGGTGAAACGCTGATACCACCTTAGGGAGAAAATGCGGACGCGTCCGCAGCTCTGCCCTATGTCGAATGGAAAATTAAATAAGGGCTTTTATAAAACAAAGCCGCCAGTTCAGATACTCTCCCGGCCGAAGCCAGGGCCAGTAACATAGTCACTTTCCATGTGAGATATTTCAAATCCACATTCTTTAGTGGTTCAAACCAATTGGATTTGAGGAAATCTAAAACTACATTTAGATCCCACGGTGCCACCTTAGGCACCACAGGAGGCTGTATATGCAGTACTCCTTTGATAAAAATCTGGACCTCAGGGACTGAGGCCAATTCTTTTTGGAAGAATATTGATAGGGCCGAAATTTGAACCTTAATAGATCCCAATTTGAGACCCATAGACAATCCTGATTGCAGGAAATGTAGGAAAACGACCCAGTTGAAATTCCTCCATCGGAGCACTCCGCTGCTCGCACCACGCAACATATTTTCGCCAAATACGGCGATAATGCTTCGCGGTGACTTCCTTCCTTGCCTTTATCAAGGTAGGAATGACTTCTTCTGGAATGCCTTTTCCTTTTAGGATCTGGCATTCAAACGCCATGCCGTCAAACGCAGCCGCGGTAAGTCTTGAAAAAGACAAGGACCCTGCTGAAGCAGGTCCCTTCTCAGAAGTAGAGGCCACGGATCGTCCGTGACCATCTCTTGAAGTTCCGGGTACCAAGTCCTTCTTGGCCAATCCGGAGCCACTAGTCTTACTCCTCTTTGCCGTATAATCCTCAATACCTTTGGTATGAGAGGCAGAGGAGGAAACACATATACCGACTGGTACACCCAAGGTGTTACCAGCGCGTCCACAGCTATTGCCTGCGGATCTCTTGACCTGGCGCAATACCTGTCCAGTGTTTTGTTGAGGCGAGACGCCATCATGTCCACCATTGGTTTTACCCAACGGTTTAATAGCATGTGGAAAACTTCTGGATGAAGTCCCCACTCTCCCGGGTGAAGGTCGTGTCTGCTGAGGAAGTCTGCTTCCCAGTTGTCCACGCCCGGGATGAATACTGCTGACAGTGCTATCACGTGATTCTCCGCCCAGCGAAGGATCCTGGCAGCTTCTGCCATTGCCCTCCTGCTTCTTGTGCCGCCCTGTCTGTTTACATGGGCGACTGCCGTGATGTTGTCCGACTGGATCAACACCGGTCTTCCTTGAAGCAGAGGTTCCGCCTGGCTTAGAGCATTGTAGATTGCTCTTAGTTCCAGAATGCTTATGTGAAGAGACTTTTTCAGGCTCGACCACACTCCCTGGAAATTTCTTCCCTGTGTGACTGCTCCCCAGCCTCTCAGGCTGGCATCCGTGGTCACCAGGATCCAATCCTGCATGCCGAATCTGCGGCCCTCCAATAGATGAGCCTCCTGCAACCACCACAGAAGGGATACCCTTGTCCTCGGCGACAGGGTTATCCGCAGGTGCATCTGAAGATGCGACCCTGACCATTTGTCCAACAGATCCCTTTGCATGGAATCTGCCGAAAGGGATTGCTTCGTAAGAAGCTACCATTTTTTCCCAGGACTCTTGTGCATTGATGTACAGACACCTTTCCTGGTTTTAGGAGGTTCCTGACCAGGTCAGATAACTCCTTGGCTTTTTCTTCGGGAAGAAAAACCTTTTTCTGAACTGTGTCCAGAATCATCCCCAGGAACAGCAGACGAGTTGTCGGCATTAATTGGGATTTTGGAATATTCAGAATCCATCCGTGCTGCTTTAGCACCTCTTGAGATAGTGCTAAACCCATCTCTAGCTGTTCTCTGGACCTTGCCCTTATTAGGAGATCGTCCAAGTATGGGATAATTAATACGCCTTTTCTTCGAAGAAGAAATATTATCTCGGCCATTACCTTTGTAAAGACCCGAGGTGCCGTGGACAAACCAAACGGCAGCGTCTGAAACTGATAGTGACAGTTTTGTACAACGAACCTGAGGTACCCCTGGTGTGAGGGGTAATTGGAACGTGGAGATACGCATCCTTGATGTCCAAGGATACCATAAAGTCCCCTTCTTCCAGGTTCGCTATCACTGCTCTGAGTGACTCCATCTTGAACTTGAACTTCTTTATGTACAGGTTCAAGGACTTCAGATTTAGAATAGGCCTTACCGAGCCATCCGGCTTCGGTACCACAAAAAGAGTGGAATAATACCCCTTCCCTTGTTGTAGAAGAGGTACCTTGACTATCACCTGCTGAGAATACAGCTTGTGAATGGCTTCCAAAACCGTCTCCCTTTCTGAGGGGGACGTTGGTAAAGCAGACTTCAGGAAACGGCGAGGTGGCTCTGTCTCTAATTTCAACCTGTACCCCTGAGATATTATCTGCAGGATCCAGGGATTTACCTACGAGTGAGCCCACTGCGCGCTGTAATTCTTGAGACGACCGCCTACCGCCCCCGAGTCCGCTTGCGAAGCCCCAGCGTCATGCTGAGGCTTTTGTAGAAGCCGGGGAGTGCTTCTGTTCCTGGGAAGGAGCTGCCTGTTGCTGTCTCTTCCCTCGTCCTCTGCCTCGTGGCAGATATGAATAGCCCTTTGCTCTCTTATTTTTAAAGGAACGAAAGGGCTGCGGTTGAAAGGTCGGTGCCTTTTTCTGTTGGGGAGTGACTTGAGGTAGAAAGGTGGCTTTCCCGGCCGTAGCCGTGGCCACCAAATCCGATAGACCGACCCCAAATAACTCCTCTACGCATCGCCTGTCCACTGTCGTGTCCATAAAGCTCTTCTGGCCGAAATGGACATAGCACTTACCCGTGATGCCAGTGTGCAGATATCTCTCTGTGCATCACGCATATAAAGAAATGCATCCTTTATTTGTTCTAACGACAGTAAAATATTGTCCCTGTCCAGGGTATCAATATTTTCGATCAGGGACTCTGACCAAACTACCCCAGCACTGCACATCCAGGCAGTCGCAATAGCTGGTCGTAGTATAACACCTGCATGTGTGTATATACCTTTTTGGATATTTTCCATCCTCCTATCTGATGGATCTTTAAGTGCGGCCGTCTCAGGAGAGGGTAACGCCACTTGTTTTGATAAGCGTGTTAGCGCTTTGTCCACCCTAGGAGGTGTTTCCCAGCGCTCCCTAACCTCTGGCGGGAAAGGGTATAAAGCCAATAACTTCTTTGAAATTAGCAGTTTTTTATCGGGGCACCCCACGCTTCATCACACACGTCATTTAATTCTTCTGATTCGGTAAAAACTACTGGTAGTTTTTTCACACCCCACATAATACCCTGTTTAGTGGTACCTGTAGTATCAGCTAAATGTAACATCTCCTTTATTGCCAAAATCATATAACGTGTGGCCCTACTGGAAAATACGGTTGATTCGTCACCTTCACCACCGGAATCAGTGCCTGTGTCTGGGTCTGTGTCGACCGACTGAGGCAAGGGGCGTTTTACAGCCCCTGACGGTGTTTGAGGCGCCTGGACAGGCACTAATTGAGTGTCCGGCCGCCTCATGTCGGCAAACGACTGCTTAAGCGAGTTGACGCTATCCCGTAATTCCACAAATAAAGGCATCCATTCTGGTGTCGACCCCCTAGGAGGTGACATCCTCATATTTGGCAATTGCTCCGCCTCCACACCAATAACGTCCTCATACATGTCGACACACACGTACCGACACACAGCAGACACACAGGGAATGCTCTATACGAAGACAGGACCCACTAGCCCTTTGGGGAGACAGAGGGAGAGTCTGCCAGCACACACCAAAAAACGCTATATATGACAGGGATAGCCTTATGATTAAGTGCTCCCTTATAGCTGCTTTTATATTAATATATTGCCATTTATTTTGCCCCCCCTCTCTGTTATACCCTGTTTCTGTAGTGCAGTGCAGGGGAGAGACCTGGGAGCCTTCCTGACCAGCGGAGCTGTGACAGAAAATGGCGCCGTGTGCTGAGGAGATAGGCCCCGCCCCTTTTTCGGCGGGCTCGTCTCCCGCTATTTAGTACATTTAGGCAGGGGTAAATATCTCCATATAGCCTCTGGGGCTATATGTGAGGTATTTTTAGCCTTTTTAAAGGTTTTCATTTGCCTCCCAGGGCGCCCCCCCCCCAGCGCCCTGCACCCTCAGTGACTGCCGTGTGAAGTGTGCTGAGAGGAAAATGGCGCACAGCTGCAGTGCTGTGCGCTACCTTAAGAAGACTGCAGGAGTCTTCAGCCGCCGATTCTGGACCTCTTCTTGCTTCAGCATCTGTGAGGGGGCCGGCGGCGTGGCTCCGGTGACCATCCAGGCTGTACCTGTGATCGTCCCTCTGGAGCTTCATGTCCAGTAGCCAAGAAGCCAATCCATCCTGCACGCAGGTGAGTTCACTTCTTCTCCCCTCTGTCCCTCGTTGCAGTGATCCTGTTGCCAGCAGGAATCACTGTAAAATAAAAAACCTAAGCTAAACTCTCTAAGCAGCTCTTTATGAGAGCCACCTAGAATTGCACCCTTCTCGGCCGGGCACAAAAATCTAACTGGAGTCTGGAGGAGGGTCATAGGGGGAGGAGCCAGTACACACCACCTGACCTGTAAAAGCTTTACTTTTGTGCCCTGTCTCCTGCGGAGCCGCTATTCCCCATGGTCCTTTCAGGAACCCCAGCATCCACTTAGGACGATAGAGAAATATACAGTATATCTGTATTAGAGATGAGTAGGTTCGAATTTCCTCAGATTTATTTTGCTCTCAAAAATGGCACCTTATTGGCTACCCGCTCTAGCGTGTTTTGAATAGCCAACATGATAAATCCGAATCCACGCATCTCAAATCTGTATACACATAGATACACATATTAACAGTAGGGGGAGATTCAATTGTTTATTACACCCGATCTCTCATTTAAAGTGACAGCTGATCTGGGGGGCAATATTCAAATGTTTTGTTTTTGTATTTTTTGCACTGTTCATGCCCACACAGCCTGGGTTTAACTGCATAAAACGGCTAAACCGGACCAAAGTGCTGGGCACGACATGGAAAGTGCTGTTTGGGCGCTTAAACAGATCACTTATGCTTATTTCAGCTCGCCAGCATGGGGGGCTGTAAACTAAAAAGCCAATGCTGACAGCTGTTCGCGCCCGAACGGACCAACAATTGAATTGCTCCGTCGGGCGCCATCTAGTGGCTGCCGATACATAAAACAATTAGATTCAGCTGTATGAATGAACAATGTCCAGCTACAAATACTGAAGTTTTTGCATTTTTGCTTTGTATTTATGCTTTTGTGAAACTTCAGGCATCGAGGAGGATTGTAACACTCTAGTCTAGCCCATATGAAGCACACCTGCCTATTTTTAAAACATTCCCTAGAAAATAAGAATTTACTTACCGATAATTCTATTTCTCATAGTCCGTAGTGGATGCTGGGGACTCCGTAAGGACCATGGGGAATAGCGGCTCCGCAGGAGACTGGGCACATCTAAAGAAAGCTTTAGGACTATCTGGTGTGCACTGGCTCCTCCCCCCATGACCCTCCTCCAAGCCTCAGTTAGGATACTGTGCCCGGACGAGCGTACACAATAAGGAAGGATTTTGAATCCCGGGTAAGACTCATACCAGCCACACCAATCACACCGTATAACCTGTGATCTGAACCCAGTTAACAGCATGATAACAGAGGAGCCTCTGAAAGATGGCTCACAACAATAATAACCCGATTTTTGTAACAATAACTATGTACAAGTATTGCAGACAATCCGCACTTGGGATGGGCGCCCAGCATCCACTACGGATTATGAGAAATAGAATTATCGGTAAGTAAATTCTTATTTTCTCTAACGTCCTAAGTGGATGCTGGGGACTCCGTAAGGACCATGGGGATTATACCAAAGCTCCCAAACGGGCGGGAGAGTGCGGATGACTCTGCAGCACCAAATGAGAGAACTCCAGGTCCTCCTCAGCCAGGATATCAATTTTGTAGAATTTTACAAACGTATTTGCTCCTGACCAAGTAGCTGCTCGGCAAAGTTGTAAAGCCGAGACCCCTCGGGCAGCCGCCCAAGATGAGCCCACCTTCCTTGTGGAGTGGGCATTTACAGATTTTTGGCTGTGGCAGGCCTGCCACAGAATGTGCAAGCTGAATTGTACTACAAATCCAACGAGCAATAGTCTGCTTAGAAGCAGGAGCACCCAGCTTGTTGGGTGCATACAGGATAAACAGCGAGTCAGATTTCCTGACTCCAGCCGTCCTGGAAACATATATTTTCAGGGCACTGACAACGTCTAGCAACTTGGAGGCCTCCAAGTCCCTAGTAGCCGCAGGCACCACCAATAGGTTGGTTCAGGTGAAACGCTGAAACCACCTTGGGGAGAAACTGAGGACGAGTCCTCAATTCCGCCCTGTCCGAATGGAAAATCAGATAAAGGGCTTTTTCAGGATAAATCCGCCAATTCTGACACGCGCCTGGCCCAGGCCAGGGCCAACAGCATGACCACTTTTCATGTGAGATATTTTAACTCCACAGATTTAAGTGGTTCAAACCAATGTGACTTTTGGAACCCAAAACTACACTGGAGGCACAAAAGGAGGCTGTATATGCAGTACCCCTTTTACAAACGTCTGAACTTCAGGGACTGAAGCTAGTTCTTTTTTGGAAGAAAATTGACAGGGCCGAAATTTGAACCTTAATGGACCCCAATTTCAGGCCCATAGACACTCCTGTTTGCAGGAAATGTAGGAATCGACCCAGATGAATTTCCTCCGTCGGGCCTTACTGGCCTCGCACCACGCAACATATTTTCGCCAATTGCGGTGATAATGTTTTTGCGGTTACATCCTTCCTGGCTTTGATCAGGATAGGGATGACTTCATCCGGAATGCCTTTTTTCCTTCAGGATCCGGCGTTCAACCGCCATGCCGTCAAACGCAGCCGCGGTAAGTCTTGGAACAGACAGGGTCCTTGCTGGAGCAGGTCCCTTCTTAGAGGTAGAGGCCACGGATCTTCCGTGAGCATCTCTTGAAGTTCCGGTTACCAAGTTCTTCTTGGCCAATCCGGAACCACGAATATAGAGCTTACTCCTCTCCATCTTATCAATCTCAGTACCTTGGGTATGAGAGGCAGAGGAGGGAACACATACCCTGACTGGTACACCCACGGTGTTACCAGAGCGTCTACAGCTTATTGCCTGAGGGTCCCTGGACCTGGCGCAATACCTGTCGAGTTTTTAATCATGTGGAAGACTTCTGGGTGAAGTCCCCACTCTCCCGGGTAGAGGTCGTGCTGAGGAAGTCTGCTTCCCAGTTGTCCACTCCCGGAATGAATACTGCTGACAGTGCTATCACATGATTTTCCGCCCAGCGAAGAATCCTTGCAGCTTCTGCCATTGCCCTCCTGCTTCTTGTGCCACCCTGTCTGTTTACGTGGGTGACTGCCGTGATGTTGTCCGACTGGATCAACACCGGCTGACCTTGAAGCAGAGGTCTTGCTAAGCTTAGAGCATTGTAAATGGCCCTTAGCTTCAGGATATTTATGTGAAGTGATGTCTCCAGGCTTGACCATAAGCCCTGGATATTCCTTCCCTGTGTGACTGCTCCCCAGCCTCGCAGGCTGGCATCCGTGGTCACCAGGACCCAGTCCTGAATGCCTAATCTGCGGCCCTCTAGAAGATGAGCACTCTGCAACCACCACAGGAGGGACACCCTTGTCCTTGGTGACAGGGTTATCCGCTGATGCATCTGAAGATGCGACCCGGACCATTTGTCCAGCAGGTCCCACTGGTGCGTGGAATCTGTCGAATGAGATTGCTTCGTAGGAAGCCACCATTTTACCCAGAACCCTTGTGCATTGATGCACTGAGACTTGGCTCGGTTTTAGGAGGTTCCTGACTAGCTCGGATAACTCCCTGGCTTTCTCCTCCGGGAGAAACACCTTTTTCTGGACTGTGTCCAGGATCATCCCTAGGAACAGAAGACACGTCGTCGGAACCAGGTGCGATTTTGGAATATTGAGAATCCAATCGTGCTGCCGCAACACTACCTGAGATAGTGCTACACCGACCTCCAACTGTTCCCTGGATCTTACCCTTATCAGGGAATTGTCCAAGTAAGGGATAACTAAAATTCACTTCCTTCGAAGGAATATCATTTCGGCCATTACCTTGGTAAAGACCCGGGGTGCCGTGGACCATCCATACGGCAGCGTCTGAACTGATAGTGACAGTTCTGTACCATAAACCTGAGGTACCCTTGGTGAGAAGGGTAAATTTTGACATGAAGGTAAGCATCCTTGATGTCCCGAGACATCATGTAGTCCCCTTCTTCCAGGTTCGCAATCACTGCTCTGAGTGACTCAATCTTGAATTTTAACCTCTGTATGTAAGTGTTCAAAGATTTTAGATTTAGAATCGGTCTCACCGAGCCGTCCGGCTTCGGTACCACAACAGTGTGGAATAATACCCCGTTCCCTGTTGCAGGAGGGGTATCTTGATTATCACCTGCTGGGAATACAGCTTGTGAATGGCTTCCAAAACTGTCTCCCTGTCAGAAGGAGACATCGGTAAAGCCGACTTTAGGAAACGGCGAGGGGGAGACGTCTCGAATTCTAATTTGTACCCCTGAGATATCACCTGAAGGATCCAGGGGTCTACTTGCGAGTGAGCCCACTGCGCGCTGAAATTCATTGAGACGGGCCCCCCACCGTGCCTGATTCTGCTTGTAAAGCCCCAGCGTATACTGAGGGCTTGGCAGAGGCGGGAGAGGGTTTCTGTTCCTGGGAACTGGCTGATTTCTGCAGCCTTTTTCCTCTCCCTCTGTCACGGGGCAGAAATGAGGAACCTTGTCCACGAAAAGACTGCGCCTGATAATACGGCGTCTTCTCATGTTGAGAGGCGACCTGGGGTACAAACGTGGAATTCCCAGCTGTTGCCGTGGCCACCAGGTCTGAAAGACCGACCCCAAATAACTCCTCCCCTTAATAAAGCAATACTTCCAAATGCCGTTTGGAATACGCATCACCTGACCACTGACGTGTCCATAACCCTCTACTGGTAGAAATGGACAACGCGCTTAGACTTGATGCCAGTCGGCAAATATTCCGCTGTGCATCACGCATATATAGAAATGCATCTTTTAAATGCTCTATAGGCAAAAATATACTGTCCCTATCTAGGGTATCAATATTTTCAGTTAGGGAATCCGACCACGCCAACCCAGCACTGCACATCCAGGCTGAGGCGATTGCTGGTCGCAGTATAACACCAGTATGTGTGTAAATACCTTTTAGGATACCCTCCTGCTTTCTATCAGCAGGATCCTTAAGGGCAGCCATCTCAGGCGAAGGTAGAGCCCTTACAAGCGTGTGAGCGCTTTATCCACCCTAGGGGGTGTTTCCCAACGCACCCTAACCTCTGGCGGGAAAGGATATAATGCCAATAACATTTTAGAAATTATCAGTTGTTATCGGGGGAAACCCACGCATCATCACACACCTCATTTAATTTCTCAGATTCGGGAAAACTACAGGTAGTTTTTCCTCACCGAACATAATACCCCTTTTTTGGTGGTACTCGTATTATCAGAAATGTGTAAAACATTTTTCATTGCCTCAATCATGTAACGTGTGGCCCTACTGGAAGTCACATTCGTCTCTTCATCGTCGACACTGGAGTCAGTATCCGTGTCGGCGTCTATATCTGCCATCTGAGGTAACGGGCGCTTTAGAGCCCCTGACGGCCTATGAGACGTCTGGACAGGCACAAGCTGAGTAGCCGGCTGTCTCATGTCAACCACTGTCTTTTATACAGAGCTAACACTGTCACGTAATTCCTTCCAACAGTTCATCCACTCAGGTGTCGACCCCCTAGGGGGTGACATCACTATTACAGGCAATCTGCTCCATCTCCACATCATTTTTCTCCTCATACATGTCGACACAAAAGTACCGACATACAGCACACACACAGGGAATGCTCTGATAGAGGACAGGACCCCACTAGCCCTTTGGGGAGACAGAGGGAGAGTTTGCCAGCACACACCAGAGCGCTATATATATATACAGGGATAACCTTATATAAGTGTTTTTCCCCTTGTAGCTGCTGTATTGTTTATACTGCGCCTAATTAGTGCCCCCCTCTCTTTTTTAACCCTTTCTGCAGTGTAGTGACTGCAGGGGAGAGCCAGGGAGCTTCCCTCCAACGGAGCTGTGAGGGAAAATGGCGCCAGTGTGCTGAGGAGATAGGCTCCGCCCCCTTATCTTCCCGTTTTTCTATGTATTCTGGCAGGGGTTAAATGCATCCATATAGCCCAGGAGCTATATGTGATGCATTTTTTGCCATCCAAGGTGTTTTTATTGCGTCTCAGGGCGCCCCCCCCCCAGCGCCCTGCACCCTCAGTGACCGAAGTGTGAAGTGTGCTGAGAGCAATGGCGCACAGCTGCAGTGCTGTGCGCTACCTTGTTGAAGACAGGACGTCTTCTGCCACCGATTTTCCGGACCTCTTCTGCCTTCTGGCTCTGTAAGGGGGCCGGCGGCGCGGCTCTGGGACCCATCCAAGCTGGGCCTGTGATCGTCCCTCTGGAGCTAATGTCCAGTAGCCTAAGAAGCCCAATCCACTCTGCACGCAGGTGAGTTCGCTTCTTCTCCCCTTAGTCCCTCGATGCAGTGAGCCTGTTGCCAGCAGGTCTCACTGAAAATAAAAAACCTAATCTAAAACTTTCACTAAGAAGCTCAGGAGAGCCCCTAGTGTGCACCCTTCTCGTTCGGGCACAGAGATCTTAACTGAGGCTTGGAGGAGGGTCATGGGGGGAGGAGCCAGTGCACACCAGATAGTCCTAAAGCTTTCTTTAGATGTGCCCAGTCTCCTGCGGAGCCGCTATTCCCCATGGTCCTTATGGAGTCCCCAGCATCCACTTAGGACGTTAGAGAAATTGTGTAAGAACAGCAAAAGGAACTTCTAGTACTGCGCAAGGTAGGCCACCAGTGGGGGGTAGGCCACCAGTGACGGCACACCACCAGAGGCTGTATAGTGTACTTTAGAGCAAAATTGATGGAAAATAAATAATAGACGCAGCAAAGAATCCCTGAAATAAATATGTTATCACAATCAGTGACTCTGAATCCTTTATGATTCAACAATTTCTACATCAAACTTTAAACAAATACATTCTGGAGTTAAATAAAAGAACAATGATCAATTACTTGCAATACAAGCAGTGCTGGATTTCCCACTAGGCACAAGATCCAGATGGGGGTCAGCCCGGACAGGGCGGCATCAAAGAGGCAGCGGTCCAAGGAGATATGGGGCAGCAGTAACTGGAGGCACACATCGCCCTCCATCTTCCGGTTTCTCACTCCTCCCATCGGCTTCCTCCCCTGAGTCCCTGCTTCATTAGCTCGCCATCAACGCAGAACCCCCAGCACCTCTCCCATTGCGGCACTCTTGACCCTCCCTTATTCACCCTCTCACTGCGTCACCTCTAATGCCCCCACCATCGCAGAAACCCCAAATTCCCCTACCATCGAGGCACCCCACCCCCACATTGCGGCGCCTCTGATCCCTCTGATCTCCCCAGTTGCGGAGCACCTCCAACCCCCTCACCCCATCTAAGAACCCCTGCCCGCTTCCCCCTCTCTCCATCCCTTCTTTATCCACAATGCAATTTATTTTGCCTTGCTGGGTATCTTGAATGACCTTAAATATGTATAATTTTAATCCTGTAATTTAGTCTCTGGCCACACATTATATTGCATACTATTTTTTATTTATTTATTTATTTTTCGGGAGGGAAAGGGGGGGGCAATAATGATGTACCTAGGGGCGGCAATACCCCTAATTCCGCCTCAGCATACAAGCCTTAAGTAAAGAGGATCTTTTTTTTTCTTGCTCTTTCCTTATACAGGTTGAGTCTCCCTTATCCAAAAAGCTTGGGACCAGAGGTATTTTGGATATCAGATTTTTCCGTATTTTGGAATAATTGCATACCATAATGAGATATTATGGTGATGGGACCTAAGTCTAAGCACAGAATGCATTTATGGTTCATATACACCTTATACACACAGCCTGAAGTCAATTTTAGCCAATTTTTTTATAACTTTGTGCATTAAACAAAGTGTGTCTACATTCACACAATTTATTTATGTTTCATATACACACAGCCTGAAAGTCATTTAATACAAAAATTTTAATAACTTTGTGTATTAAACAAAGTTTGTGTACATTGAGCCATCAAAAAACAAAGGTTTCACTATTTCACTCTCACTCAAAAAAGTCCGTATTTCGGAATATTCCGTATTTCGGAATATTTGGATATGGGATACTCAACCTGTATACGTACATGCTGGCAAGTGCACACGTACTAGTCCATATCATGTGCACAAGACGGCGGTTAGACACACGCGGCGGAGATCTGAGGTTAGTCTACCTTCTCAGGAGAACTCCCAATATTTCAGAATACTAGACAACTGTTGCATGAATTCTGGTATGAAACAGAACTTTAAACTCTTCATTCTAAAATCAATTTTTATGCAAAACAGTCCCATCACTTTTAGGGTAGTTTTGTATCAGGTGCCATGTTGTCAACCCAACGCAAAAATTCAGCAACCACAGAAGATGTGTAGAGTCAATGGACTCACAATGGATTTCTGGATCTAATGCACATCCTTCTCTGCATCTTATAGGATTTGTCATGCCTCCAAAAACACTATCCACTTCCTCCTCTTCACAAACCACCCTAAAGATACAGACATACAGAGGGCATGAAGATACTCTGGTACTATGGCATCAAAAAAACTTAAGCATCCTATTTTCTAGATTATGAAGTGGAGAACATGTTTGAAGCACACACGTACCACAATCCACATTACCATTAAGGTATATGTTAAACATACATTGCCCCCTGGTGCAGGTTGAACTTGATGGACATTTGTCTTTTTTCAACCTCAACAACTATGTAACCCAGAATATTACTCCTCCTTTTTCTAATGCAAGTTGTTAGATGGCTAGAAAAGCATTACACAGAAATGGTTTACCTAATTCCACAATTTGCTGAATATAATATTATATATATATAATAATATATATATATATATATATATATATATATATATATATATATATATATATATATATATATATATATATATATATATATATATATACACACACACATATATATATATATATATATATACATACATATATATATATATACACATACACACACATATATACATACACACATGTATACATACACACATGTATACTTACATACACACACACACACACTGTAGGTACAACATCTATAATTCGGCACCCTCGGTTCCGGCACTGTGCCAGATTATCCATTCTGACGGATTATCGTGGCATCGGTTACGGTGGTGTCAACAGCATCCTACCCAAAAACACCCAGCAGCGTAATTCTACCCAGCATGCCTTCCACAGCCCGACTACAGCCTAACTGAGACTCCCCATCTTCCCCCAGCACCTGTGTCCTGATAAAAACAGGTCCCGGACCATCAGGTGCCGAATAATCAAGGAGATTATATTATTAAAGAGTAAAACAATTAGCAATAATGGGTATCTGCCAAGTTATATTGTAGTGAATGAACAAAAAACATTTTCTGCTGGGAAGACATATTGCCTACAATCATGGTTTATTTGCTTTTTATGAAACTAAGCTGACAGACAATAGATATTTGAGGAGAAACCATTACTACTGCTTTACAATGCAAATGATTCTGGATAGAACACTCAAATAAGGTGTCAGCAAAGGGAATTAAATGTACAGATTTAGACATCTTGTTATCTCACATTCAATTACTATGAGGACTTAAGGGGGGTATACACGGAGAGATCCGTGCTTAAAATCTAAGCAATCTTGCTAGATTGCTTAGATTTTAAGCACGGATCTGCCGTATGTATGCCCTCCAGCGATAGCGATGCGCGGCCCCGCGCATCGCTATCGCCGGTGCTAGATTGAGCCTGCATGCAGGCTCAATCTAGCGGGTCGCTCACTTCACTGTTGTGTGAAGTGAGCGGCCCCCCGTCGGCTTTCCTCCTCGCTCAGCACATCGCGCTGTGCTGAGCGGGGTGAGAGATGTGTGCTGAGCGGTCTGTGTTAAGATCGCTCAGCACACATCTCTCCCGTGAGTACCCCCCTTAACATTCTGTGAGATAACAATGGCTGCATCTCCACATGAAACAAGCACAAGGTAAAAGTTATATCTATCACAGAGGTTCTCAAACTCGGTCCTCGGGGGCACACACAGTGCATGTTTTGCAGGTAACCCAGCAGGTGCACAGGTGTATTAATTACTCACTGACACATTTTAAAAGGTCCACAGGTGGAGCTAATTATTTCACTTGCGATTCTGTGAGGAGACCTGAAAAACATGCACTGTGTGTGCCCCCGAGGACCGAGTTTGAGAACCTCTGATCTATCATAATGGAATGTCATTTTAGAGACACAGGGGCTGATTCAGGTTAGATCGCAACACGCGATCCAACCACAAAAACTACCAATAAGATGCATGCGCAGGGCCCATCCTAATCGGTAGGACAGGTACACTTACACGGTGTCCATGTCGACCTCTGTCGACATTGACACAAAAAACGTGAAAAACTCATGTCGGTATTTTGAAATGTCGACATTTCAAATGTCAGCATAATTAATGTCGGTATTTTGACTGTCTATCAATGGCTGTCAGGATTATGACCGTCGGTATTGTGTCCATCGGTAAATCATACTGACCGCGAATCAGGTCCATAGGGCAGAATATACTTAAGGGAAATGCAGGCAAAAATCTGCATTTTCCATATGTACCAAGCTCTGGAATGAAATGTATTTTCAGAAGCCTATGGGCTTCTTTTTGCATTTGTAAACAGAAGGATCCCATTGGATCCCTCCCAGCACCCCCTATGGCCGCTGTGTCACTCTGAGGGACTTCTGGACATGAAACTCATAAGTCCCCACATCGCAAAGGACAGCCCTTATCAGGAGAGCTGTCCTTTGCGATACTAATTCTATAGACAAGTATATATGCAATTAGTATGTCCGCGGTAAGTGGTGGGATGTACCACATCGCAGATGTGATGCTTACTACATCCCACCAACACTCCTATTAGTGGACTGTACACAAAATGAAAGTTCCATGCATCCCATAGGTATACATTGATTTCCAAAATGCAGCTTACAGATGTGTCCTTACACATTTTTGCCCACAATGCGAATGCATCACGGGCTCCTAATCACGGCATGGCGCTCTTTAGCAGGAACGTGCCCACTGCTTTGTTATAGGACACAGCTCACTGGGGCCGCATGCTGAGCGTTCACAGCCAGAGCTAGGATGAGTATGCGGTTAATATACCGCCTGTCGGGATCTGGGTGTCCAGGAACCCAACACCGGAACCCTGACTGGCGGAGAAATGCCGCCAGGCGGAATCCCTACCGCATCCCCGTATTCCCACTCGGGTGGTGGGCCAACACCACCACCCGAGTGGGAATATAACCTGTTGCAAGCAAAGCTTGCCACCGGACCCGATGCCAGGTGACACGATGCCGGTATGCCGGCTGCCAGGATACTGACAGTCGGCATCTCGACAACCGGTATATCATATGTATTCCCTAGGATGCGGTTTCACTCCGTATGCGTGCTCCCCTGTATAGTAGCAGAACAATAGCCTGCTAGCATTCCATAATCCCACGCCAGCAGGCTATTTAAAGCAAAGATGTGTGAGGACACATCTGTATGTTCCAAATGAAGATCAAATTCACAAACACACGCACACGCCAAAGTACCATTCAAGTCAGAGGACAGATTAATTCAGTTGTGCTGGGAGCAAATGTGGCAGAAACAAATACAACACCAGATAGCTCTGGGTTGAGTTCCTAAGTGATCGCATCAGAACCAAGCAATGTAACAAGAGAAAACAATATTTTGAGGGAGCAATTCTGTAACCACCTCTTAGCCTTTCACAAGTGAAATACAGAATCCTGGAGGCTAATTAATCAATGGGTGAAGACTTCTTGGCAAAAATGTGTCAACCATCGATTCCGGTCGTTGCAGGAGCATTATAATCAGTTTATCAACTTACGCTACTGCATCGGCACTGCATATACACCTATACAATTAAACAGACGTCCTCTCGGTATCAAAAAAATGCAATATAAAATTGTATACGTGTGTACCCAGCTTTACCGATGTAGGCCAGAATCTACTATTCAACTGGAAATCACTCAGCTGCCCCAGCAATTAACTTTTTTTATATTATGGCTATACATATCCTACTTAGCGCCTCAATAAACTGTCTCATTAACAATCCTTGTTGTTTTGTTCAATAATAAAAAGAACAAATATAAAACAGCGATGAAGCGTCTTATTGGTTCTCCTGATCACACAGGTCTCTGGGGCAGATGTATTAAGCCTTGAGACGTGATAAAGCAGTGATAAGTGGAAGGTGATAACACACCAGCCAATTAGCTCCTAACTCTCATTTTTCAAACCGTAATGATTGGCTGTTGCATTATCACATTTCACTGCTTTAATCACTTCTCCAGGCTTATAATACATCTAAAACAAATAACTGTCACAGCTAACCAGGAGCGCAGGTTCAAACCCACTTCCCAACCGCGGTTATTTGCATGTCTGGCCCATTATGGAGGAGGAGGAGGCAACGCAATTTAAATAACATTTCCAGTGGGGTTCCTTGTATAAGCATTTGCAATGTGGGTACTTATATCAAGGTGGAGGGGAAAAACTAAAACCTACATTTGTGAGGTAGGCCCAGGGGTGCTCAGATACAAGTGCCACATTTCTCAAACTCAGACTGGCTATTCATAAAAGAAGAAAATGCAATTAACTTTTTTTTCACCCCTCATAAACATAGGAAAAAAAATGTATTAAAACCACATTAAGATTGTTGCACAAGACTGCTAAAATACTACACTATACACTTATTTGCAAAGATTCATTTGGGATGACATAGGTTGTATATAAAAACGAATCCTAAAATAATTCATAGTGATTACTGGATACTTGGTGTTACTGAATAAAAGAGTAATTTTCCACTCGTACCATTGTCAGTACATATAGGTACGTTGGTTTCACATTGTACATCATGTGATCTATAGCTCAGGCCACTTAATGAGGCTTCTCATACATAAGTGGGGGCTGGGAAAGGGAAAAATCCAGCAACCCGACTAGTGAAGAATCTCAGCAAACAGGTTTTTCCCTTGTTACCATAATTCAGCTGTGGAGAGGATAGATAGAAATTGAAGCATAAATGTTAAGTTGACTTTTGCATCCACCACTTCCACTGGGCTTTGCCCATTTAGTTAATTGGACCTTCATAACTGGTCAGACACATGCAGATCATGCTACTCAAGTTGGGTACACGCTTGGCCGATGTTTGGTTGATTTTTATTTCAGGGTCTAAATTCCACATTTACTAACAGATTCTGGACTAATCTTGGTAGTATAGGAAAGGAAATGAAAGGAAAGTATGGTATACAGTAGGAAAAAGGTGTAAAATAATCAGGATTAGAACCTGTAGGCTGAGATAACAATATAAATTAAAGGGGTTTATGTAGAAATTATGAGAGTGGATCAATGCAGCATAGTAAAATGTGATCAAGAATTAACAGGGAAATGTTGTAAAAGATTAAATAAACTGCAACAATTTTATTGTATAAATGGAAGCAGACAAACAGAAGGAGAAGACAAAGAAGGAGATGGAGAAGACAAAGAAAGAAGGAGACAGAAAAAGATAGAGAAGGAGAAGACAGTACTATCAGACAGTTCCAGTTATATCTATGTGAAATGAGAGACATATGCTCCCATTAATATCCAGAGAGGACCCAATAGAAGTTCAAAGAAACATTTACGGGCTTCATATCCATTTGTTACAAGTAAGCATACATGTAAGAATTTACATAGCTTGCATCTATCATCATTCTGGTGTCGAGTTAAAGGAAGGAGGGAACTTAAATCTGATTGTGACTATCTGCACATACCTTCATCATTAAATCACCAATCAGTGTAATTGATTTTATCTACAGTATTACACTATCATAAGATTGTGCAGCGCCATAGGAGGAATTGTTTTTTATTCTAAGAAATATCAGAGTTCAACACATTTGACTACATTTTCACGTGAGAAATCTGATTTGGATTGGCAAAAATTAAAAGACCAAGTAAGCACATACCAACGCGACCTGATCGCATTCAAACGTAAAAAGCTTGACATTGTCAATTCAGACTATTCAAATCACCAAATGTATAGGTGGGTAGAGGGAGAATCTAGGACTAATTCTTATCGTAGGAATACACGTCTAGCTATAGACGACCAAGAAAGTTTGACTCTTCGTCCCAATCCAACTTTGACAGCAAATTTACTGTCTCCAGAACACCTAGGGATACATTTTTTTAGGATGAGTCACACGCAATACCGCAGACCAAGGAAATCGTGCCACCAGTACCCCACGAGGAGGGGCGAACCGGGCACAAAAAAAAAAAAAGGCAGGGTAAGGAGGACTCTGTCTAACACGCTCTTGATTGATACAGAAAATGGAGGGCTGGCTTTAGTTCTTTCATTCGTCCCAACAGTTAGACACAATGCTTTTGAGTGGTCTATAGACCATTATAAGTTTGAACGTAAACTTAAGGCCCATACACACTAGCCGATTTTATGTCAAAGTAGCTCACTTTTGGTGTTTTGAACTACTTTGAACTCAAACTCGGCCAGTGTGTATGGCTGGGCGATGAGCCGCGGGTGCTGATGCGTGCTCCCGCATCACCACCACCCGCCGCGTCCGTTGGGCTGTTTGAACAGCCGAGTGAACCACTTCCCACAGACTCCTACTGTGGAAAGTGCTTCACCCCCTGTGAACATCACTGGGCCAAGTAAAAAACTGCTCAGTGTGTATGCATTGAGCGTTTTTCTTGCCAGCGATGTTCACAATCATCGCTCTGCATACACGCTGGGCAAAGCCGCCCAGGGTGTATGCACCTTTAGACTAAGAGAATTTTTTGACAATAGTACTACTAATATACATAGACTTCACTAGACCAAGTGGTTTTGATCCTCAATCCTCTAAAGCCAGTATCAAGACGTTACGGAGATTAACAGAACATGAAATGCAGTCACATAACGATGACTATGTTTATAATAACCTGTTGAACAGAGTAAAAGCATTGCAGAATCTTATTAAAAATTATCAATTGGTGATTCACAAGGCTGACAAGGGTGGAGCTATAGTGGTGCAAAACTGGTGTGCATATGATTAGGAGATATGCCGCCAAATGTGGCGACTTACACCAAATTGAAACGCAATATATGATATAAAAAATTAAAAAAAAACTTGATACCACAGTTAATATGGCTGTGCAGAATGGTTGGACTGACGACAAAATTGCTACTTATTTGAAAGTTGATCATCCTATGTGTCCTATAATCTATTCACTACCGAAAATACACAATCTTTGGTGGCCCCACCAGGCCGCCAGATTATCTCTGCGAGGGGCTTGGTTTTACAACTCATAGCCAATTTTGTAGACAGTATCCTGCAACCCCTTATTCTACAGATGTGGAGCTACACAAAGGATACTACTGATTTTCTGATTAAACTGAAAGAGTTGGGGACAATAATGGATGATGTTTGGCTTGTGTCAATAGATGTTAATTCATTATATACTGTCATCCCCCATGTGAGAGGCCTTGAGGCAATGAGAAGGGCTTTTTTGTAAAGTTGCCATAGTGGCCTCACAGTTGAATTCTTTTGGAATTGGCATGGTTGATTTTAAGTAAAAAAAACTTTTGTTATGGTAAAAAAAAAAAAAAGTTTAAAATAAGGGAGCTCTATGGGATCTAATTTGGCCAGTCATACGCAAAGCTCTATATGCATTTTTATGAAAACCAACATATTATGCCTGACTTTGGTAAAAAAACGAGATTTATGGTAAGAACTTACCTTTGTTAAATCTCTTTCTGCGAGGTACACTGGGCTCCACAAGGATAGACATTGGGGTGTAGAGTAGGATCTTGATCCGAAGCACCAACAGGCTCAAAATCTTTGACCTTCTTCCCAAGATGCATAGCGCCGCCTCCTACATCACCCCGCCTCCGTGCACAGGAGCTCAGTTTTGTTAACCAGCCCAATGCAGTAGCAAGTAAAAGACGACAACTGCCAGTTGCCACAAACCCCACACTCTCCCGACAGGAGAAGTGTCAGCGGATAAGGCCATACCAACCCAAAGAAGCTAAGTGCGTCAGGGTGGGCGCCTTGTGGAGCCCAGTGTACCTCGCAGAGAGAGATTTAACAAAGGTAAGTTCTTACCATAAATCTCATTTTCTGCTGCGGGGTACACTGGGCTCCACAAGGATAGACATTGGGGATGTCCTAAAGTAGTTCCTTATGGGAGGGTAAGCACTGTAGTGGGCACAAGAACCCGGCGTCCAAAGGAAGCATCCTGGGAAGCGGCGGTATCGAAGGCATAGAAAATAACGAACGTGTTCACTGAGGACCACGTAGCCGCCATGCACAATTGTTCAAGGGTCGCACCACGGCGGGCCGCCCAAGAAGGTCCAACAGACAGAGTAAAATGGGCCGTAGTGTGAGCAGGAGCTGACAGACCAGCCCTCACATAAGCATATGCAATCACCATTCTAATCCATCTGGCCAAAGTCTACTTGTGAGCAGGCCAGCCCAGTTTGTGAAATCCAAACAGAATAAAGAGAGAATCAGATTTCCTAACAGAAGCAGTTCTCTTCACATAGATACGGAGAGCCCGTACCACATCCAAAGACCGCTCTTTGGGAGACAGATCAGGAGAAACAAGTGCCGAAACCACAATCTCCTGGGTAAGGTGGAACGAAGAAACCACCTTAGGCAAATAAACGGGACGAGTCCTAAGAACCGCCCGGTCACGGTGAAATATCAGATATGGGGAACTACAAGACAAGGCACCCAAATCCGACACTCTTCTAGCTGAAGCAATAGCCAGCAGAAACACCACCTTAAGGGAAAGCCACTTAAGATCAGCTGAACCAAGAGTTTCAAACGGAGACTATTGTAACGCCTCCAAAACCACCTACAAATCCCAAGGAGGCCACAGGCGGGACATAGGGAGGTTGGATACGCAACACACCCTGAGTAAAGGTATGCACATCAGGTAAGGTCGCAATTTTTCTCTGAAACCATATCGACAAGGCAGATATTTGAACCTTGAGGGAGGCCAGACGCAGGCCTAAGTCAAGGCCCTGCTGAAGAAAAACCAACACCTTGGCTATACTAAACTTAGAAGCGTCATAATCGTTATATGCGCACCAAACAAAGTAAGAATGCCAGACCCTATAGTAAATCCGAGCCGAAGCCGGTTTCCGGGCCCGCAACATAGTTTGAATGACCGCCTCAGAAAACCCTTTAGCCCTTAAGACGGAAGCTTCAAGAGCCATGCCGTCAAAGACAGCCGGGCTAGGTCCTGGTAGACATAGGGGCCCTGAACGAGGAGGTCTGGGCGTTGTGGAAGTAGAATTGGACGCTCTGATGATAGGCCTTGCAGGTCTGAGAACCAGTGCCGTCTGGGCCACGCTGGAGCTATGAGAAGCAGATTTCCTTTTTCTTGCTTGAACTTCCGAATTTCCCTGGGCAGGAGTGACACCGGAGGGAACACATACGGCAGCTGAAAAACCTCCACGGTACCGCCAGCGCATCCACGAATGCTGCTTGAGGATCCCTTGTCCTTGCTCCGAAGACCGGAACCTTGTGATTGTGTCGAGACGCCATCAGATCTACGTCTGGAAGGCCCCACCTTTCCACTAGGAGTTGAAACACTTCTGGATGGAGGCCCCACTCGACGGCATGCACGTCCTGACGACTGAGAAAGTCCGCTTCCCAATTCAGGACTCCCGGAATGAATATTGCCGATATGGCCGGTAGATGGAGTTCTGCCCACTGTAGAATCCGTGAGACTTCCTTCATTGCTAGACGGCTTCGAGTGGCGCCTTGATGATTTATGTAAGCCACTGTGGTGGTGTTGTCCGACTGTACTTGAACAGGACGGTTCTGAATTAAATGCTGGGCTAGGTTCAAGGCATTGAAGACCGCCCGCAACTCCAGAATATTGATCGAGAGGAGGGAATCCTCCTTGGTGCACCGCCCCTGAAGTGAATGTTGCTCCAGCACCGCGCCCCAACCTCTTAGACTGGCATCTGTTGTCAACAGGACCCAGTCGGATATCCAGAACGGACGGCCCCTGCACAGTTGTTGGTCCCGGAGCCACCACAGCAGCGACAGATGGACCTCCGGAGTCAATGAGATCATTTGAGACCTGATCCGGTGAGGCAGGCCGTCCCATTTGGCTAGAATCAGCCTCTGGAGAGGGCGAGAGTGAAATTGAGCGTACTCCACCATGTCGAATGCTGACACCATGAGGCCCAGCACCTGCATCGCCAAATGTATCGACACTTGCAGACGAGATAGGAAGCAACGAATCCTGTCCTGAAGTGTCCAATAGTGCTCCCAGATGCACCATGCTCTGAGCAGGGATGACTTCTTCCAGTTGATGAGCCACCCGTGGGCTTGCAGAAACCGGACCGTCACATCTAGATGACGCAGGAGAAGTTCTGGGGAATTTGCCAGGATTAACAAGTCGTCCAAATACGGCAGTATCCTGACCCCTTGACGGCGGAGTACCACCGTCATCACCGCCATGACTTTTGTAAAGACTCGCGGAGCCGTTGTTAAACCAAAAGGTAACGCCCGAAACTGGTAATGGCAGTTGCCAATCGCAAATCTCAGGTATTGCTGATGAGACACTGCTATAGGAATATGCAGGTAAGCATTCTGTATATCCAGGGAGACCATTAAGTCCCCAGATTCCACGGCCAGAACTATAGAGCGAAGGGTTTCCATCCGGAACCTGGAAACCTTCACAAACCTGTACAATGCCTTGAGGTTGAGCATGGGCCGGGAGGACCCATTCGGTTTCGGGCCTAGAAACAGCGGAGAATAGTACACCCCGCCCCTCTGCGCAAGAGGCACCTGTAGCGGTCTTCAACCATTCCTGGGTATACCCTAGAAGCCGGCCCCCCCACCCTGGGATCCCCCAGAGGGAGGCCCGCCCAGTCATGCGGCAGGCATATCTGTCTTGGAAGCTGGCTGACGGGCCACCCAGGCTCTTTTGGGCTTAGGCTTACCAGGTTTGGAAGTGCGGGCCTGCTTGTTGTACGCCTGACCTTTTGCTTTACCTGAAGGACGACAGGGGCGAAAGGAAGTACCTTTAGCCTTCGACACAGAAGGAGCAGTACTTGGCAGACAGGCAGTTTTGGCAGTAGCCAAGTCAGCCACAATCTTATTTAAATCCTCCCCAAACAGAACATCTCCCTTAAAAGGGAGTACCTCCAGGGTTTTTCTAGAGTCCAGATCCACAGACTAGGATCTCAGCCACAATATCCGGCGAGCCAGGACTGACGTAGTAGAGGCCTTGGCTGCCAGGATACTGATAATGCGGTTTTATATGCAGGAATGAAAAGCTATACCTTATACACACTTCAAATACACTTTACCATGAAGCCGCTGCGGCCGCTAAACTTAATACACACTCTACGCACCTTTTACGCTGTTAGCGTACAGAGTCCCGTAACGTGTACGGACTTTGCGTACAAACGCCGTGCTGACGGTACAAAGTACACACAGCGCGTACGCACCTAACGAATACACTTTAAACCTTATGCAGCAATGCAGTGCGATGCTATTACACTTTAAACCTTAGCAGGGAAAGAAAGACACGACACCAGTCTGTAGTTAAACCACTGGGTTCCGACACCACAGCGTATTATTGCTGAAAGGGGGTTACAATATAAACAATACAATACAACAGAATAATGGCTACATTCAATGGTACATACGTGATTGGATTCGCCGCGCTACCCGGTCCGGTCCTCGGTCATCTTAATAGATAACTTTGTGAGTCTTGTGTCTGACCAGGCCTGCAGCAGGCTCTCTTTATACAATTAATCCAAAACATAACACAATGGATACTGTAATCTCTTTGTCCATTGGACACAGGGATGGTCATTTACAGTACAGGAGAGGTCATAGGTAGGTTTGAATAGGTAGGCAATGTATTTTCCAACTGCTCTTGTGGGTGGTCTCCTCTGGATTCCCGCCGAATACATAATGTACAGTAAATACAGTTTATATCTATATTCTGCTCCTGCACATAACTATCCGCAGGAACATGCGATCTTCCTCAAACCAACACCGGAATGTTACCCTTAAAATACCCTTCAGCTGGATAGCAAACACCACCTTATAACCTTGTTCTGTCCCCTCCTATCCTGTAAAGGTGAATCCCTTTGTTATGTTACCATTTAAACTGCTGTTACTTTCGGATATGGTGCAGGGAGACTATGTGTACATTGTGCACTATTTGGATTAAATATGTAATGTGTTTTGATAGCCTTCCATGCGCTCACAAACTCTACCGTAAATACTCATACCACGCGCTAATACGCAGGACCGCGGGAGCGACCATACGCAAATTGCGAATATGCGCACGCACAGCAGAGCAAGTATGCGCACGGAGGCCATCTGTGCGTAGTTTGTACGTTATGTGTGTACTGCAATATTTTTCGACTTTGACAATACCGGCATCAGAAGCCGCCTCTTTAATATAACGAGAAGCTGTGACAATATAAGACAGGCATTGTCTAGCATGGTCAGAGGAGATTTCAGCATCTAACTCCAAGGTCCATGCTTCAATGGCCTCTAAAGCCCAAGTAGCTGTAATAGTGGGCCTTTGTGCAGCAACCGTGAGGGTGTAAATCGCTTTCAGACAACCCTCCACACGTTTATCTGTAGGCTCTTTTAGAGACGTGATGGTGGTGACCGGTAGAGCTGAGGAAACCACCATCCTAGCCACATATGAGTCCAGTGGAGGAGGCGTTTCCCAATTCTTAGACAGCTCCGGCGCGAGGGGATAGCGAGCCAGCATCTTCTTTTGAGGCACAAACTTCGTACCCGGGTTTTCCCAGGGTTCCTGACGTATATCAATTAGGTGGTCAGAGTGAGGTAAAACTTGTTTAATCACCTTCTGACGCTTGAACCTATCTGGTTTCTTAGGAGAAACGGATGGCTCGGGATCATCCGTAATCTGTAAAATTAACTTAATAGACTCCAAAAGATCAGTAACAACCACATGTGAACCACCCTCCCCATCAGCCGTATCTGAGTCAGAACCTGTGGGGTCAGTGTAGGTGCTGTCTTCATCCGACGAGGTGTCAGTGACAGCAGTGGATTGTGAGGAGACAAGCGCTCGCTTAGAGGACCCCTTGGATGTAGGCGAGCGACGGTCAGACTTTTTAGTAGTCAGGGACTGGTTCAACTTCTTTATTTGAGCAAATAAATCGTCCGCCCACGGCGGGTTAGCTGCAGGGACCACAAACGGTTGCACCGGCATTGGGGGTCCCATAGGGGGGTGTTAGTTTATGAACTAGCGTATGCAGAAGCGTGGAAAAAGCGGCCCACGGCGGGTCATTATTTGCCCCCGTTGCCACAGTTCCACTGGGGGGGCAAGGAGCCCCCAGAACCAGAGTCCAAAGCTGCTATATTCTCCTCATAGGTATCTGCGGCTTCAGCAACACCGGCAGTGTGTTCAGCCCCAGAACCGTTACCCTCAGAAGCAGACATGATATAACTTGCAGTATCAGGTAACAGTACAATTTGTCAGCAGCACAATACCTCTAGCCCAAACCCCTGCGCAGTGTAGTCAGCACCAGCAGAGATAAAGGAGAGGTATGGTTACTAAATCACAGAGAAAAATACGTAATACAGTATATCTTTGTGAAAATCAGATAAAACCTGACGCACCAAGCCCCCTCAGGTTATAGAATATAGGGATAGCAGGTTGAGTGAAAGACACGAAATGGACACCACTCAGCTATCAAATGCACACACAAATAGTCACAGTCTGTACAATGCAGAGGTTATTACTAACAATAATACTGCACTGGACTAGCTTACACAGCTATATAACAAAAGATATAACAGTACACAGTAAGAACTGGATGTATATCACAGGGTAATTGTACTAGGAAACACCGACTAAGTGCACTCTTTCTTAACTAACACTGACTAAAAAAAGGCAGGTAGAATACTTAAGTGTCCTGTAAAGTCACAGCACTGACAACCAGGCGGCTTTACATAGGAGGATTTGCCCAAGCATTCCCAGGAACAGTGAGCAGAGGGATAATGGCGCCGCAGACACTGCCAGGGAGTGAAGGAGAGACAGATATGCAGCTCCAGGGCGGGAACATTTGCAGAAAATGGCACCCTGGGGCTGGGGGAGGGGTTCCAGGTCTAAGCCTTATCCCCTCTGCTGGCAAAACCACCGGGTACTGCGGGCTACTTGTAAAAAAGGTTTAGAGAGAAAACCTGACCTGCACCCATACCCTGGTGATCTAGTGGGATCGCCTGTACTGCCACAGTGTCCACCGCCAGCGCGCGCGGCCCGCCTCCCACCGGCCGCGCCGGATCGCGATAAAGTGCGGGTCCCGCGAGCGGGATCCACTTACCTCCTCCCGAAGTGTGGCCACACGATCCCAGAGAGCCCCAGCCGTGTGTGACTAACTTGGAAGAAAACCGGAGCCTCTGCTGTAGGTACCCGGCAACCAGGGCACGTGAGTGTACAGCACCGCTGGGGGAGAGATGGAGCTGCAGCAGGCAATGTCTACTGACATCCAGCACAATCTGTGCCTCTGCTGCAGCCCTTGTAGTATTCTTTTTTTCCTCAGAAAAAGCTTTTATAGAGCTGCTGTGAGCAGCTCTTCCTGTTACATGCTTGCACTGCAAGCACCAACTACAAACTGAGCTCCTGTGCATGGAGGTGGGGTGATATAGGAGGCGGCACTATGCATCTTGGGAAGAAGGTCAAAGCTTTTGAGCCTGTTGGTGCTTCGGATCAAGATCCTACTCTACACCCCAATGTCTATCCTTGTGGAGCCCAGTGTACCCCGCAGCAGAAATGGCCTATTATAGGTGCTATATTGACAAAATCTTTATAATCTGGAGGGGCACTGAGAATTTTGTCCAACGCCTTAACTCCCTTGACAGCCCAATTTGTCTTACATATATTGATCGAAATACGATAAACTTCCTTGATGTTACCCTTTACCATGATGAACAAATGCTCGGGTCTACACTCTATCATAAGGAGACTGACCGTAACACCTTGCATTATGCAACAAGTCACCACCCATACACTCTAAAAGGAGAGTCTACCCATCTCTCAATTCTTACGGGTTTTGCATAATAATTTCTCTATATGGATAGCTACTAGCCAAATAGAGGAAATGAGAGAGAGATTTCTTGCTTGGCGGTACTCACATAAATCCATCAAAAGATGCCTTAGAAAAGCTAAGAGTAGGTTTGCACAGATGGATAAGGCTGATGCTCATCCATTTGATCCAACAAGGATTATCTTCACTTCAACCTTTGATACAATATCACATGACAGAAAAGATAGTGAAGAACTGGCCAATCATTACGCCTGATTCTAAATTTGATGGAGTCAACCCGAGACCTCCAATGCACTCGTACTGCAGAGGTCCAAATCTTAAACACCTGTTAATGCGGCCTATTCTGCAACACTAGAGGGCTTATACCTCATGGCTGGTAACGAGAAAGACCGGTTGTTTTCGTTGTGCTGACTGCACGACCTATGTTGATTGGCTCCTCTTTTCCACATTCACATAGTTGAAGAAAGATTATGGTCAAGCATAAGCTATCGTGTACCTCAGACTTTGTGGTCTATATGGTTATTTGCCCATGTGGTCTCTACTCTGGCAGGTTGACGACACGTTGTTTTAGAGACCGGATGGCAAACCATCGATATTCTATCCGTTTGGCACTTGAAACCAACAAAACGGATAAACAGGTTGCAAAACACTATTTACAGGGTGGACATTCACTATCAAGCCTAAAGTGCTTAGAGAACACATCCCTGCTCCCATCAGAGGTGACAGAGAGAAAATGTTAAAATTTTGTGAATCAAGATGGATCTTTGATCTGGGAATTGTCCCATGTGGGCTAAATTAAGTTAATCTTTATCATCAGTGATCTATAATTAAAAAAACAAACAAAAAAAACCCAGACAATTCTGTATAGTGTACAGCATCTCCTTTACCCCTGGTGCTAGTCTCCAGGACTAATGTGTTTATTATTAACTTTGTTAGTTTTAAGTGTGTGTTTTTTTTCAGCTTTCATGGTGGGGTGGGGGGGGGGGGGGGGGGGGAGATGTGTGCTGCGTCATGAGAGAGGTTTCCCTTGTTTGGGTCACCTCACTTAACTCAATGCAATTTCTCCATGCCCTGCCATGACTTTTATTAGTATTTTAAATACCTAAGAGTATTCACTGTTAGAGCAATAAGGATTTGGAATTCCTTACCAGGGAAGGTGGTAATGGTGGTCTCTGTAAATGCAATCCCCTTTTAAATGGATGAATTTCTGATTGAAAAGGATATCCAAGTTTACAACATTTAAAATATTGACGTTGTTAATCTGGGTGCAACATGATTTGTAGTTGTCAACTAGTCATAAAGCATTCTTCAGCAGGTACAGTAAAATCAACTCAAAGTAATACAAAATACAGGTTGACCATGATGGGCATTTTGACTCTTTTCAACCTTAATTACTATGTTACTATGTTACTGGTAAATCCTTTTCTCATAGTCCATAAGGGATATTGGGGACAGATTAGTACAATGGGTATAGACGGGCCCAAAGGATCATCTTTGCATAAAATGGTCCTCCTGGTTTGAACTTCTGATGACGGTAGAAGACAAGTACCTCACGTGGAAGACGGTGATGTTACTGGCCCTGGCTTCTGCTAGACGTGTCTCAGAATTAGGGGCCTTATCGTGTAAAAGTCCCTACTTGGTCTTTTATTAGAACAGAGCGGAGCTCAGGACTAGACAGCAGTTCCTGCCTATGGTAGTCTCCGCGTTTCACTTAACAACCTATTGTGATTCCGTCCAGTTCTGGCACTTCTGCCCCTCCGGAGGCATTGGATGCAATGTGAGCCTTGAAAATCTATGTCAAGAGGAAATCTCGGATCAGAAAGACGGATACCTTGTTCGTGCTGTATGATGCGCAGAAGAAGTGTTGACATGCTTCAAAGCAGTCTATTGCTCATTGGATTCGGCTTACTATCCAACAGGCCTATGTGTCGACAGCCTTACCTGTTCCACAGTCTCTGAAGGCCCACTCTACGAGACTGTGGGATCTTCCTGGGTGGTTTCCCGTGGAGTCTCGGCCCTCCAACTGTGCCGAGCTGCTACTTGGTCGGGGAAGAACACCTTTGTGAAGTTCTACAAATTTGATACCCTGGCTAAAGAGGATACCCAGTTTGGGCAGGCGGTACTGCAGACGTCTCCGCACGCTCCCGTCTGAAAGCTTTGGGACATCCCCATCATACTAATCTGTCCCCAATATCCCTTATGGATGCTAGTGAAAATAAGATTTTAAATACCTACCGGTAAATCCTTTTCTCGTAGTCCATAAGCGATATTAGGCGCCCGCCTCTGTGCGGTGACTTTCTGCAGGTTCTCTGTTAGATGTTACCTGTTCAGCTGTTGCTGTTAATGTTGCCAGCCGTTGCTGGCCTGGTTATGTTTTGGTGTGCTGGTGTGTAATTCTCACCACACTTATTGTTGTTATGTTCCTTCGGGCACTGTTTTACCTATTACTGACCTGTAGTAGAAAGCATAGAGGGGAGGAGCCAGCACACCCAGTTGAAGAAATTTAAAATGCACTGGCTCCTTTGGACCATGCTATACCCATTGTACTAATCTGTACCCAATATCCCTTATGGATGCTATAGAAAATGTTTGATTAAAAGTTATACTTAAAAAAAAAAAAAAAAAAAGTGTGGGGGACTCACTAGGCGATGTCTCTCACCGAGCATATCGTCTAGTGTGTACCCACCTTTACGATCTATAGAACTCTTCTCAATTCTAAATTGATCAATTTGTATTTTGTTACGTATCCAGGGACAACAGGCATTTTGTGTCATTGGATATATTTATGGGGAAAGTAGAGGGGCAAATAATGTTTTTTTTTCTCTCTCTTTTTCAACTACACACCGCTGACCCATTTACCTGAACAATGTGACTTTACACAAAAAGTAAATCTCTGAACCAGTTCTATCAGTTACAACAATGGTTGCCAGAAAGCTGGGAAAATGATCTTATAACGAAACATCATGAATAACTATAGAGGTGCTCCAGAAAACCATTATAGAATTATATGTCACTGACCTTTAGATCAGTTAACATAAAATTATTTAATGCAGGTCAAAAGAACAAACTGCAATAAAAAAAAAAAAAAAATTGCTGTTACTAATAGTGATATATACAGTAAGTAACGTGGATCACAAATTGTGTGGCTATTAGAAGCTATGACCACAGCAACAGATTCCAGAAAGGACTATCATTCACAGAATTTAAACCCACCTACTCACCCCCCCCCCCCCCCCCCCTCCGCCCTCCCAAAAAAGAAAAAAAACTGAAACCCCTCTGGTAGCAAAATCTAAGTGCCACGGCTACCTGGCCCCTGGGATTTGTTGAGCCGTCACTTCAGTGTTCATTAGGAAAACGTATACTCACGGTATATTCTTCACTGACATCTAATATGGTAAACTTCCATCAAAGAGTGCATTGTCCCTTATAGAACACCAAACAAAACCCAGTGAGGATGTCCAACCCATCTAAATATGGTCATGATTAAACTTTACTGGTGTAACATTCTTTCAGTATAGCCACAATCCCTCTACTTGAATCAATGTGCAATACATTAAAAACACTGGTGATTTTCCTCATTTATATAGCTCATTCACACTCTGTCTGTGTGGATGAAGAATAGTGCCGATTAATGACAAAAGACAAAAAAAGTGACAATGAACATCGCAAAAAAAAAAAAAGTTACTACCAAACGGATTCCTAAAGCCAGAAATATATAAAAATATACTAATTTGCATTACAGTTATTTGATGCTTGGATACAATATACTGATTGTATCTTGCACAAATGAGCAAATCAAGAAAACAATGACTTACAGTACAAGAAAATGGTACCGATTCTATTGTTTTAACTCACGGCTACCACTAGGGAACGCAACACAACTGTTGCTCCGTTTAACTGCCCAGTAGCCGCAGTGATGACATTGGTGGTAATTCCAAGTTGATCGCAACAGGAACATTTTTAGCAGTTGGGCAAAACCATGTGCACTGCAGGGGGGGGGGGCAGATATAACATTTGCAGAGAGAGTTAGATTTGGGTGGGTTATTTTGTTTCTGTGCAGGGTAAATACTGGCTGCTTTATTTTTACACTGCAATTTAGATTGCAGACTGAACACACCCCACCCAAATCTAACTCTTTCTTTGCACGTGTTATATCTGCCTCCCCTGCAGTGCACATGGTTTTGCCCAGCTGCTAAAAAATTTCCTGCTGCGATCAACTTGGAATTACCCCCATTGCTTCTCGCAGCCCCCTGAGGTGAAAGAAGAAATATGTACTAAATCGGCACTTTGGGTATAGGAATGCAAGCTCGTTGCCCAAAGCAGGACTTTAGACGATAAAACCCTGTCTGTTTCGGCACAACATGAGCAATATGCATGCATATGCGCCTAAACAATTAAATTCTGACAACTGTTTGGGCTTCTTAACAGTCTTATTTAGATGGGAAAATTAGATGTCCACAACAATTGAATCAGTCTCAATGTAGGACAAGTACAAGGTATATAAATATTTCTCTTACGTCCTAGAGAACACTGGGGATCCATTTAGTACCATAGGGTATAGACGGGTCCACTAGGAGCCACGGGCACTTTCAGAATTTGATAGTGTGGGCTGGCTCCTCCCTCTATGCCCCTCCTACCAGACTCAGTTTAGAAAATATGCCCGGAGAAGCCGGGCACGCTTATGGAAGCTCCTGAAGAGTTTTCTGCATTAATTTGTCTGTTTGTTATTTTCAGACAGGACTGGTTGGCACCAGCCTGCCTGCTTCGTGGGACTTAGGAGGTGGGAACGGATCAACCTCACAAAGGGTTAATGGTCCCGTTCCCTGCTGACAGGACACTAGCGCCTGAGGGAACTATTCGCAAGCCCCACCACGGCGAACGTACATTCCCGCAGCACGCCGCCACCCCTAACAGAGCCAGAAGAAAGAAGAGTGGCGAGTACTAAGCCGGCGTCACAGATAGCGGATCGCCGACCATTATGGCGGCACGAGGGTACGGAGACGCACGGCTTCTAACCGGGCGGATTGCGTCTCCAGACACAGTACACAACTGCGTCTCAGTACACTGTACACCATAGGTCTGCAAACTCGGTCCTCATTACCCCACACAGTGCATGTTTTGCAGGTCTCCTCACAGAATCACAAGTGAAATTATTAACTCCACCTGCGGACCTTTTAAAACATGTCTGAGTAATTAATACACCTGTGCACCTGCTGGGTTGGGATCAATACTAAATCCCGCTGGATGGGATCCCGGCGGTCGAAATACCGACGCCGGAATCCCGACCACACAATCCCGACGGGGTGGCGAACGGAACGCGGCCCCTTGCGGGCTCGCTTCGCTCGCCACGCTGCGGGCGCATTGTCTCGCTACGCTCGGCACACTATTATATTCTCCCTCTATGGGTGTCGTGGACACCCACGGAGGAAGAATGTCGGGATTGTGCTGGTCGGGATTCCGGCATCGGTATTTCGACCGCCGGGATCCCGTCCAGCGGGATCTTGACAGTCTCCCGCTGGGTTATCTGCAAAACATGCACTGTGTGAGGTAATGAGGACCGAGTTTCCAGACCTATGCTGTACACAGTATCCAAACTGGCAAACACAGCCTTAAAAAACAGTTCTGCTCCATCTTAAAGCACAAAAATTTCCTCAGCCTGTATAAAAAAAAGTGGGAAGACTGCGCGCCATTGAAGGGGGCAGGGCTTCACTATGAGAGGATCCAGCAGCTCACCAGCACCATTTTCCCTCTGCAGTGGACACAGACGCTGACTGACCGGGATGTGCTGCTCCTCCGGTATGACTCCAGACAACCTCAGCGGTAAAAGGGAGTTATAGCAGGGGCGGGGGGGGGGGGGGGGGAGCGATATTAGTGTACTAAGTCCCCAGTCTGGGTACTTAGTCTGCGACCCGGCTAAGCTTGGCATTAGCGATAACGGAGCTGTGGGCTGGCTCCAAAATACTCCGTGCCTCCCTGAAAGGGCTCTTTGTGGGTTAATTGTGCTTTTAAGTGTGTGTGTGTGTGTGTGTGTGTGTGTGTGTGTGTGTGTGTGTGTGTGTGTGTGTGTGTGTGTGTGTGTGTGTGTGTGTCACATTTACATTAAGTCAAAGAGTGTGTCTCTTGTACGGCGGAGTGTTCCTCTTCCCCAGGGAGCTCACTACTAAGTACTCAGTGTAGTGCACCTTCTCAGGTTAGCTGGGCTGAACCAGTGTGGCTGGATTCCCTCAAGGGAATGATTTCAGATATCTCTAAGAAATTGTCCCGCAATGAGAGACGCAATACTTAAGACAGTCTGTGGATGAGATTATGAACAGAGACTCAGTCCCCAAACAAGCGTCTCAGTCCCTTGCCATTTGTCCACACAAACGAACTCTGGCCCATATCCTGCAGTCCGACTCGGACACTGAGGGGTCAAACATGGAAGAGGGGGAGGTGGATTCAGAAGAGGGGGGGGGGGGAGACGCTGCTCTGTCACACAGAATACAGGCTCTTATGTAGGCTATCAGAGATGTGCTACAAATTCCTGATAAGGTGATAGCGGAGTGTGAGGAATCTTATTTTAATGTAAAAAATAAGTCCTCAGTCACTTTTCCTGTGTCAAAGGAATTGAATACCCTGTTTGAAGAACCGTGGGTTAATCCTGATAAGAAATTTCAAATCCCTAAAAGGTTACTCTCATCTTTTTCTTTTCCTCCTGAGGGTAGGAAAGACTGGGAAAGTCCACCGATAGTGGATGCATCTGTGTCCAGATTATCACGGAAGATTGTGTTACCCGTCCCTGGTGCAGCCTCCCTGAAGGACACTGCTGATCGTAAGATTGAGACTACACGCAAATTCTTATACACAGCGGCTGGGGTGGCTCAGAGACCCACTATAGCATGTGCGTGGATTACTAAAGCCATTGCTTAATGGTCAGGGTAATCTTATTGAAGGGTTGGATTCCTTATCTAGGTGGGAGATTGCAGAATCCTGTATATGTTGCAGGAGTAACACAAACTTTATGGTGAAAGCCATAAAAGAAGTGGGTTTGCTTAATGCACGCACAACTGCTATGGCAGTGTCAGCACGCAGGGGCTTATGGGTACGCCAATGGACTGCGGACGCGGACTCCAGGAAAGACGTGGAAGGCCTACCCTTCACAGAAAAGGCCTTATTCAGAGATGAACTGGACAAATGGATCTCCAAAGCTACTGCGGGTAAGTCCACATATCTTTCTTCTGCAGCTCCCCACTCATGACCTACTCTACAGTCCTTTCGGACTGCCAAGTTTAAGGGTAAAGTCAGAGGCTCTTCTACTGCCACCAGAGGCGCTAGAGGTAAACCACGCAAACCAGCAGCTGCCGATTCTCAGGAACAGAGCTCCAGTTCTGCTTCCTCAACGCCTTCTGCATGACGGTGGACCGCATGGCCTGGAAGACTGGCAGGTGGGAGCCAGACTAAAGAATTTCATCCACATCTGGACAACATCATGCCAGGATCCCTGGGTCATAGATCTTATTTCCCAGAGCTACAGACTGCAGTTTCAGGAACTCCCACCTCACAGAGTCTTCAAATCAGGCTTACCAGCTTCACAAGAGGCAAGTATAACCTTACAGGATGCCATTCAAAAACTGGTACAGACTCAGGTCATTGTTCCAGTTCCACCTCATCTGAGCAACAAGGGGTATTATTCCAACTTGTTTGTGGTACCGAAACCGGGCGGTTCGGTGAGGCAGTGTTCAAATCAAGATGGAATCTCTGAGAGCGGTGATCTCAGGTCTGGAGGAGGGGGAATTCCTAGTGTCTCTGGTTATCAATGATGCGTACCTTCACATTCCGATCTGGCTGCCTCACCAAGCTTATCTACGCTTTGCACTACAGGACTGTCAATACCAGTTCCAGGCCCTGCCATTTGGTCTCTCCACAGCACCGAGAGTGTTCACCAAGGTGATGGCAGGGAGTGAACATTATTCCGTACCTGGATGATCTTCTGATAAAGGCACCGTCCAGGGAAAGGTTGTTGGACAGCATTGGTCTCACAACCAGACTACTCCTGGATCACGGATGGATTCTAAAATCTTCCGAAATCTCATTTAGAGCCAACACGGAGGCTCCCATTTCTGGGAATGATACTGGACACAGAGTCGCAGAAAGTTTTTCTTCCATTGGAAAAGGCATTGGTAATCCAGTCAATGGTTCGGGATGTCCTGAGGGCAACCCGGATATCGGTGCATCTATGTATTCGACTTCTGGGGAAAATGGTGGCCTCTTACAAGGCGCTTCAGTACGGAAGGTTTAACACAAGGCCCTTCCAGCTGGATCTGTTGGACAAATGGTCCGGATCACAATTTCACATGCACCAGAGAATCCGTCTGTCGCCAAAGGTAAGGATCTCCCTTCTGTAGTGGCTACAGACTTCTCACCTAATCTAGGGCCGAAGGTTCGGGATTCAAAATTGGATTCTGCCAACCACAGACGCAAGCCTCAGAGGTTGGGGAGCGGACAGCCAGGGGGTGCAGTTTCAAGGAAGATGGTCAAGTCAGGAAGTCATCCATCCAATCAACATTCTGGAACTCAGGGTTGTACACAACGCCCTTCTGCAGGCCTCATACCTTCTTCAGGATAGGGTCATTTAGGTTCAGTCGGACAATGTGATGGCAGTAACGTACATAAACCGACAGGGAAGAATGAAGAGCAGAGCAGCAATGTCAGAGGTGTCAAGAATTCTCCTCTGGGCAGAAAAATATGCTGTGGCATTGTCGGCGGTCTTAATTCCGGGAGTAGACAACTGGGAAGCAGACTTCCTCAGAAGACACGACCTGCAAACAGGGGAGTGGGGCCTTCATCCGGAGGTGTTCAGGTGCTTGACACATTGATGGGGATGTCCACAAATCGACATGATGGCCTCTCGTCTCAAGAAGCTCAAGCAGTATTGTTCCAGGTCAAGAGACCCACAGGCAGTGGCGGTGAATGCTCTGACAACTCCATGGGTTTATCAGGTGGTGTACGTGTTCCCTCCACTTCCGGTGATCCCAAGAATTATGAAAAGAATAAAAAGGGAAAAAGGATCAAGCAATTCTCATTGCTCCGGATTGGCCAAGAACAATCCTGGTATGCGGACCTTCTGGAGATGCTCCTGGAAGATCCGTAGCCTCTACCTCTTCGCGAAGATCTGCTGCAACAGGGGCCGTTTGTCTATCAAGACTTCACACGGCTTTGTTTGACGGCTTGGAGGTTGAACAGCTGATTCTAGCCAGGAGAGGGATTCCTGACAAAGTCATCCCGACTTTGATCCAAACCAGGAAGGTTGTAACGTCTAAACATTACCACCATATATGGATGAAATATGTCTCTTGGCGTGAGGGCAGAAAATATTCTGAGGTGGTCATTCAGAGTTGTTCGCTCGCTAGCAGTTTTTAGCAGCCGTGCAAACGCTATGCCGCCTCCCACTGGGAGTGTATTTTAGCTTAGCAGAAGTGCGAATGAAAGGATTGCAGAGCGGCTACAAAAATACCGATACGTAATTAAAATCCTTTTTTCTGCATCAGTGGACATGAAAATAAGAAAAGCATCAGAGTGGCAGAAACCAAGGGTTAGGTGCTCTTGTAGGGAGTATGAAGTAGAAGACAGTCCAAGTAAGAAAAGGAAAAGTACATGATAGGAGAGGTCCATGCTCGTGAGAGCTTACATTCTAAAGGGGAGGGAGAAGACAGGTGTGACACAATGGGATAGACAGTGAGCATAGATGGAATAGAGGCTTAGGATAAGAGGTGACAGTGTTTGATGAAGGAGTGGGTCTTGAGAGCCTTTTTAAAGTTTTGTAGAGAGATGGACAGTCTGATAGGGAGGGATGCGGTCAATTTACCTACAATTAAAATCCCAATGCTCAAAATACCAACAACCATTGACCGATGGTCAAAATCCCGCCTGTCGACATTTTAAATGTTGGTAATTTGACCATGTCAGGATTTTGACTGTCAGTCAATTGTTGTCGTGATTTTGATTGTAGGTATTTCATACTAAGGCCCTCATTCCGAGTTGTTCGCTCGCTAGCCGCTTTTAGCAGCATTGCACACGCTAGGCCGCCGCCCTCTACAAAGTTTTGTGTTGAAAACTTAGCGCATGCGCGCTGCGTACCATGCGCATTCCACCTAATCGCTGTGTTGCGAAAAACGGCAACGAGCGAACAACTCGGAATGACCACCCAAATCCGGTAGAGAGAGGTAGAAAATTCCAGAGGTACGCAGAAATCTTGGAGGAAGTGATCAGTTTGCAGGAGAGGTGGCATGCAGGTACTAAATGTGTGGTTTGAAAGAGATAGATGAATCAAGGATAACTCCAAGACAGCACTCTTGGGGGTTTTACAGCCTTAACTGCACTCACTGCACCAATTAAGCTCTGCTGTACTTGATTTGTTACATAATTTCCTGAGCATTTGAAATCGGATAACACTTTGAAACATTTTAAATTCATAGTCAACCACTCAAGAAAAACAAAATCTTTTAGTTTTTTGGTTCTTTTAAATAAATAAAATGTTTAATCACATTTATTAAGCTTACCATAATAATTTATTGTTACTGCAATTAGATACATAGTAAAAGTACACCAGAACTGGGTATGATTTTAAAATAGTTATTCTGTAAACTCCACTGATATGAATGATTACATACTCTGTTAAGCGCTGTGTAATTTATTTATTAATCAAAGTAGGGAAAGAGCTATGGAATATGCTGGCGCTGCATAAAATGTTAAATACTTACATAAACTATCGACATCACAAGTCACAATCACAGATAAGACCAGCGTTGGGCAACCGATGGCTCTTTGAAATTGGCGACAGGTGGCAGGGGTTGATTTGGGGAGAAGTGTAGGAGATTTGCACTGGCAGGGTGGATTGGCTCCCTGCCAGCTGCTCTCAGACTTATCAGCTTTGTAATAAAAGCAGAGAATAAAAAAAAAAAAGAGACCAAGAGCAGCCAAATTCCTCATCATGTGACCGCCTCTGCACACCGCAGGGAAGTCACACAGCACACCAGAGGAGGCAGGAGTGTAATGTTCTCCGAGTCTCTGAGAAGCTCAGTGAGAGAGGCTGATGGACATGTAACGAACGTAAGGGGAGGTCTGATGGCATGTTAAGGGAATTGCCAGAAATCCCACTGTGTCAAAAATTGCAATATACAAAGTAAATACACATTTTGATTGCTTTGTCTTAGCAAGATATTGGCCACCCATAAGGCTCTCAGATACAACACTTGTTGGTACTCCCACACAGAAATAGTCCCTTTTAGTCGGCATGCCGACTGTCGGGTTTGTGAGGCTTCGGCATGTAGGGGGGGAGGTATTGTGACACATAACTGGATCCCCATTTGAGTGCTGGGTTGTTTTGCCTGTCCCAGCCTGACTGGGTTGTTTTGCCTGAGCCAGCCGCTGCGATCAAAAAAATGGCGGCAGGAGGCTACCTCATCTTTTGCAATCATGCTGAAATTGTGGTGCAACCACAATTTCAGTGTGCTTGGGGCGGGACCTGATAGCATGCTGGGCGCCTTGCCCTGTGATGGGAGGCCCTTAGCAGAATTTGCAATCCTTACTGAATTAGGTCCAGTGTTCTCCATTTCCCCCCAACTGAAAAAAGGAGGAGAGGTTGCATACGTTCCTGATTTTCAACCACTTCTCTCTGAAAGTTGCTGCTACAGATCATCTCTGAAGAAATCATAAACAATTTACTAATTTCTCTGCTGGGTTCTAAAATTTTATTCCCTTACAATCTGTGCCACCTTCTCTTCATTTTGATCCTACAGTATCTACAATTTTCTTCTCCTCATACTCCACAACCTTTTCACTTCGCCCCATCCTCCTCATAAATTAGCAGTTGCAATTGCTCTCAACGCATCTGTATCTTTCCCTCATTATGCAAGAACAAGTTTATTGGACCCAGAATATGCCTGGTCATCAGCGCTCAACTCTGTCTGGCCCCACCTTCTCTATTTTGTTCTGACCCCCTGCCACCCTGAAATTAGGGGCTAGGAAATCGGATGTCCACCTATGCAAATTGGAGGCATGTATAACCTTACATAAACACAAAATTTGAAGATTAAGTGGAACCAATAAAAGTGAATTGCTAATGAGAAATCTCATAAAACACTTGTATATAAAAGGCAAATACTTTAGGAGTTGTGTAAACAAAAAGATAATAGGGAAGCAATGATCAAGTCAGCTGACATAACAAAAACTATGTTGTGGATTCAAACTACTGCATGAAAGCATAATATACGGTTCCCATTTTTTGTAAAAAGGGTACACCTTTTAAGATCGCTGAGGGCCCTCTGTCTTATTAAAGTTTATAAGACTCAGGAGTTTCACTCTAACCACACTCATCGAGGAGGCAAATGTACTGTAGTAGTAAATTCATAGTAAAGTATTTTTTATTTTTTTTGGGCAGTAGTGACAATGAGCATAAACAAGGGGCATGACATTTAAATAATGATCCACACAGCCACATGTCAAAGTGGCTAAATAGCAAGGGTGTAGATGAAACTGGATCCAGAACGTTGGACCATTGAATTTCAATACAAGCTCTATCTCTCTAGAGCTCTCACATCATTCATGAACATCTTATACAAATGGATGTCTAGTTACGAAAATTTTGCCTGAAGTGGAGACGCGTAGACTGAATTGCTCATAGTCACTCAAAGTTTGAGGGATGAGGTTAGGGTCAGGCTGCAGGCAAGGAGAGTTAGCGTAAGGTAGGTTAAAGATTAGGGGGGATATTCAATTATCCCCATTAAAACATTGGGTCCGAAAAATGGCCGTTAATCTGACTTTTTTTTCCGATGTTTCACAGATTTTTTTTTTTTTATATTTTTTTTTTTTTACAGGCTATCCTGTTAAATCGCGTGTGAAAAAAAAAATATTTTCTCCCGAAAACACTCAGGTTCAGTGAAACCTGGGTGTTTTCGGGTGAAAGCCCCGTTTTCGGACAAAAACGGGGCTGCTTCCGGGGATTCTGCTTCACCTGCCGGAGGCAGGCGAAACAAAATCCCTGATAAGCCGGCGCGTGCAGCGGTTTATCGGGGCTAATTAGATAGCCCCCGGTGGGACAATTAGCGCCGGTAAAAAACCGGGGCTAATTGGATATCCCCCTAGGGCTAGTATACTTACCAAGTAATCGTCAGGATGCCGCTGTCTCTATTCTGACTGCCTGCATCCCGATACCATCTCCTTTATACTATTGCTACCTGGCTGATGCGTAAACAATAAGAGCATTAAGCCTGATGTTAAATCTCTCTATGGATTATAATGACAATAACATAAAATGAATATGCATAACACCATACAAAGGTTTAAACACTTGTATACTGCATGACCTTCTTCAACATTTACCAAGTAATTTACTTGGTCTTTTTTCATTACAATATGATGACAGCTGAAAATAAGAATTTACTTACCGATAATTCTATTTCTCGGAGTCCGTAGTGGATGCTGGGGTTCCTGAAAGGACCATGGGGAATAGCGGCTCCGCAGGAGACAGGGCACAAAAAGTAAAGCTTTTCCAGATCAGGTGGTGTGCACTGGCTCCTCCCCCTATGACCCTCCTCCAGACTCCAGTTAGGTACTGTGCCCGGACGAGCGTACACAATAAGGGAGGATTTTGAATCCCGGGTAAGACTCATACCAGCCACACCAATCACACCGTACAACTTGTGATCTAAACCCAGTTAACAGTATGATAACAGAGGAGCCTCTGAAAGATGGCTCCCTAAACAATAACCCGAATTAGTTAACAATAACTATGTACAAGTATTGCAGATAATCCGCACTTGGGATGGGCGCCCAGCATCCACTACGGACTCCGAGAAATAGAATTATCGGTAAGTAAATTCTTATTTTCTCTATCGTCCTAGTGGATGCTGGGGTTCCTGAAAGGACCATGGGGATTATACCAAAGCTCCCAAACGGGCGGGAGAGTGCGGATGACTCTGCAGCACCGAATGAGAGAACTCCAGGTCCTCTTTTGCCAGGGTATCAAATTTGTAGAATTTTACAAACGTGTTCTCCCCTGACCACGTAGCTGCTCGGCAGAGTTGTAATGCCGAGACCCCTCGGGCAGCCGCCCAAGATGAGCCCACCTTCCTTGTGGAATGGGCCTTAACAGATTTAGGCTGTGGCAGGCCTGCCACAGAATGTGCAAGTTGAATTGTGTTACAAATCCAACGAGCAATCGACTGCTTAGAAGCAGGCGCACCCAACTTGTTGGGTGCATACAGTATAAACAGCGAGTCAGATTTTCTGACTCCAGCCGTCCTTGAAATGTATATTTTTAAAGCTCTGACAACGTCCAACAACTTGGAGTCCTCCAAGTCGCTTGTAGCCGCAGGCACTACAATAGGCTGGTTCAGGTGAAACGCTGATACCACCTTAGGGAGAAAATGCGGACGCGTCCGCAGCTCTGCCCTATCCGAATGGAAAATTAAATAAGGGCTTTTATAAAGATAAAGCCGCCAGTTCAGATACTCTCCTGGCGGAAGCCAGGGCCAGTAACATAGTCACTTTCCATGTGAGATATTTCAAATCCACATTTTTTAGTGGTTCAAACCAATGGGATTTGAGGAAATCTAAAACTACATTTAGATCCCACGGTGCCACCGGAGGCACCACAGGAGGCTGTATATGCAGTACTCCTTTGACAAAAGTCTGGACCTCAGGGACTGAGGCCAATTCTTTTTGGAAGAATATTGACAGGGCCGAAATTTGAACCTTAATAGATCCCAATTTGAGACCCATAGACAATCCTGATTGCAGGAAATGTAGGAAACGACCCAGTTGAAATTCCTCCGTCGGAGCACTCCGATCCTCGCACCACGCAACATATTTCCGCCAAATGCGGTGATAATGCTTCGCGGTGACTTCCTTTCTTGCCTTAATCAAGGTAGGAATGACTTCTTCTGGAATGCCTTTTCCTTTTAGGATCTGGCGTTCAACCGCCATGCCGTCAAACGCAGCTGCGGTAAGTCTTGAAAGAGGCAGGGACCCTGTTGAAGCAGGTCCCTTCTCAGAGGTAGAGGCCACGGATCGTCCGTGACCATCTCTTGAAGTTCCGGGTACCAAGACCTTCTTGGCCAATCCGGAGCCACTAGTATCGTTCTTACTCCGCTTTGCCGTATGATTCTCAATACCTTTGGTATGAGAGGCAGAGGAGGAAACACATACACCGACTGGTACACCCAAGGTGTTACCAGCGCGTCCACAGCTATTGCCTGCGGATCTCTTGACCTGGCGCAATACCTGTCCAGTTTTTTGTTGAGGCGAGACGCCATCATGTCCACCATTGGTCTTTCCCAACGGTTTATTAGCATGTGGAAAACTTCTGGATGAAGTCCCCACTCTCCCGGGTGAAGATCGTGTCTGCTGAGGAAGTCTGCTTCCCAGTTGTCCACGCCCGGGATGAACACTGCTGACAGTGCTATCACGTGATTCTCCGCCCAGCGAAGGATCCTGGCAGCTTCTGCCATTGCACTCCTGCTTCTTGTGCCGCCCTGTCTGTTTACATGGGCGACTGCCGTGATGTTGTCCGACTGGATCAACACCGGTCTTCCTTGAAGCAGAGGTTCCGCCTGGCTTAGAGCATTGTAGATTGCTCTTAGTTCCAGAATGTTTATGTGAAGAGACTTTTCCAGGCTCGACCACACTCCCTGGAAGTTTCTTCCTTGTGTGACTGCTCCCCAGCCTCTCAGGCTGGCGTCCGTGGTCACCAGGATCCAATCCTGTATGCCGAATCTGCGGCCCTCCAATAGATGAGCCCTCTGCAACCACCACAGAAGAGATACCCTTGTCCTTGGAGACAGGGTTATCCGCAGGTGCATCTGAAGATGCGACCCTGACCATTTGTCCAACAGATCCCTTTGGAAAATTCTTGCATGGAATCTGCCGAATGGAATTGCTTCGTAAGAAGCCACCATTTTTCCCAGGACTCTTGTGCATTGATGCACAGACACCTTTCCTGGTTTTAGGAGGTTCCTGACCAGGTCGGATAACTCCTTGGCTTTTTCCTCGGGAAGAAAAACCTTTTTCTGAACCGTGTCCAGAATCATCCCTAGGAACAGCAGACGAGTTGTCGGCATTAATTGGGATTTTGGAATATTCAGAATCCATCCGTGCTGTTTTAGCACCTCTTGAGATAGTGCTAATCCCATCTCTAGCTGTTCTCTGGACCTTGCCCTTATTAGGAGATCGTCCAAGTATGGGATAATTAATACGCCTTTTCTTCGAAGAAGAATCATCATCTCGGCCATTACCTTTGTAAAGACCCGAGGTGCCGTGGACAAACCAAACGGCAGCGTCTGAAACTGATAGTGACAGTTTTGTACAACGAACCTGAGGTACCCCTGGTGTGAGGGGTAAATTGGAACGTGGAGATACGCATCCTTGATGTCCAAGGATACCATAAAGTCCCCTTCTTCCAGGTTCGCTATCACTGCTCTGAGTGACTCCATCTTGAACTTGAACTTCTTTATGTACAGGTTCAAGGACTTCAGATTTAGAATAGGCCTTACCGAGCCATCCGGCTTCGGTACCACAAATAGAGTGGAATAATACCCCTTCCCTTGTTGTAGAAGAGGTACCTTGACTATCACCTGCTGAGAGTACAGCTTGTGAATGGCTTCCAAAACCGTCTCCCTTTCGGAGGGGGACGTTGGTAAAGCAGACTTCAGGAAACGGCGAGGTGGATCTGTCTCTAATTCCAACCTGTACCCCTGAGATATTATCTGCAGGATCCAGGGATCTACCTGCGAGTGAGCCCACTGCGCGCTGTAATTTTTGAGACGACCGCCCACCGTCCCCGAGTCCGCTTGAGAAGCCCCAGCGTCATGCTGAGGCTTTTGTAGAAGCCGGGGAGGGCTTCTGTTCCTGGGAAGGAGCTGCCTGTTGCTGTCTCTTCCCTCGACCTCTGCCTCGTGGCAGATATGAATAGCCCTTTGCTCTCTTATTTTTAAAGGAACGAAAGGGCTGCGGTTGAAAAGTCGGTGCCTTTTTCTGTTGGGGAGTGACTTGAGGTAGAAAGGTGGATTTCCCGGCTGTAGCCGTGGCCACCAAATCTGATAGACCGACTCCAAATAACTCCTCCCCTTTATACGGCAAAACTTCCATATGCCGTTTTGAATCCGCATCGCCTGTCCACTGTCGCGTCCATAAAGCTCTTTTGGCCGAAATGGACATAGCACTTACCCGTGATGCCAGTGTGCAGATATCCCTCTGTGCATCACGCATATAAAGAAATGCATCCTTTATTTGTTCTAACGACAGTAAAATATTGTCCCTGTCCAGGGTATCAATATTTTCAATCAGGGACTCTGACCAAACTACCCCAGCACTGCACATCCAGGCAGTCGCTATAGCTGGTCGTAGTATAACACCTGCATGTGTGTATATACTTTTTTGGATATTTTCCATCCTCCTATCTGATGGATCTTTAAGTGCGGCCGTCTCAGGAGAGGGTAACGCCACTTGTTTAGATAAGCGTGTTAGCGCCTTGTCCACCCTAGGAGGTGTTTCCCAGCGCTCCCTAACCTCTGGCGGGAAAGGGTATAATGCCAATAATTTCTTTGAAATTATCAGCTTTTTATCAGGGGCAACCCACGCTTCATCACACACGTCATTTAATTCTTCTGATTCAGGAAAAACTATAGGTAGTTTTTTCACACCCCACATAATACCCTGTTTAGTGGTACCTGTAGTATCAGCTAAATGCAACGCCTCCTTCATTGCCAAAATCATATAACGTGTGGCCCTACTGGAAAATACGGTTGATTCGTCACCGTCACCACTGGAATCAGTGCCTGTGTCTGGGTCTGTGTCGACCGACTGAGGCAAAGGGCGTTTCACAGCCCCTGACGGTGTTTGAGGCGCCTGGACAGGCACTAATTGATTGTCCGGCCGCCTCATGTCGTCAAACGACTGCTTAAGCGAGTTGACGCTATCCCGTAATTCCACAAATAAAGGCATCCATTCTGGCGTCGACCCCCTAGGAGGTGACATCCCCATATTTGGCAATTGCTCCGCCTCCACACCAATATCGTCCTCATACATGTCGACACACACGTACCGACACACAGCAGACACACAGGGAATGCTCTACACGAAGACAGGACCCACTAGCCCTTTGGGGAGACAGAGGGAGAGTCTGCCAGCACACACCAAAAAAAGCGCTATATATGACAGGGATAGCCTTATAATAAGTGCTCCCTTATAGCTGCTTTATATATATCAAAATATTGCCATTAAATTTGCCCCCCCTCTCTGTTTTACCCTGTTTCTGTAGTGCAGTGCAGGGGAGAGACCTGGGAGCCGTCCTGACCAGCGGAGCTGTGAGAGGAAATGGCGCCGTGTGCTGAGGAGATAGGCCCCGCCCCTTTTCCGGCGGGCTCGTCTCCCGCTATTTTGTGAATCCAGGCAGGGGTTAAATATCTCCATATAGCCTCTGGGGGCTATATGTGAGGTATTTTTAGCCTTTTAATAGGTTTTCATTTGCCTCCCAGGGCGCCCCCCCCCCCAGCGCCCTGCACCCTCAGTGACTGCGTGTGAAGTGTGCTGAGAGGAAAATGGCGCACAGCTGCAGTGCTGTGCGCTACCTTTAGAAGACTGCAGGAGTCTTCAGCCGCCGATTCTGGACCTCTTCTTACTTCAGCATCTGCAAGGGGGCCGGCGGCGCGGCTCCGGTGACCATCCAGGCTGTACCTGTGATCGTCCCTCTGGAGCTGATGTCCAGTAGCCAAGAAGCCAATCCATCCTGCACGCAGGTGAGTTCACTTCTTCTCCCCTCTGTCCCTCGTTGCAGTGATCCTGTTGCCAGCAGGAATCACTGTAAAATAAAAAACCTAAGCTAAACTTTCTCTAAGCAGCTCTTTATGAGAGCCACCTAGAATTGCACCCTTCTCGGCCGGGCACAAAAATCTAACTGGAGTCTGGAGGAGGGTCATAGGGGGAGGAGCCAGTGCACACCACCTGATCTGGAAAAGCTTTACTTTTTGTGCCCTGTCTCCTGCGGAGCCGCTATTCCCCATGGTCCTTTCAGGAACCCCAGCATCCACTAGGACGATAGAGAAAAGTGTGATGGAAGAGAGAGTCTGAGATGTGTGTTATATGCCAACAACAAACCGATTCTGAATACAGTTGCATCCGATGTACAGGGATGTGACATATCCGAGGGAAATGTAAAGAAACTAGTAAGACTAAACATATGGCCAAAAAGCACAGAAGGCAATGTTCCCATTTAAATATAGGGCATGCTGCTTTCTCTTTGATGCCTTCCAAGTGACAATGGAAACATTCCATCTTAATTTGATTTTATTTATTTCCTTACATGATGTACTGGTTTAAAAACACACACACACACACACACACACACACACACACACACACACACACACACACACACACACACACACACACACACACACACACACACACACTGGGACTGCTTGGACAGCCCTTCCATAAAGAGAGGAACATCTACTTTGTAGTTCATGCACACATACATAATATTCCAACACAACTGTCAACATAGACCAGAAACCCTCAGACAAGTTATCTCATAAGTTCCATGTACTGGATATTATTACCGGTTTCTCTATGCTTCTAAGCACTTGCCATCTCTCAAAGGCTGATGTTTAACTGGACGACACACTACATTACATGGGTGGTCATTCCGAGTTGATCGCTCGCTAGCTGTTTTTAGCAGCCGTGCAAACGCTATGCTGCCGCCCACTGGGAGTGTATTGTAGCTTAGCAGAAGTGCGAACGAAAGGATCGCAGAGCGGCTACAACGTTTTTTTGTGCCGTTTCTGAGTAGCTCAAAACCTACTCAGCGCTTGCGATCACTTTAGACCAGAGGTTCTCAAACTCGGTCCTCGGGGGCACACACAGTGCATGTTTTGCAGGTAACCCAGCAGGTGCACAGGTGTATTAATTACTCACTGACACATTTTAAAAGGTCCACAGGTGGAGCTAATTATTTCACTTGCGATTCTGTGAGGAGACCTGCAAAACATGCACTGTGTGTGCCCCCGAGGACCGAGTTTGAGAACCTCTGCTTTAGACTGTTCAGTTCCTGTTTTGACGTCACAAACATGGCCTGCGTTCGCCCAACCACGCCTGCGTTTTTCCTGGCACGCCTGCGTTTTTTCGAACACTCCCTGAAAACAGTCAGTTGACACCCAGAAACGCCCTCTTCCTGTCAATCACTCTGCGGCCACCAGTGCGACTGAAATGCTTCGCTAGATCCTGTGTGAAACCACATTGTTTGTTGTAATAGTACGACGCGCGTGTGCATTGCGACGCATACGCATGTGCAGAAGTGCCTTTTTTTGCCTCATCGCTGCACAGCGAACGAATGCAGCTTGCGATCAACTCGGAATGACCACCATAGTAAAGTATTATAGTGTACCTTGCCCTTTAAGTAAAAAAAAAACTATAGACAGGGAGTACAAACAAGAAAAAGTGCAAGTAGTAGGCGCCTAGATCATAACATTCCTTCTCCATTCAACTGTCCAAACAGAAGGCAAACTGAAGAGGACGAAATGACAGGCTAAAAAGATGGTCCAAGCCACCAATACATCCAGCAAATGGATTGGTCCAAAGTACTCAGAGTAATGTGTTCACCGATTGATTTTAACTTGTAATTGAAACAAGGTTAAAGCATTATAAAAGTACAAACACACCACTGCATGTCATTGGGGAGGGAGAAAACTGCTTAATATTAAAACAATGGACAAAGAAAAATTGTGCACTGCATTGTTTTTGGTAAGCTTTCATATTTTCCATGTTCTATATAACAAGGCATTCAATACAGGATAACCTGGTCACAGGACCACCTGCGCCTCACTTGCAGCAGGAAACACATATGTCTACATGTCAGTCTCTATTCCAGTGTGAGGCCAGACTCATTCCAGTACAGCAATGCCTTCCTGGCCCACATGATAAGTGCTAACCTGTGCTCAGACTGTGCTAAAGTGACTCAATACATGCAAGTGGAATTGGCCCATTGTAAATGACACCTCCAGTCTTTGTAATGAGTGTCCAAGGGTCAGAGCTCCATTCCTGAGTCTTGTGACCTTGCACTGATCACTATCTCACTGTGGGACTTGGAAATAAAATGTACACTGCAAGTTAGGTCCAGATCCCTGCCTGCTGACACCTGGGCAAGCTATTGCACTGCCTGCAGCTGCTGTGGAACTAAAAGTCCCAGGCTCCCAGCAAGCTCTTGCAACCAGGGCCTGCTTGCAGCTCCTAAACAGCTGGAGTGTTACAGGTTGCTGCAGCCTGAATACAGCTACAGAATACATAGCTATTTTCACAGTACAGATCGCATATCCCAGTGGGTTACTCATTACAGATCATTAGCAGCAGCACTACTCACCCAGCAGCAGCAGCTTCAGCTCCCTCCGAGCATCCCTTTTGTCCCTGCGGAGCTGTCTCTCGATCTCTGCATTAATCCTCTGAGACTCCTTCTGCTCTGCAGACAGGCAGCAACCAGCCATCGTCAACCAGCCTGACAAATACCACAATCAGGAGGGGAGGGGAAGAGGGGACAAGATCTCACAAAGTCCCTGGTAACACAATGGTAGCAGGAAAGTAACAACCAGAAAGCAGGAGAGTCTCTCAGCACAGGGTCCCCACAGAAACTGTGCCCACTGGGTGCCTAGCTCTCTGCCTGCAAAAGTTCCAGCCGATAATATCCAGAGGAGGGAGGGGGACCTGGACAAAGCCAAGGAATCCCTTGTTACTCTCGTCCTTCCTTGCCCTGGGGAAGTTTTGCAGCAGTCCTGCTAGCAGTCACACAAGAGATCCTCAGCAGCAGCACTCCCTCCTGCAGGCATCTGTGTGTGGCGTGAGCGGAGGAGACCTGCACACGGGAGAGAGGGGGGAGGAATGGTGGGAACTTGCAAGGAGGTCTCTTCTCCTACCAGCAGATGGACAGGAGCCCACAGGGAGCAGGGAGAGAGCTGGGGCGGCGAGGAGCAGCCACTGAGAGGATCTTTCTTTTCCTGGAGTAAATAGAGGCGGGCGCAGGGCGGCTCTTTCCTCACACGTCCCCCTCCTCCAGCACTAGGGCAGGGCTGCTCCCAGAACTGCTGCTGCTGCTGCTGCTGCTGCTGCTGGGATTCATATTCCTGAGAGAGGAGGACGCTATTCACCCAAACTCCCTCACACCTTCCCCGGGACACACACAGGACGTACAGGGGTGGTTACAGCCGGGATTATATAGCTCCCTGGGGAGTGAGCCGGGGGGTACAGACTGGCATAACCATTATCATGCTCCCTCCTTTCTTATCAGCCATTGCGGTGTGGGGCTAAATGGGCCACATGCACTGTGTGTGGGGACACAGGTGTGGCAGCATGGCAGCACAAGACAGGGAGCACACCAATCCAATCTCCAGGATCAGCTGCCACCATTCTCTCTATGCTGGGTGGTCTAGGATTGGACTGGGCACGGGTCCCAGCCTATTCTTACCTTGAGGGTGGTCTCTATCTGGGACACCTGGCTGGCTTTCCTAGGTCATACCAGGTGCCAATCTAATCTGGTTTTGGTCAGGTCTCCTGGTCATCTTGTTCTATGCATATAGTGTTGTCTGGGCAATTTGATCAAAACCACACGTGTGTCCAGCGTATTTGTAATGTTGACATTCTGCACTAAGCGGAGGTTAGGGTTACTGTCAGAACTGCTACTTGAGCCCTGGAAGTCACAATCACCTGACCACCAGACCTAGAAGACACCCCCAGAGCCATCATAGAGCCACTACCAGATAAGAGAAGACGCTGCGCACTGTTTTGACGACATTCTAATAATGTTGACATTTTATCAGTGGCGACATCATAGTTACATAGTTGGTGAGGTGGAAAAAAAGACAAAATGTCCATCGAGTTCAACCTGTATTATAAAAATTATATATCATTTAGATGCTGTAACCTTGGATATTTCTATCAGTTAGGAATTTATCTAATCCATTTTTAAACTTATTTAGTGAGTCTACCATTACTACCTCTTCTGGCAGAGAATTCCAAATCCTTACTGTGAAGAACCCTTTCCTCCGTTGTGTATGATTTTTTTTTTCTTCTAACCTCAGGGGGTAGCCTCGTGTCCTGTGTAATGTATTTTTGATAAACAGATCATCTGATAAGTCCTTGTATTGTCCCTTAATGTATTTATAAATAATAATAATGTCCCCTTTCAGGCACCTCTTTTCCAGTGTAAACGTATCTAACCTTTTAAGTCTTTCCTCATAATTCAGTGCCTCTAACCCCTTAACCAGTTTGGTGGCTCGCCTGTGAACCCTTTCGAGTTCCAAGATATCTTTTTTACAGTGTGGTGCCCAGAACTGTACACAATATTTCAGGTGTGGCCGCAACAATCATTTATACAGTGGCAGGATTACACTCTCATCCCTTGTCTCCATACCCCGTTTAATGCATGCTAACACCTTATTTGCTTTTGTTGAATGCAAATAATCATGAATGTCCACATGGTCAGTGTCTCTATGTCGACATTCCAAACATGCCAACATTATGAAGGTCAACAAACTATACGGAACCCAATCTCGAAGGGTCTAGGCTAACTAATTTACACAGATATAAAGATCATATGCTGCTTTAAGCAAATATTACAAACACCAGCTATGATGTTTATCTTGGCAAAGTCAGTTCTTTAATGTGCAGGTTATTTTCACAGTTTTGCTAAGAGTCGGTTAAATCTAGTACAGCTTGTAAACTACTTTGTGTACAGAGTAAATTCAGAACAAAATCCAGGCCGGATTATGGTTTCCATTGGTAGCATACTGGGACAAATAGATTTCAATAGAATTATGCTGGACAAATATGTAAAATACTGACACTAGTTTCCTTGTCAGAAATGCACAGATCCTCTCTATTTTAGAGTTACAAAGCTAAGAATACATAGATCATTTTATTGGAAACTATTGGGGAAATTCAATTATGTGCTAGACGGATTCACCCGACACTGCCGCGCTTTACGGTGACGGGGATCTCGCTCAAAAAGTGCTTGCTATTCCATAGGGTGCAACCACTTCTGGGCGAGCAGGGGTGCAAATTGGGCTGTAGTTGCCATTGTTTAAGCGCCGTGGCAATGGCAACTCATGGCAATTGAATTCTCCCCTATGGGTCAGCATACCTCCCACACGTTGGAAGATTATAAAGAGGGACTCCAGACGAAAAGGGGGCGTGACCTATATATCAGGTAGTGTGGCTTCATGGGAGTGCCGCGATCACGAGCCACGCCCCCGGTTTCCATCACTATGGGGGCATGGCCAGCGCTCAGCGCGACAGTCCCACGAAAATTCGGATAGTTGGGAGGTATGGGCCAGACTCATAGTTGGATGCAGTAGCAAAATATGTAAATGAAGCAAGAGGCGTCTTGAGTAGAACAACACCCACTGCATGTTTTGTGTTCCGCTGCTGCGTCCAAAGACACATGACACTTTCACCTGGCTAGGACTCGGTAGTGCCTGGAAGGCTTCGCTGAATCCGGAAGGGCTGCTGCTGGGTCCGGACTGTATTGCTGTCTCCATCTATAGATAGCGTAAACAATACAGTTACAGACAGCAGTAAACTAAGCTTACTGCTGTTTGTTAAATACTGAAAAGATAACATAACCACTTTAGCGAGTGCTAATGGGGCTATGTTTTCAAACTTTGATAGTTAAAACTTTTGCAACCTCATCTCATATCTCTATACTGAGAACCTCATGCTAACTTTTCAGCCGTCTATTTAACCTCTAGGCGGCATCCGGTCTTTAGGTCGACAGTAAAAAGGTTGACAGGCAATATGTTGACTACTATTGGTTGACTTGCATGGCCAAAATGTCGACATGACAATGGCTGACGTTGCATATGGTTGACATGCATTTTTTCACTATTTTTTGTTTATTTTGATAATTTTTCATACTTTACCATCCACATGATCTACTATTGGAAATGCTAACCTGTGCCGAGCAAAGCGCAGTAGTGGAGCAAAGCACCTTGCCCAAAGCATGGCGAGCCGTGCGAGGGGGCACGGTACTCTAATTGGGGGTCCATGTACTAAAAGTTATAAATTGACACCTAAAAAACTCATGTTGACTTTTTCAGGTGTCGACCATTTTCATGTCGACCTTTTTCTTTTGTTGACCTAGTGCAATTCGACCTAGAAACTGTAGACCTTTTTACTGTCGACCTAATGAACCATATTCCCTCTCAGCCTAGTTTCCTGATCAATGGGCAGTAAGGCTTCCAGATTACACTAGTCAATGTTAATGTTGTTTTTTAGATGAACAAAGGGAAGGGGACCCAAACCGGCATCTTTCCTAAATAAAGCCTTAGGGCCTAAATCAGTAAAGGGGGGTACTCACGGAGTGATCGCTGCTTAAAATCTAAGCAAGCTGACTAGATTGCTTAGATTTTAAGCAGTGATCACTCCGTGTGTACCCCTCACAGCGATAGCTATCGCTGGTGCTAGACTGGCCTGCATGCATGCCAATCTAGCAGGTCGCTCACTTCACCCGCTGGGTGAAATGAGCAGCCCCCCCGTCTCACCCCGCACGCTCAGCACACATCACGCTGTGCTGAGTGAGGGGAGAGATGTGTGCTGAGAGGTTCGCTCAGCACACATCTCTCCCTTGATCTGCCCATGAATACGAGCCTTAAGGATTGTAAATTCTGCTAATTAGCAGAATTTGCAATCCTTTGGATCGCATACTGGGGGCCGCCCATCGCTGGGCAAGGCTACCCAGCATGCTGGCCGCCACATCCCCCTGTTCAACAAGCAGAAATTGCAAATGCATCGCAATCTCTGCTTGTTATCAGAAACTGAGGACGGCTCCTGCCGGCGAATGATCACGCCCCCGTTTGGCTGCCTCCGCCCCCGTTCGCACCACCTCCCGCAACGCTCCGTATCTGCCCTGGAAACGGGGCGTTCCCCCCCCCCCACACACGCACACAGCCCAGCCTCTTCCTGTTAATCACATCACATTTTCTGCGCTCCCCACCCCCCGCAGAAAGTGTGCCTGCGGGGCGATCGTAATAATTTGCGATCCAACCTGAATCAGCCCCATAGTCCAGGGTCTTAATCCAACTCAGTTTGTGAGACTTCTATATTTTTATTTACAGTACCTTTTCACTCATTCAACTGCTTGCATAGATTTTGAGCCATACAACATGGAAATGATGAATCTTGACATAAGTTAATGTTTACTTTTAATTCATAAAAAAAAAAAATAGTTTCTTCCATATTTTTACCTTGGTGTACCAGAAATTGGAACACTGTGGTTTCAACAGCACTGAAGGCCTTATAATCTGTATAATTATACATAATATTAATAACTCAGTAGAGCATTGTGTTGGTGCCAACTGACCACTATATTTGTTCGCCGGGAGGATTGCCACCTAGCAACAGCAGGTGGGTTATGTAGTAAGCATCCTGATTTTCCGCTGGAAGGCAGGGAAGTTACTTTTTAAATCACTAACCTGCCGACACTAATACCATGTTCACATTGCCGCCCCTGCAAAAATCCCGTGTTGTTAAAACCTTCACAGAACACCCAGTGGCGGATCTAGACTTTAGCTTTAGGGGGGGGGGCGGATTAAAAATTAATACTGACTCTTCCCCTCTCTACTCTTACTCCTCCCACTTAGTTATGCCCCTCCCACTTAAAAAATGGTGAGGTCCGCAGCCTGGAGCAGCTCCTGGTACTTCCCCCATCCTGTGACGGATGAGGCTGCAGTGGGGAAAGAGTGCTCCTTACAGCCGGAATATCCTTTCTGGAAGAGGTGATGATGAGGAGCTAGAATGAGGAGGGTGCAGATACGGATCAGTCACCCAGCAACAATGGGGGAGACGGAGGGAGAGTGTGGCAGATGTTTTTGGGACGGAGGGGGGTGCCCACTGCAGCTACCTATTGTTCCCAGCATGGTAAAAGGTGACCAGTGGCTGCTGAGCCTGAAAGAGTCTCATCACATTTTCTTAATATAGAACACACAATTTTGGAATGCATTTAACTATCAAAAACTAAAGACCTAAAATCTGTACATCAATATTCCAATAGGTAGCTATTAATATAAATTGTAACACCTATAGATGACATATATATCACCTGTAGTGTGACCAATTGTATATACTGTAGATTCTGTAGTGTATAAGCAAGCACACACTCAGAAATGAGAGACATCTGTAAATGCCACCTGGCAGTGCTGACATGAGTTGCTAGCTTATGGTTACTGCACATAAATGTGGCACAAGTCATCAATAGCTCATGTTAATATTAGTGATGAGCGGATTCGGTTTTACTCGGTTCTCAAAACGGCATTCATCACTAGTTAATATTTCCCATAGTTGGCACATTCACTAGTGCGGTCTATACATCCATGTGCAGAAAGAAAACATTGTGCTGCGGGCTGGTGCTGCCCTATACAGATGTGTAGTAATACTACAGTGTATATAGGTGATCACTCTGAGATCCACACAGCAGGAAGACATTCAACTGGTATCCTAGTAATAGCTTGGAGGGAAGTTCCAGTGTACTCACCGAGAACTTAAGCCTGCCCAGAAGGGGCATGAGTGTCTGACCCTGGCAGAGGTGCTTAGAGCCAGGGCGGCGAAGCTGACAGCCACGATCAGACATCCGAGCACCATCTGGGAGACTCCGAGGGACAGCATGATCTGTCCGGGAGCGGGTGCGGTACTCCCGAAGGCGGGACAGTCAGGCTGCAGGATATAGCGACAGGGCTCAGGGAGCGGGTGCCGGAGAAGGCACTTAGTGGAATCATGGGCACCTGCGGTAGCTGGCTAGCCGCAGCCAGGCTTCCCACAGTGCTGGCTACGGCTGCCGCAGCTGATCGTAGGGCCGGCCGCTGGCCGGATGTGCTGCCTGGCTGCGGCTGCGCAGATGAACGCCGCGGTGGCACCCGGCCGTCCATCCCGGCGCTGGTATGTATAGGGGGGGCGTTCGCCCTCATCGCCCCCCGCTAAATCCGCCACTGAGAACACCTCAGCTCAGAATCACCCCGTTCACAGTGCACCAATGACTTGGGAAATTCCCGGGTCGGTACCGTTCACACTGACACAGTGGTCTGCCCTGGCAAAAAGTGTGAGGAATGGAAAGAACAGCTTTGATTGGCTGGCAAAGATGATGTCATTTAAAGTAGACTTTGTGAACACAAATAGGTGGGTGAGAACTGCACACTGCATTGCTGTAATCATGGCCGACGAGTTACAACTGTGTAGCCCAGAGTTCCTGGTTTATTGCCTGATTTTGTTGTTTCATACAGCAAATGAGAGCTTGGTGCAGCTGCTAACACTGTGCTACCTTGCACAGTGTCATTTCCAGAGGAGAAGGGCGCAATTTAAGGCTGAGAGAGAGCGTGCTCGATGTCATTATTTGCGCAGGAGGAGATCTTTTATGATGGCCAGCATTTCCTCCATATTGAGATTGACCATAGCGAGTAGCCGACAAATATGCAGTAGAGACCGCAGGCAGGGAGATGCTTTCTGGTCTACCGTGGAAGCTTAGGAGGACGATCAGTGGATGGCACACTTCCGCATGTCACGTTTGACATTTCAATATGTGTTTGACCTTATCACTCCTGAACTTACTCGACAGACCACAAACCTCAGAAAACCCATTCCAGCAAATAGGAGACTAGCGATAGTGTTGTGGTGGTATGCTACCCCTGGCGAATGCCGCACAATCGGCTGCTTGTTTGGAGTAGCGAGATCCACTGTTTGCACTTTAGTGCATGAGGTCACAGAGGTTTTGCTAAAACACTTTACCGTCGTTTCATCTCCATGCCACAAGGACAACACTTAGATGACACCTTCACTGGCTTCCAGAAACGTGGAAATCCACAGTGCGCAGGAGCCATAGATGGGACACACATCCCTATCATTGCCCCCAATGACAACCCTGCGGATTACTACAACCGCAAAGGCTGGCACTCCATAATTCTGCAGGCCATGGTCGACCACACGTATTGGTAAGCATCATTGTAAGCTCACAAGAGCAGCACCTTCTTTCCTCATGTGCCTTTCCTTTTCTACTCCATACTCCCTTTGATGGCACCTAACCCCTGGTTTTCTATACCTGTCCTACCTATATGGGGGTATATTTACTAAAATTCGTAATTTCCCGTTTGAGGTCAAAGTTCAATCACGAATGACATCGAAAGTGTAAAGTTGCAACTTTTTGAATTTAGTACGACTAATTTACTAAGCTGTCGTATTCTGCATTTTCGGATTTACCAATGTCGATGTCATTCGTTTTTTTTGGCAGTGTTTTACGTGAGTGACTTGTAAAACACTGCCGACTTTAATACAATGAATCTCGGCCGGATCTGAGAGATCCGTGCTGGGCTTCATTGTGCACCTTTAAAAAAAAATGTAATCAGTGTTAAAATAAAATAAAAAATTGCGTGGGGTCCCCCCTCCTAAACCAAACCAGCCTCGGGCTCTTTGAGCCGGTCCTGGTTGCAAAAATATGGGGGGGGGAATGTCAGGGGTTCCCCCATATTTAAGCAACCAGCACCGGGCTCCGCGCCTGGTCCTGGTTCCAAAAATACGGGGGACAAAAAGCGTAGGGGTCCCCCGTATTTCTGAAACCAGCACCGGGCTCCACTAGCCAGATACATAATGCCACAGCCGGGGGACACTTTTATCTAGGTCCCTGCGGCCCTGGCATTACATAACCAACTAGTCACCCCTGGCCGGGGTACCCTGGAGGAGTGGGGACCCCTTCAATCAAGGGGTGTCCCCCCCTCCAGCCACCCAAGGACCAGGGGTGAAGCCCGAGGCTGTCCCCCCCATCCAAGGGCTGTGGATGGGAGGCTGATAGCCGTTTTGTAAAAAAATGAATATTGTTTTTAGTAGCAGTACTACAAGTCCCAGCAAGCCTCCCCCGCAAGCTGGTACTTGGAGAACCACAAGTACCAGCATGCGGTGGAAAACCGGGCCCGCTGGTACCTGTAGTACTACTACTAAAAAAATACCCCAATAAAAACATAAGACACACACCTTGAAAGTAAAACTTTAATGCATACATCCACACCTCCATATACCAGGGACGTGCAGTCAGGGGAGGCAGTGCCTCCCCTGTCATTAAGGATTAAAAAAAATATAGAGAAGATACTTATGACATGCTTCTGTGTCATAAGTATCTTCTTATAGTAACCTAGTGTGTTTTATCATTAAAAAACGATTGCGGAGGCACCTTGAATGGTGCCTCTCGCTGGTAATTGTAATTGCCGAAGCAGGGGGCGGGCAGGGGGCGTGGCCATACAGAGGGCTGTAAAAGCCCATTACAAAAAGCATTAGAAGCGGCACCTATAGAGGTGCCGCAGTGCAGCAGGGGCGTGCTTTCAGCCATGAAAGCACACCCCTGTCACAGTGATTGGGCAGCAGCAGCAGCAGATGCAGCAGCAGCAGCACTGACAGTGACCTGCATGCGGCTGTCACCGTCAGTGCTGCTGCTGTTACAGGGAGAGGAGAGAGTGCCAGGCCAGCCAGTGTCTTTTACTGCAGTTAGTGGCAGACAGTGCATGTAAGTGTTTAGTTTACACACACTGTCACACCACTCACTGATTTATTTCTGATGTCCAGTGTCCTGTCCAGGTCTTTCATTAACTTATTAGCGCCACAATCGCGGCGCTGCTAAGTTAATGAAATCCCTTAACATTAACACATCATTCTGTAGTGCATTAATTCCCCTGCCCTCCTCCCCCCCCCCCCGCCCCTTCCCCACTCGAATTACAACTTTTTTTTTTTATTAATTTCAGCGGCGGGGCTTGTGTGCACTGTGCAGAGCCGGGAATTATGAGGCGGCCGGCGGGGCATGTGTGGAGAAGAAGGGAGTCATGAGGCGTCGGGCGGCCGCGGCGGGGCTTGTATGGCGGAGGCGGGCAGCGGGACTCTTCAGCGGTGGCGAACGTCGGGACGGGCGGCGGACGGCGGAACTCAGCGGGCATTGTGGCTGCAGGTCTGGATCATGGATCCAGTCCCTGCAGCCATTAAAGTAACATAGTTCAGGGTCTTCCAGTAACAAAAATGGCGCTGCTGTGCAGAGCCATTTTTTAAATCCAAGATGGCCGCTGCGAGCCAATCACGGCTCGCTGCGTCATCGCCCCGCCCACCCGGGGCTGGCTTATAAAAGCCAGCACAAGCCCGGAGCAGGCAGTTCGTCGGCGGTGTAGGAGCAGAGAAGAGCTCCTGAAGAAAGAAGTCCTGGTGGGCGGTGGCCATGCAAAAGAGCTTAAAGGCTACCGCCCACCAGGTGAAGACGTCACAAGTCCTGGGTGAGGGCAGCAGCCATGTAAGAGCTTACAGGCTGCTGCCACCCAGGTGAAGACGTCAGAAGTCCTGGGTGAGGGCAGCAGCCATGTAAGAGCTTACAGGCTGCTGCCACCCAGGTGAAGACGTCAGAAGTCCTGGGTGAGGGCAGCAGCCATGTAAGAGCTTACAGGCTGCTGCCACCCAGGCGAAGTCGGCGGAAGCCCTGGTGTGTCGGTAGCCGCGCAAAAGAGCTATATGGCTGCCGACACGCCAGGTGAAGACGGCGAAAGCCCTGGTGGGTCGGCGGCCCACCAGGCGAAGGCGGCGGAAGCCCTGGTGGGCGCTGTCCCGCCAGGTGAAGACGGCGAAAGCCCTGGTGGGTCGGCGGCCGCGCAAAAGAGCTATATGGCCGTCGACCCGCCAGGCAAAGGCGGCGGAAGCCCTGGTGGGCGCTGTCCCGCCAGGCGAAGACGGCAAAAGCCCTGGTGGGTCGGCGGCCCACCAGGCGAAGGCGGCGGAAGCCCTGGTGGGCGCTGTCCCGCCAGGTGAAGACGGCGAAAGCCCTGGTGGGTCGGCGGGCGCGCAAAAGAGCTATATGGCCGTCGACCCGCCAGGCGAAGGCGGCGGAAGCCCTGGTGGGCGCTGTCCCGCCAGGTGAAGACGGCGAAAGCCCTGGTGGGTCGGCGGCCGCGCAAAAGAGCTATATGGCCGTCGACCCACCAGGCGAAGGCGGCGGAAGCCCTGGTGGGCGCTGTCCCGCCAGGTGAAGATGGCCCACCAGGCGAAGGCTGCGGAAGCCCTGGGGGGCGCTGTCCCGCCAGGCGAAGATGGCAAAAGCCCTGGTGGGTCGGCGGCCCACCAGGCGAAGGCGGCGGAAGCCCTGGTGGGTCAGCGGCCGCGCAAAAGAGCTTTATGGCCGCCGACCCGCCAGGCAAAGCTGCAGATAAATAAAATACTTTAAAAAGACGACAGTGTTTTGATTTTTATTTTAATATTTCCATTACAGGGGGATTATAGGTACCAGCGGGCCTTTAATGCCTTGCATGCTGGTACTTGAAAGTACCAGCATGAGTGGCAGGCTTGCTGGGACTTGTAGTCCCATTGTAAAGGACAATATTAGTTTTACATAAGCTATCAACCCTGCACCCACCGCCCAGGGGTGTGGGGGATAGCACCGGGCTTCAGCAAAGGCCTGGGGTACCCTGGAGAGGGGGACCCCTGTATTGGGGGGTCCCTATTTCTCTAGGAACCTGTGGCCTTTGCTGACTAGTTAGGGGGGCTTGAATGCTTTGGCCACGGGACCCCGTAAAGTGTGTCCCCTGGCTGTGGCATTACCCACCCTTACTGGAGGAGCCTGGTGCTGGTTTTAAAAATATGGGGGATCCATACAATTTTTTTCCCCCATATTTTTTTAGAATCAGGCTGGCTCCTAGGGCCCGGTGCTGGTCCATTAAATAGGGGGGACCCCTACATATTTTTTTTCCCCTTTAATTTCGTTTTCACCTGTACAGTGTGCATAGCGAATATGTATATTAGGTGTACATAGCAGCGGCACTCTCAGGTGGTCATTCCGAGTTGTTAGCTCGCTAGCTGCTTTTAGCAGCATTGCACACGCTAAGCCGCCGCCTACTGGGAGTGTATCTTAGCACAGCAAAATTGCGAACGAACGCTTCCCTAATTTTCTCGTAACGATTACCACGCAGTTCCTGAGTAGCTCCAGACTTACTCAGCCATTGCGACCAGCTCAGTACTTTTTGTTCCTGTTTTGACGTCACAAACACACAAAGCGTTCGCCCAGACACTCCCCCGTTTCTTCAGACACTCACTCCCGCGTTTTTCTCAGAAACGCCAGCGTTTTTTTGCACCCCCCACTTCCTGTCAATCACAGTACGATCACCAGAACGATGAAAAAGCTTAGTTATGCCGTGAGTAAAATACAGAACTTTTGTGTAAATTAACTAAGCGAATATTGCGCATGCGCAGTTAGCAGATAATCGCAGCATAGCGAAAATCGACAACGAGCGAACAACTGGGAATGACCACCTCAGGTCATTATCATACAAGTGAACCACTAACGTCCCACTGATACAACTCTGGTACCAGCCAGTGCCTCACCAGCAACTGACC